>NC_080594.1:32455247-32807747 GCF_027887145.1 Ammospiza caudacuta
TGGTACAGATGGCACATACTGAAAGACTGTGGTTTGTTCAGCTTGAGGAGGAGAAAGCTAAGAGGGATATCTAACTGCTGTATTTAGACACTTTAATTTCCAGCTGGGCTTTTTCCTAGCATGCGGGTCAGCACTGGAAATGTGCCGCAACAAACTGTCCCCAGATCTCAAAAACTTTCCCTGAAGCTCTGTCAGCAGTGGAGTGAACAGAGATATCTTCTTCCTGCCTAAGTTTTTATAGGAATTTAAGAAATGGTGAGGAGGATGTGTACAGCTCTTGGGAGATTTCATATGGAATCCTGCACCCAGCTGAAGTGTCCTGGATTGCCAGGCAAATTCTATTTTATTTGCCATCTGTGTGGCAGTGGTCTTCTCTTAAGTGGGCAGTTTTCCTCATCTCTTCCACATCCAATCCTCTCTCAGGGGGGGACATCTGCTGATAAAGGCTATTGAATGTCACTGCATGACTGATAAGAACTATAACATCCCATTGTGAGATGCTCTGCATGGAGGGAGGAGCCAAGCATTCCTACCCAGATATAATCTGGAGATTCTGGAACACCAGCACGGCTTCTCCACTGGATTTCCCAGAGCAACAGCTGCCTCTTCCACTGGATCTTCAGAGGAAGACTACACCGTTTCTACAGGATCCCTGCTCCAACAGAACCACACCTGACACTCCAGGAGAGCTGCAGCCACAATCCCAATTGGACTGCTACCAACATCCTGACCAACAGGGCGTCAGGTTGTGCTCTGACTCTGTCAGTGTTGTTTTAGTTTATTGCATTGTTTATTTTATTCTTTCATTTTCTTCCCTAGTAAAGAACTGTTATTCCTGCTCCCGTATTTTTTGCCTGAGAGCTTTTAAATTTAAAATTTTATAGCAACTCGGAGGGAAGGGGTTTACATTTTCCATTTTAGGGGAGCTCCTGCCTTCCTTAGTAGACACCTGTCTCTTGAAACCAAGACATGAAGCACCTTCAGTTTTGTGTAACAAGCAAAACATTATTGGATTGTTGGACTAGTAACCAAGTATCTTATATCTTGTTTCTCTCAGTGAGTCATAAGAACACAGTAGGGCATTTTGCAGTAGAAAAAGTAGTTAAGAAGACAACTCCAGAGAATACCCACAACACAAGAGCGGTTGGCTTTACTCTGAGTGAGCATCATTTTAGAGCTGCTGTCCTGCAGCTAAAGCTTTATTTCATATAGTATAAAAAAAAAAAAAATCCATCCTCAACTTCTGATCAGTAAAGTTTCCTGAGCTCCCTTCTCCATGAGATTGGTTGTTGCCTTCCCTGGTTTTGGAATGTGGCATCACACAGGCAAGTTATTTTTGCCTCCCTTGAAGCCACCTGGGATTTCAGGCCGTGTAATCCAATGATTGTTTTGGGACAGATAAGCAGCTGCCATATGCCATTGCAGAACTGGAAACACTTTAGTGGTAGGTAAAGCAATCCCTATACAAAGTCCAAAAGTCCAGGTCAATCTTACACAAAAGTTGCTACCAGTGCTGAAAAGTATTCAGTTGTTAAAAACATAGACAAAAAAAACGTGAAACACCTGGTTTATTCAGCAAGTATTTTAATATTCAGACTCATACTGATGCCAATGGGCTTACGCACACTGTACTCAGCAGAAACTACCCCATCCTTCAAGGAAGTCTTCTCCCCTGCAACCTTCCCACAAAAGAGAGTACAAAAGTAGACTGCAGTTGTCTCATGATATCATCAGCATTTCAAACCTTAACATGTTTGCTGCCATGAGATTTCCTGAGACAATTAAGGCTTCATCCGGTTATATGATTTGTATGAGGCAGAACACCCACAAAGGCGTCTCCCAAGCTGCCAGTGGTACAACCAAACAGGATGGCAGCTTTCAGAAGTGCTCATGATGAAGGTTACATGCTTTGCACATTCAAAAAGCCTTTGGGACATCATGAAAAGCTTTGGCTATGACTTGCTGTGTCTGGAAATTGATATGCTAGTGGTGCTCAGGTAGTAGGACAGCAATACCTAGGGCCTGTCCTCCTTTACTATCCCATTGATCCAGTCCAGATAGCTGAGGATCTTGGTGTAGAAGCCGTAGCCCGTGCCACAGCCGATTCCCCATGAAACGATGCCGGTAGCCACCCAGCGACTGCTTTCCCTGTCCAACACCGTGAGGACACTCCCGCTGTCCCCCTGGCAGGTATCCTTCTTGCCTTCCAGGAAGCCAGCACAGAACATGTTCTCAGAGAAAACCATTGGGATACCTTTCTTATTACTGTCTAGCCAACTCTGACACTTCTCTTGAGCCACTGCTGGTAGGCTCACGTACTTCAAATCGCTCGAGATGCGGTTCTTGTCCACACCAAAGCCGCTCACGTAGCCCATGTGCCCGTGCGTGTAGAACGAGGTGTTGGTGGCATCTG
Organism: Ammospiza caudacuta; assembly: GCF_027887145.1. NCBI lineage: Eukaryota > Metazoa > Chordata > Aves > Passeriformes > Passerellidae > Ammospiza > Ammospiza caudacuta. Next base: position 32,457,661 of record NC_080594.1, read on the forward strand.
GGAGACAGATGGGCAGCAGTGTAGGGCCCAGGGTTACTGGGTTTTTCAGCTCCAGCAGGGCTATGTCCCCGTTGAAGTTGTGCTCATCTTTAGGGTTGAAATCCGGGTGGACAAAGATCCTGCGCACAGGGTGGTTACCCATCTTGTGGAGCTCGTCTACGTTGGTGTGGCCGAGGAAAATGTCAGCCTCCTCTGCCAGCTGCTCCAGGCTCACATTGTTCTGTACTCCTCCTTTGGGGAAGATGGTGTGGGCAGCAGTCAGGATCCAGCGATCGCCCAGGAGCGCACCACCCCCTCGTCCATTGATGCCAGTCAGAGCCTGCCAAGGAAAATTGCCTCTCTTTGCTGCTTTGCCACCCAAGATCCGCTGGAGTTCAAAAACGGGATGGACTGGCTTCCCACACACTGTGGAGAAACACAAGAACATGACACCTACCCTCTGTTGTCCTGGCTTTTCTCTCTCTTTCCTCACCATCACTGTTTGATTTCACTTTATTTTGGCTTTCTGGACAGTTTTACCTTTTCCCTGCCAGATACCGCTATTCTCACCCCCCTACCTGCATGCTGTCCCACTTTTGTACTGATTGTAAGCATGAGTCAGAAAATACCAGGTGAAGTCAGAGTTTTTACTGACCTGGCAAGCAGGATGGAATTCTCTTCTGGCCATCTTGATCCAGCCAGGTTCCCTCATGAGAACAGGTGAATCTTTCTGTAGGATGAGAGGGAAGGGAATGAGATCCAGGCCTGCAGGCATGGGGTGAGAAAATGGAATGGAATGGAATGGAATGGAATGGAATGGAATAGAATAGAATAGAATAGAATAGAATAGAATAGAATAGAATAGAATAGAATAGAATAGAATAGAATAGAATAGAATAGAATAGAATAGAATAGGAATATTTTCAAGAGGTTCCTTAGCCCTTCCATCCCAAAGCATCTTTCCTGGGAGAAGCTGCCTGTGGTAGGGTGTGAGATGTTTCTGTCTGTACATTTTGAAGCAGGACCTCAGTTCCAGGGGAGCAGTAAAGCTGCAGTAAAGCAGTAAAGCAGGCACTATAGAAGAAAACGTTGAAGGGCCATCTGCTTGAAGTCTTATCTCCACTGGGTCCACAGGTGTACAGAGCACTGTTTAACCTTATTTAGCACAAAGAAGAGAGAGAAGTAGTAAAAGCATGGGTTTTAGATTCAAACTTCTGGTATCGGTAGTTTGCAGAGTAGGACAAGGTGGTTTGTCCCAGAAATGGGAACCAGATAAGTCAGGTGCTGTACATGATAGGTATCTATTTCTGAGCCTAAGTTGCAGGTCAGCTAAACTTCACATGTCACCTCTCAACACAAACTCCACTACCTCCAACACTCTTGCTTTTCTTAGAAAGTTTGTGCTGGTGACCAAAAATAATTTTTGTACAATTTGTCTTAACGCTGAAGTAAATGTTTCTAAGAAAGTGTTTGTTGTTCTCTTTCAAAATTGATTAAATTAGAATGACTCCCCACAGGAATTTGGCTGCAGCTGATATTTGCTTGCTCCTGATTTTTCTTCTGATGAGACTGATTTCTGAATTTATATGAAGGAGTTAAACTCAGATGCAAGAATAATCAAATTCAACATTAATACCAACTTAAAGAACTCTTGAGTAGCATGTCACCTCTCTCCAGCACAACCGTGTATCTATGCTGGTAACTGTATCCAGGAACTGATTCAGATTAATTTTTTTTTCCTTGTGGAGGCTAAATGAGCAACCAAGGCAAGGAAATCATGATCTCCTTATGCTGTTCTTGGAATCAAAGGTCCTGCGTCATCAAGCAATGTCTCAGGTGTAAAAAGAAGGAATGTGAATGGTTTGGAATGATGACTTAAGTTTTCTGAGGTGCTGCATTAAAATAGCTTTTTCTGCAAGTATGTTATTTAGCTGTTAGATATCTCTGAAGCTGAACAATATTCCAAAGAGCTAAACAGCACTGCACTGGAGCAGAATGTGTGTTTATTTATTTGCCTCTGTAACAACTCAGACTGATGCAGTGAGCTTTGTGAATTTTGGTGATTCCCAGGCACCATGCCCTGAATTTCAGTGAAAGAATGCAATCCACCAGAAAAGAATGAAATCAACTAGGAAAAGAATGAAATCCAATAGAAAAAAAAAAAAATCACAACTGTAACTGAGAGAATAAGACCTTTGGCAAAAGTTAAGGGGAGCATGGAAGAGGGATGTGATGGGCTCTGGGCTCTGGGAATGAAGTGGGGTGGGAATAGGCTGAGACAAGAAGACTCCAGAGATATGCTGCAGGGTCAAGAAAAGACTGGAGAGTCTTCACAGGAGGCAAGCATGAGCCCTAAACCTGGGGAGAAGAGCCGATTCTAACTGGAAATGTGGGAGGGCTTTCCAGGCACAGGTGTCCGTGGTGTCCGTGTGGGATCAGGACTCACCGCCGCCCGTCCCGGTGACGATGTGGTAATAGGGCTCATTGCACCGGTATGCGATCACCGACTGGTACTCATTGTTTGCAGGCTCCTTCAGGTAGCTGAATGCACCATTGGTCATGTTTTTGGGGCTGCCACAGTTCACAACTACAACAAAGGGGAAAAAATAAAACATGAATCAACAGGAGACTGACTGCAAGTCTGGGCATTGGGGCCAGGATGTGAAGGACCAGTTAGGACAGTGGGCAAAGAGAGGTTGTCCCAAAAGAGATCCCAGATTAGGATCTTTTGCTTTTAGATATTGCAATATCATAGTAATTTGTGAGTGATATTTAGGTATTTTTGTAAGGGAGGAAAAACATTTGAATTTTTGCAAGCAGAAAAATGTGAATCAATGGTGGACCTTCATAGGTTCTTCAGACAGCACCTCCATGAGGCTATGGATTAAGTGAGTCAGAGAGGCTGAATTTCCCAGGTTCCTGGAGGAGGAAAGCCACAGCAGAGGATGTTATTCCCGTTCTCAGATCACTCACCTTCACAGCGGGGCATGGGTTGATGCCATGTGCCATCAGCCTGGCAGACAGCCGTGAAGGACATCAGCTTTTTGTCACCCTACATGGGAGAGAAAAACATCTGTTGGTTGTACAGATTCCTTCCCCACATCTAAATATTATTCTGTGTGCCCATCTTTTCACTGCTGTCCAATATTTGCCCCTCTGCAGTCTGTTCCAGTTGCTGTCTCCTCTTTGCCCTCTATACTGTAATTGCCACGGGCTACACATTCTTCATAGCAGGCCAAGATGCCAGCAGCCAGCAGCTATAAACCCACAATGAGTCAGAGGTGCTACCCAGCCCTGGCAATAGGATGGCAAGGGAGGCAGGTAACATCTGCTTTCATCTTCTGGTTTCATATACTTCCAAAGGGGTGTTCCTGTCTACCAACTTTTCCTGGGATCTTTGTCTTTAGTTTTCTACCAGGGCTTCATGAAAGAGTAACTGCATAAGGAAGAGAGCTGGGGAAAGAGAAAGCACTGGAAGAAAGCTGAGAGAAGCAAAGAAGAAACAGAAATGACAAGAGGTTGCCATGAGTGAAATCTCCAGAGGAAGTTCAACCAAAAGTGAAAGGCATGAACTGAAAACAAAAGAGAATACGGCTGAAGGGAGTGGAGAAGGGATCTCACCTCCATCAGGTGATACCCAGTCTTGCAGCTGACAACAACATAGTCCTGAAATTGGTACACAGGCTGCAGGTCTCTGATGATGGTGAACTGATCCCGTGGGACAGGCTGTGGGCACCGTATTTCTGTGAGACAGTGGGACAGGTTAGGCTGGGATTAGCAAACAGTGTCAGTGGGCTGTAGTAGCCTCTGGGGGAGAAATCCCTTACTCTCTGAGGTGTAGTGGATCTTCCAGCCACGGCTGAACCCTGAGTCATCAGTGAGGAAGAGTATATCCACCTCATTGCTGTTGGTTTCAATGACGCCAGGTGGTTCCCTGCCACAGAATTCACCAATCTCTCTCCCTCGGGCTTGGATCTGATGAGGAAAAGATGTATCACAGGGACAGAAACAGAAGCACACATGCCTTTCTGCCTCAGTATGCCTGTTTCAACCCAGAGCAAATTTACCAACGCCTGTGATGGTGAATAGGTCTGGTTGTCAGACCCGTCTTTGCTGATGCCTTCACTGACAGATCAGAACTACAGACTGATCCAGCACAAGCTCTGCTTCTCCCTTATCTGGGAATCAGACCTATCAGTCCCTGAGATTAAATCAAAGGGAAATTAAACTGGAAGAAGGATGGGTTCTTTTCCTTCACTCACAGGGGCCTATGACCCAGAGCCTCTGACCTCAGGACAGTGGTAATTAAATACACTGAGGGGGAGACAGTGCTGGGGCATTCGTGCTGGGGCATTCTGCTTGCACTGATCCCATATTTCTCGTCTTAATAGTGCTGTCCCCACAACTCCTGTCCGGGTCTGGCAGCAGGGTTGGGAGGAGAATTTGCTAATCTCAGTACCTTGAGCTGGTCATAAGGACAGTGGACTTGCTGGTGATCATCAATCTCAAAGGGTTCCAAGAACCTGAGGGCGATGGACAGGCCCTCCTGCAGACGGATGCTGTAGTTACACCGCAGGGACTCGGGGTAGGGCTGCGGGTACTCGGGGCTGCTCAGGTACCCAGAGGCCTCCGTGAACAACTCAGTGCTGCACTCCACTGTGAAGAGGAGGAAAGGACAGGTCACATCGTGGGGATGTGCCTTCTGCAGCCCCGCCATCTGCTTCCTAAGTCACTTCTCCCAACCCGCCTGCTCCTCTGATCTTACAAAATTTCTCTTTACCTTTGCAGGAGTGCTGGTCACTCTGAAGCTGGTAGCCAATCCGGCAAGAACAGAAGTAGCCACCCACATAGTTGTGACAGAAGTGCTGGCATTGAGGCCTTTCATTGTTCTCGGGAGCATTGTTAGGATCACATTCATCCAGATCTGAAGACACAGGAAGTCAAGGGGCAAGGGGAAGAAAGTGTTAAACCTCCCTGCTCTACAGTACTTAGAGATCCATATCCTTGGCTGAAGCATCTCTATTTGCCTGGCAAGGAGGGAAATTGGTTGGAGCCACACAGGCTTTTCCTTCTGCATGCCGAGGGTATTTCCTACTCACCCACAGCTCTATAGGATGCCAGGAAGCCCCTGTAAGGAATCACTGTGCCGTTGTCTTCATTGGAGAAATCAGAGTGAAATTGCAGGTGCATCTTTCTCCCCTTAGATACAAACTCCTTTCTTCCCGGGTGATTGCCTGTGGTCGACCCAAGCCGGCCACAAAACCTGCCCAAGTCCTTCTTGTCTGCTTTGATCTGTCAAAGTTAAGGTGAAATCAGTGCAGCCTCAAAAAATTGAGCCTGCTCCACACACTGATATTACCCAACCATGAGTTGTCAGTGTTTGCTCCTCCCATTTCTATCATTAACTCCTTCCCTTTCCTTTGTGGGAAGCATCAGATGAGGCCTGGTGGAAGAGGAGCCATTGCACGTGGTGGCCCCCGGGCTGCCATCTCCAGGCACCCCCTGGCCCAGGAGTCTGTGCACGTACCTTAACATAGTCATAGAAGCAGGACTCAGATGGCTCCAGGTCAAAGTATTTGAAGGTCAGCTTCACCACATAGCCTTTTGGGACCTGGATATCCCAGCTGCTGATGTTATCGTTGGGATATGGCTTGGGATAATTGGGGGATTTGATCTCCCCAAAAAAGGGAGAACCTCTTGGGACAGGACTGGAACCGATCACTCCAAAAAAGAGGAAGACCCATGGGAGACAAGGAACATGCCTGTGAATACAACAAATAAACGATGACATTGCACAAAATTAGGTCATTCAAAATCAGGAGAGACCTCACAACTGATTTGTGCACTGTCCAGAGGAATGCAAACACAGGAAGCCTGATTGCAGGACCAGCTCTTGGCTTGGATCACTCAGGAACAAGAAGGGCAGCTGAAATGAAGACACCAGCACTAGCAAGGTTCCAGCAAGCCACTGTACTAGCCTCTACAGAGAAATTCATTAACCCAGGAAGCAGCGTGGAGGAGCATGGGTGAATTCCCTGAGTAAGGTCTGCATGTCCCCAGAAGCTGTAGGGCTGATTCTTATAGAAACAGGAGAAGGTTGGTCGCCCTTGACCCCGGACCAGTGAGTTGTTTTGGGTTATCACTAGTTTAGGATCCTTGGCGAGGATCTGAAGATCTCAAGCTCCGTTTGCTGTGGAGCAATCCTGCCAGTGTCTCCTGGGCAGCCCTCTCGCACTCATGCCTCTAAAAGTTGGCACTCACATTTTTTATCTCTCATTCTGCGCATCTCCCCCCTCGCCCTCCGTGTTCCTCCGGGACAAGCTCATTGCCCAGCGCAGCAGCTCAGCCCCGTTGTCCTGTTCTCCTCCCTGGAAAGGTCTGAGCCCCAGGACCCCCACCCTCCCCCAGGGCTGTGCCCCTGCCCGGAGCCCGACTCACATCTCCGTGCGCTCCCGCTGCCCGTGCAGCCCGGCGGAGCTCGGAGCGGCGGCCGGCGGGGAGCCGGGGCGGTACCGGGGGAGGAGGAGGAGGAGGAGGAGGGAGCTCGGGAGGCAGGAGCGGGGAATAGAAAGCAGGACTGCGAGCAGCCTGGCCCCGGACCAGGCCGGTCCCAGCGCCGGCTCTGCTGCCCTCTGCTGCCGAGCGCCCCGGGCCCGGGCCGCCAACACCGAGCCGGGGGAGCCCCGGGGGAGTCCCGACCTGGCCACGCAGAGCCGAGAGACCTCTCCTGGCCCTGGAGGCAGGAAAACGATTGCCTGAGACCCCTCCGAGAGCTTGGTCTTCAATCCACGAGCTGCTCCGAGTTTGTTCCCGCAGAAAATGTCCTCCTCGAAAGACCCTCCCAGTCCCCCCGGGCTCTTTTCTGATTTAGAAAGATGAGAAAATTTATAGTCTTCACAAGTTAATTCAAACTTTAAAAAAATCAAGCCGAAATGAAGCTGTCAAAAAAGATAAGTTTTCTCAATTCTGACCTGCTGAAGAACACTTCTGAGATTTCTGGGGGGTGGGAACTGGGATCATCCTCAAGGAAAGCAAGAAGCATCAGGCACTTGAGTTAAAAAGATATTAAGAAAAATGAAAGTCTACAGAATTAAAGGCATTCTGAGAACAAATCCCTTTTCAAGGACCCCTCTTGATGTTTCTTCTGCAAGCATTTTTAGGAGAACCAAGATAGATAGATAAGGCCCTCTATTTAATGGGGAAATGAGAAAATATAGAAACTTGAAAACCCCTTTCAGGCTTTTAACAACATAGTGCCCAAGACATGTATTTATGTCCCCAGTTTTATGAAGTTTAAAATTTCTTGGCTTTCAGGCTTTGGTGGAAGAGATAAAACACAATTTTAGTGTTTTTCCTTGGAATTATGAGTGGCTTCAGAGAGGTTAGGAAGTGTCTTGCATTGAAATCAGAGGAAGCAATTCACAGCCACAAAAACATGTTGAATGAAGATGAAAATAGTGTTAAAAAGAATGAAGCAAGCAGCTTTGGGATATTTATGGAAGTGTACTAGAGAACCTGTTCATCAAACCTCTTTGAATTATTATCCCAAAAAGATGACATAAACACATAATTAATGCCACTGCTATAATACCATATGGCCCCACATATCAGATTTAAGATTAAAGATGGAACATTATCCCAGTACTTCCTGATGTGCTCTGCATGATGAACACACTTGGGCAGGCTCACTGCTGTGCTGTGCCATGCTGGAGCGGTTTCTTACTCAGAAACCACACCTGGAAAGCAGTGGGAAGAGTGTTCTCTGGGAAAGCACGGACAGACAGACAGCCCTGGGGATCCTTTGTGGAAGCAGATAATTTCGCTGTGTCCTTGACAAGCAATCCTCTATCCAGGGGGCACTTACTGGGAGTGCCCCGTGACACTTTCAAAGCACATCTGCCATGTCATCAATGCCTTTTCCCGTCCCGACAGCACCATCTGGGATGACAGGAGACGAGTTCAGCCGGTGAAGCAGGGGTGGTTGGCTGGGGACACATCCAGCCCGAGCAGCTCTCCCCTAACACACATCCCAAAGCCGCCTGGCTGGGACAGCACAGCGGCACCCTCAGCGCAGCTCCAGCACTCCCACTGCTGGCCTGCCCTTCAGGGGCTCCGGGCAATCCTCTTCCTCCTGCTGGGCTGGGCCAAGAAATAGCATGGTTTTTCCTTGGAAGGACGTATGTGCCCATCTTTGCTTAGGGGCAGAATTCCTGTATGACCACGGAATATATGTAGGACCACAGAATGCCAAAACTGGCCCCTGTATGCTGCCTGTGGGCCTCAGCTGCATCACAAGTGCTCTGGACAATGAATACAGACAATATCAGAGAAAAGTAAAAAAACTGTAGATCTTCAGCATGGTCAAAAATGACAACATCCTCTTATAGAGCAAGAGCCCTGCTTTGAATACAGTGTCTTGCAGGAGGTCGTTGGAAAGAAATCTGCTTTACAGACTCAGAAACCATGAAAATATCTTCTGGCATGTGGACTAGATCCTCTTGTCCACAGTGAAGAAGGAGCTGGATACTTTATCCTCAAGCCTGAGTAAAGGAGGACAGAGAACTACCTCTGTTTGGTCTCTTACAGCTATACCACCTACCCTACAGCACAGCAGGGCTGCAGACCCAGGCTCACCTATAAACACTGAGCTGCTTCCCCAGGGCACTCTACATTCAACCCCATAGGTTTGACTACCCAAAGTACCCAAAGGCTTGGTTGGAGCCTTCTGGGGACACTGCCATTGGGCTTGGCCTTCACACAGTCAGGCCTGTGAGAGAGTGGCTCTTTCAGACAAATCATGCTGCTTCTGCAGCTCTGGCCGGTAGGGAGAGGATGATCAAGACCAAAAGAAGGTTCAGGACTCAAACAGTGGGTCTTTCCCCTGATATGAGATGGTGAGCAGCAGCAACAGCACCTTGGCAGTCTATTTCTGTGTCTTCTAAATCAAGGAGCAGAACCAAGTGTAATACCCTGAGGGGTACACAGTTCTGCAGCACCAGCCACTCACCAATATCACACCTCCTCCCACCTAAGTCCTCCCAATATCACAACTTTCCCCTGCTTTACAGTGGCATCCTCACTTCCCATAGCCTCATGTCTCAGCAATGCAGTTCTGTGGGGTAAAGTCACCATCTGACTTAGGCATCACACCTTTCATGATTATGAAAGGAAAAACTGGATTATTAATGCAGGTAGTTACTACCTGAAGGCCTAGAATATGTTGCAGTACTATCCCCTATGATTATCATTAGTGTGGGGACCACATCAAGTGAGTAATGACTCTTATCCGTGGTTCTGGCCCAATCAGATGATTCCTGAAGAAGAGAGGCTGTCATGGATACATGATGGCTGGCAGTGAGTCAGAAGCAATCTACTTGGCCTATCACCTCACAGGCTGACGGGAAAATTACGTGGATGGCAGAAAAGTCTGGCTAATCACCTGAAGGCAATAGTGTCTGCCATCCAACCAGAATGAAGGCTCAGAAGAGGAGAGTTTGTACCAGCTTGTGGTGCAAGGCCTGGAATGAGCAGATTAGTTGTTGATCACACAGTCTGGAAGATGCCGGTCTGGACATGGTGAGGTGGGCTCAGTGCTGGGCATCAGGAGCAGCTCTGAGGGTGTTCTTGTGGCATGGAAGAGTGCAAAGAGGGCAGCAGTGGAACCAGCTCCAGCTGCTCTGCCTTCTGCAGCTTCATGATACAACAAAGGTCATGTAGAGGTTCCCTGTGGTAGAAGGAGTGATGGGCTGAGGAGGTCTGCACACAGCAGATGTGCTGGATGGCCTCCTCTGACTGCTCACTGGCTTTGATTGTGGCACCCAAATTGTGGATTGTGGATACTGACAGGGTGCTCCTGTCTCATATGTTTCTAGATACAACCATAAAGAGTCAGAGGTTGACACTGTAGGCACAGCTGCAGCTCCCCAAGCCTTTGCCTATCACATGTTCTGAAGTAATGCTTTTCTCATGGCTCTCATCTTCGCAGTTTCCTGAAAAGAAGTTCTCCAGAAAACACTATTTTTAAATGATTGCCGGCAGAAAAAATAAAGGGCTTATATTTTAAAAATCTGCCAATCTCTTGGCTCTTTGTGGTGTCAGCAGTTGTACATTTTTGTGTACCCTGTCTTTCAACCTTCTGTTGGGGGGCAACAGAAGGTTATTTTTCAGGAATAACTGCCTGTGGACTTGTGCCCAACGCGTAAAGTGTCATAATTAAAGAAGAGCTCTCTTTGTGGCATGGGTCTGGATTTTCAGGGGACCTCACCTCCTCTGGTTGTGCCCCTTGGTCTCCAGATGCAGAAAGCTGTGAACCAGCGGATGGTTGTGAGGAGGCCCCACCAAGAATGCCAGAAGGAATGCTGGGGCTAGAGAGGTGGCTGTGGTTTCTGACCCCACAAAGAGATCCTGACCCTTCCTCACCCATGGGACCTCCTCAGGAAGGTGGTGAACATGGGGCTGAGTACTCCAGCCCTCCCCTTCACACCACCAGGTGAGAATCCTAGACTCTGAAGGACAAGTTCTGATCCTACCCATCCTGCTCGAGGACCCCAAGAAGCTGTGGCTGCCCCATCCCTGGAAGTGCTCAAGTTCAGACTGGACAAGGCTTTAAGCCACATGATCTAAGTGAAATGTCACACAATCACAGAATCACTTAGGTTGGAAAAGACCTCCAAGAGCATCAAATCCAACCTTTGACCGATCATCAACCTTTTCAAAGAGACCATGGCAGCAAGGGTCGCATCCAATCATTTTGTGAACGCCTCTGGGGATGGTGACTCCACCACCTCCTTGGGTAGTCCATTTCAATGAAGAAGAATTTCTTCTGAATTCCAGGGGAGGCCTGGAACTAAATGATCTTTAACATCCTTACAACCCAAGCCATTCCATGATTCTATGATCCTACAATCCCGGGAAGAATGCATCATCCCAGAGGACCAGAGAAGACGGCAGGTGATGCCTGCAGAAGCAGCCTAAGCTACCCCTGCCCACTCGGGCACAGATCCCCCAATCCCGGCGGGCACGGCGGGGTCCGGCCGCGGTGGGGCGGCGGGAGGAGCGCGGGAGCTGCGGGGCCGGGCCGATGCCGGGGCAGCCCCCGCCCCGCTCCTCCCCGAGCGCTCTTATTCTGAAAGGAGCCTCCGCGCCGCCGGCGGCCCAGCGGTCCCGCCCCGGCCCGTCCCGCTGCCCGCCCCGGCCCGTCCCGCTGCCCGCCTCCCGCTGCCGCCGGCCCGGCCCAGCCGTGACCCCCGGCCGGCCCGGCCGCCGCTGGCCGGTGGGCGAGGCTCAAGAAAACACGCTGCTACGGGAGGGCTCGGCTCGATCTGGTCGTGTTTCTTTTTCTTTCTCGCACTGGGGAGCGCGGGTCCCGCCCGGGCATCTCTGCGGGGAGCGCTCACTTCACCTTCTGGAAAACCTGGACGCAGACCTCGTCTTCGGCAGTCATGCGCTGGGAAAGGGGAAGCAAGAGAGGAGTTGAGGTTGGATCCCCTCCTGCCTCTCCCCAGTTCTGCCAGCCCTCCCGCTGCTGGCTGGAGCCCTCCCAAAGCCCCTGCGGGTCTGGCTGCAGGGCAGGGAAGGGACATCGCCTTTGTGGAGCTGTTGAACGTTTAACTTTTAAACCCTGAAGGCGGATGTTTGTGTGCAGCGGTGGCTGCCCCCCGCAGAGCCGGGGATGAAGTCTCAGAGAAGGGGGAAGGAAACTGCAGGGCCGGCTCAGAGCCAACACTGTGTCCCCCCACTCGCTGTGACCGGGATTTTGCAAGCTGCACCGGATCCCTCCTCACCAGATGCAGCTGGTCCCCCTCCAACCAGTGCCTCCAGCCGCGGTTCCTCTTCTCTCCGAGCTGCTCGCACACCAGCTGATCCCCCTCCCAGGACACGGTTGTCTGAAGGGAAGGAGAGGGGAGACATGGTCCTGAGACAAATGGATCAGCGTGATACATGTTTCCAGCGCTGACACTGGCTGTTCGTCTCCGATACAATATCAAATGCAGTCCCTGATCTGGTGTCTCTTCAGTGGTTCCTTGGGACAGATGGTCTTTGTTGGAGGTGAATGACCCTCTGGCTTCCAAGTGCAACAACAGAGTTCTTGCCAAGTGGCCCAACATTCTATCTTTTCAGGGCTTTGCTCCAGAGGATAATATCCTCCGGATCCCAGAGAACTGGTTTCTGGCTCTCTGCTGCTCATTCTCTTGGCAGTGAGTGATTTACTCATAGAACCACTTACTCCTGGACCTGCAGGGGCATGCCAGCTCTGGGCTTGGTTCTCACCTGGGTATTGAGTCGAAAAGCTGAGCAAGTCCCTGAACTCTTTAGCACACCCCAGTCCCCTGTGAAACTGCACTGCTCGGCTTTCTCACCTGGCACTTGCGTCCATCCACGGGTCCCAAGTCTTCCTCAAACTGGACTCCCACGTCGAAATCCATAACATAGTCCCGCAGGGAGGTGATGGTGCGGATGACCATGTGATCTCCCGTGTGGATAATCTCTTTGTCCGGCTTCAGTAGGCAGACCAGCTTTCGCAGGACCACGTTGATATCTAGAGGATGAGAAAGAGGGGAGATGTGTGGACGACCCAGGTCGCTCCTCCAGCAGAGCTCCTCCACTCTTTTAGCCAAGGAGCATCAGCCATAGTACCTCTTTTCCTCTCCTACCACAGCGCAAAAGTGGTGGTAGGAGACGAAGGACCAGAAGGTTCCCAATTCCCTTCCTCTTTCCCCTTTCCGACTCCTAACTTTTTGGAGATACGGAACTAAAGGGGAGGAGGAAGCGCGATGGGGAGGGGAGCGTTACCTAAAGCGCGCAGGTAATTGTCCATGTTCTCTTGGGAGACGAAGCGGTAATAGCCGGTGAGGTTGGGAGGCATGCCGGGGCACAGGGACGCGGCGGACGGTGCGGAGGAAGGAGCACAAGCAGCCGGGCAGCAGCGGCGCCGGGACCAGGCTGGCTCTCCGGGCGGGCCGGTGGCTGTCCCGCGGCGCGGAGCGGCCCGGTCCCCGCGCCCCCCGCCGCAGTAAGAGTCCCCGCGCCGGGGGGCGCGGAAAGGCCCGGGACGGCCCCTGCTCCAGCATCTCCGCCTCGCCTGGGCAGGACGTAGGGACGGCGGGTTGCCTCCTCACCCTCCGCCCTCCTCGGGGGCTGCTCGTGTTAAACTCTGGACTTCCAACCAGCGGCAAGGAGCCCTCCCTCTCCGGACCCTCCACACACCGTGGCGCCGGTGGCTGCGAGCTTCGTCGGAGCAGCGCCCCGGCCTGCGCTCCCCACGGTGCGGACACTCCGTCGAGGAGAGGCGGCGACAGGCTGGCAGCTCCGCCCTGCCCAGCCCGAGCCGGGGCTCCGGGTGCGCTCTGCGGCCCCTCGCCCCCGCATCCCCCCCGACCTCCACGCCCTCCTCGTCCCGGTGTCAAAGCTTCCCCCCTCCCCGGACAGGCGCCCGCAGCCGTCGCCGCGCTCCGCGGACAGCCCGGCCCGCAGTGGGGAGGCGAGGAGCGGCCGGCGCGCCCCGCCTGCATCCCGGTCCCGCATCCCCGTCCCGCATCCCCGTCCCGCATCCCGGTCCCGCATCCCCATCCCGCATCCCGGTCCGCATCCCGATCCCGCATCCCCATCCCGCATCCCCATCCCGCATCCCGGTCCCGCGGCACCTGGCGGGCGGCCGCGCGCATTGGCTGCGCCCCCCGCCGCCCGTGACGTCATGCTGCAGTGCGGGGCGGGGCCGGGCGGGGCGCGGAGCCGCTGCCGGAGGTGCCGCCGTCCCTGCGCGCCGCCGCCGCCGCGGGAGCGAGGGCGTGGGTCCTGCCGGGACCCGCCGCCGCCGCCGCGATGGGGGACCCTCGGCCCCGCGCCGCCGTCCTCCTCCCTCTGCTCTGCCTCTGCGCCGCGCTGCCCGGCAGCTCCTCCAACAAAGGTGAGCGGCGGAGCGCCGCGGGCACGGTCCGGGCGGCGGCGGGAGCTCCGCTGGGACCCACCAGCAGCCCCCGCCGAGGGGCTCTGGAGGGACACGCTGGCCGGGGCACGTCCATCCGCCCCCGCGGTGGTGGTGCGGCTCCGCGCTACCCGCCGCCTTCGCCCGACACGTTTTTGTCGGGGCATCTCCGCGGTCCCCGGCGGCCCCGGCTTTCTTCGCCCCTTCGGGCGCTCTCATGCCACCCCATCTCCATTCTCTACTTTGTCCATCTGTTATCCTACCACCGCTTTTTTCTCCATTCTTTCGTCTCTTGGCGCTCCCCTCGCGTTTTCCCCTTTTCCACCCACTTGTCATGCTTTTGTTTAGTTATCGCTGGGCGGATTTAGATTCCCATCCCTTCCCTAGCATGCTGAGAGAGAATATGTTGTTTTTCCACAAACCCCTGCAGTTCATAAAACTCGTTCCCCGGCTCCATCTTCCAGTCCTAGTTCATCCATCTACAATCTGTCAATAGGAACTGTTTATGCATAGTTATGCGTTAGCGATGCAGGCTGATTTTATGTATTTCATGTGACAAAGATGAAAGACCCCCAAACCACCCCAGCACTACAGCTGTAACCTTCTGAATGCAGATGTTCTTTGAGCACACAGAGTGATGGAGAAAGGTGTAGGTTTCTGGTAGATACAAGCCTGGGAGATTAATCTGAGGGCAGTGAGCGTGTTGGTAATCTGACAGGGTGGGAAAATCTGTGAACATTTGAGGGACGCTGGGCTCATCGGGGAATGTGACACCTTTGGGTGCTTTCCGTGCCTTGGAAGAGCCAGGGCTACGGGGCGGGTGCGCCGCAGAGCTGTGTGCACCCTGACATTGGCAGGGGCATTTGTTTGTTCTGATCTGCTTCCATGGGGCTCGGTGGCAAGGAAAGGCCCCTCACGCTCTGGATTCTCCCTCTCCTTTGTGAATTTGCACTCGGAAACACCTACTCACCTTTGGCAAATTATATTAGATTGACGGGAGCTTTCTTGAAGCTGGTAGGAGTCTGTATCCTGGTAGGAGTCTGTATCCTAAAAATATTCCTAAAATGTTTTTCTGTTCTCCAACAACTCATTTCCCGAGAAATCAGATTGGTGATCCCCAAGTTGCAGGTGGATGCAGCAAAGGATTTATCTCTGTACCATCAGCTTGTTACCCCAGCAACAGGGCACATTTGGCATTTATAGCTCTGGATCCCCACCTCAGTGGTGTGGCGCATGGATAGAGCCGGAGCAGAATGGAATCCAGTGGGGACAATGGGCGGGCAGGGGGAGCCGCGGGCATTTGCACACAGGGAGGATTCCACCTGCATACTGAGCAGGATGGATGTTGCTCTGGATTTCCTACGCAATGCTTTATAATCTCAGTCGATACGGTGGTGGTGAAGTGCCAACCCATGCTCTTCGCTGCCACTCCAGGCTGGATCTGCCCACTCTGCCCTGCTGGGACATCCCTTCGCTGACCTGTCACCCTGCCTGCTGCCCCCCTGCCACCCCTGGCAGCCCCTCCTGGCCCCAAAATGCACAAGTGCTTGGTTGGTTGCACAGGATGCCTCCTGTTTTGAGCCAACACACGAGGCCATGCCAGTATGGCCTTTCAGAGGACACTGTGCTGCAGAGGATGGATTCAACATATTGGAAGTAGTGCCCTTGAGGGGAATGGCTCAGTATCCTACTCCCCACCAGCTCTGAGCCATGCTGTGCTCAAAGTGTTGCTGGTTGTAATAAATCTTGGTCTCCAGGGGGTGGGAGAGTGGGGGATTATCTGGGAATGGGGGTTGTAACTAGGCCATGTAATATAATCTCTGAGGCCCATTTGGCAGGGAGTGGGCATGGGGGAGGGGTTTGTAATTTGTAATGATTTTTTTTCCTCTCTCCCCTCCGATCCCCTCCCCTTCCCTCCCCCCCACCCCTTTATTTCTCCCTTTCCCTGCCCCGGAGCCTGTGTGATAAAGATTAATTTGCTATTTCTGGGCCTGTGACATTTTTCAGAGCCTCCTGCTGGCTGCTGCCTCCATGCCAAGCCTGGCTGGGCTCCAGCCAACAGGATTAGCAAGGAGGGCCCAAAGGAATATGGTGCTCACCATTGGAGTGGGGAAGGAAAGAGCAAAGGTCTCTCAGAATAGGCTGCTATTTGCATAGGATGGCTGACTGAAGGTGTGCCTGGGCATGTCTGTGTAGGTCCTGGGCCTTAGTCTAGAGGGTGCTAGGCAGAAGTGATAATGGCTGCATTGTCCCCTGGGGTTACTCCAAGGGAAGATGTAGCCTGGGTCCTTCCATTATGGCTTCATTGAGCTTAAAGGATGTAGTATTTGGAATCTGTCTCCAGGCTGAGGCTGCTTCTGCCTCTTGACTTCACTTTTTTTTTAGCTGCTCCAGCTTTTCTGGGCAACCCAGGTGTCTCTCCACCTATTTCTAATAAGATAGTAACGAGGACACAAGAAGGAACACATTGTTTCTGAAGAGGTCTCCCATGAGTAGAGCTAAATAAAGATAACTTTTTTCTCCCAGCCTATTTTAGATGTCTTTATTTCTAGTGAAGAAGGTAGTTGTTACTTGCCAGGGGATGAAATTCTTCTCTTTTCCTACTGAATCTGCAGTTGTTGGCTAATACATTCCTGTCCTCCAATCCCTTCCCCCAAATCTGCCTCAGCAAACAAGCACAAACCATGGATTGAAGCCGAGTACCAGGGCATCGTCATGGAGAATGACAACACCGTCCTGCTCAACCCGCCGCTGTTTGCTCTGGACAAAGATGCCCCACTGCGCTATGCAGGTAGGTGGGGAACAGCTCTGGCAAGGGTGCAAGGCAGGGACACACCTATGGAGAGGCAGGGACACAGTGACATTCATCCCTATACTGGATCCTACCCCTCTTCAGGAAACAGTCACCTCCAAACCTTGTTCCGGAGGAGGTCCCTAGTGAAGTCGGGAGGCAATTTGGGCACAGCTTGATTTAGGATGCTGTGAGCTGTTTCCTCGGGGAGAGGAACTGAGGGTGGAGCCAGCTACTTTTTGACGCAGTTCTGCTATTTCCAAAGATCACATGCACAGTGCTGAGTCTGTGAGCCCTGGAGAAAGCTGGTAGGGCACCCTTCCTTGGCAGTGCTACATCCCCTCACAGTGAGCACAAATCCCGGGAGCAACAGTCCAGGCTCTCAGTGGTTGTATTTCTAGTGCTTGCTTAGGCCACACCTGGGGTTTCCTCACATGTTCTTCCTCAGCTTTGGGAGAGTAAATGTGGTGCCTGGGAACTGAATTTTAGGGTTTAGGTGACCCTATCTGCAGTTCCCTGCGGTACTCTGCGCATCCTGCACGTGTGGGTGGATGAGACATCGTGGATCTTCATGCTCTGGCTATCTGCAGTGTCTGGCCCGTTTTGCCTCCCTGAGGGATGCAGAGGAGAAATAAGGTGCTCCCCCAGGTCTGTGTAGCACTAATAAATGTAGCTTGAGCCTTGTAACCTTCAATCTTTCCTGATGCTGGCCAGGACTCCTTGCCGTGGGAGTATTCTCCAGTAGATGGCAATCTGCACCGTTAATGGCTGTAAGGGATAGCAGGAGGAAATCCTAGGGAGCCAAAAACTGCTCAAAATGAAGGATTATAGTGGGGGAGAATGGAAAGTGTAAGTTAGAAAGGAAGAAAATATGGGAAAGGAAAGAAAGGGATGTAATGTGTTCTCCTCAGTCCTTTTCTTTCTTCCCTTCCTCTCTGTTTTTGTGTGTACCAGGTGAAATCTGTGGGTTCAGGATCCATGGGTCAGGGGTACCTTTTGAAGCTGTGATCCTGGACAAAGCTACAGGAGAGGGGCTGATCCGGGCCAAGGAACCAGTGGATTGTGAAGCGCATAAGGAGCACACATTTACCATCCAGGCCTATGACTGTGGAGAGGGACCTGATGGAGCAAATACCAAAAAATCACACAAGTATGTTCATGTAGACATTGCTGCATGGTACAAAATGTGATCTGTGACAAAAATGCACAGGAAAGTTGCTGTGGAAACACTTCCTTTAGCCAGAAGTATTTTTCTCTGGCCATGACATTGTAACTCAACATGCTGAGAAGACCCAAAGAGAAATGTTCACTGGCTGTCACATGAGTGAATGCAGAAAGGAGGGCTGTTTGACAGCAGCTTCTGAAAGTGCTGTTTTACATTGCTGCATATTGGTAGGAGGTCCAGATTGCATTATTATTACTTTTGCTCTTTCTGAGTGCTTGGAAACCATTGTCCAAGCACCTGTGTGACGGCATCGCTGCACTGAAATCAAGGTGTCTTTCCTTGTCCTTGCTTTTGACAGCTGGGAATCAGAGTGGTGCATTTTAAAAGAGTGACTTACTCTGAAATTTAGGTGGTGCGTGGCTCATAATCAGCCCATCAGTTCTTACCGATGTCTCTCTGCATCAGGGCCACAGTGCACGTCCGAGTGAACGACGTGAATGAGTTTGCCCCAGTCTTTGTGGAGAAGCTGTACCGCGTGGCAGTGACCGAGGGAAAGCTCTACGACCGCATCTTGCGTGTGGAGGCCATCGACGGCGACTGCTCCCCGCAGTACAGCCAGATCTGCTACTACGAGATCCTCACCCCCAATATTCCCTTCCTCATTGACAACGATGGTAAGAATCCTCACCCACCACGTGCACATCACTCCTGTTCTCCTGCTCTGCTCCTTCTCTGCCAGCCCCATCTGAAGGCAGAGCAGTGCTGTATAAATTTTCCAGTGCTGCTGATCTGTCCTGGTGAGAGCAGCAGCATCCATTTTGTGGGATGCTATAACTTTTTACAAAGTGACACTGGGCAGAGTGACTCAACTCTTTTTTGGTTGTTTTTGTCATTGATCAAAGATATGAGTGATTTTTAGAAGGAACGTCTTTGAGGAGACTGCGTGTCCTCTACCTTGATCTCTTTGTTTTGCAAACCAGGGAACATCGAGAACACGGAGAAGCTGCAGTACAGTGCGGATCGTGTCTACAAATTCACAGTGACAGCCTATGACTGTGGAAAGAAGAGGGCTTCTGATGATGCTGAAGTGGAAATCCAGGTGAAACCCACCTGCAAGCCCAGCTGGCAGGGTATGAAACCTCCAAACACATTTATCTCTTCTCTTCGCTTTTCCTCAGCTACTACTCAGTCCTGCTTATCACAAATGTTTGTATATAAAAATATAAATTTGTGTGCCCACATATATGGTTCAGTTCTGGCACCAGCTCATCTCCATCAGGGGACACAGTAAATGTCTAAGTCTGTTGCAAAGCCACTGGAAAATCATTCCTTGGATTACTGTGAGCTGCCATGTGTTTGATAATGCTCATAGACTGTATTTAGCAAAGATTGTTTTTGGGGCTGCTCTTCTGGAAGATATTTGTCTTTTCCAGTGGTGGCGTGTTCCTGCAGGTTCACCTTATTCTATTAGAATTAAGGGGAAATCAATGCAACTAAACACCTGCTCTGCCTGATAAGAGAGGCTGACCAACCACAGAGTGATGACACACCAGTATTAGCTGTGGAAGCTGGGGCCTGGGACTCTGTGATTCTAGGAAATCTTCCCATGCGTTGATGCCAGCTGCATAAAGCTGTGTTTCCAATGTGGAAAGGGCCAAAAATTTGGACTAATCCATAGATGCCACTTGTGTGTATGCCAGGTGTTCTGGCCCTGTGTCCTTGGCAGATCCTAATCCCTCACTTTCACTCCTTTCCATTAGGCTGGAACAAGAGGATTGAGTACACCCCCGGTGCAGGCAGCCTGGCACTATTCCCCACCATTCACCTGGAGACCTGTGATGAGCCTCTGTGGAACATCCAGGCCACGGTGGAGCTGCAGACCAACCACGTGGCCAAGGGCTGTGACCGGGACAACTACTCGGAGAAGTCCCTGCGCAAACTCTGTGGTGAATTGGTTCTTTCCTGGACTGAGGGAGGCTGTGGCACAGCACCCTGCCCCTCACACAGCAGAGGTGCTGGGGAACACATTTCTCATGTCTGCTTGTGTGTTGCACTGAGGGGCAATGGGTGTTCCTGCCCATATCACGTGGAATTTGGAATGGTTTGGAATGGAAGGTACTTTAACGATCCTCTAGTTCCATCATCCCTGCCAGAGACAGAGAGACCTTGCACAAGGCCAGGTTGCTCAGAGTCTCATCCAACCTGGCACTGAACACTTCCACAACTTGCTAGTTTTATAAGGGACTACCTGTGCTTTCCTTGCTGGGAATCCAGAGATTTCTGTGCATTTTCCCAGTATGCAGAGTCTGTGGGACTTCCCTCAGCACTTAACAGAAAGTTACCGTTCTTCTCCAGATAGGAGAAGGCCTTTAGGCAACTCCGCATCTCCCTGTGCACTGAGACATTACAGTGAGGTTTCCAGTGCCCACTTAATCTGATCCCCAGTTCTCAAGCTCCTTATTCTCCCGTGCCAACATTCCTGACTCCCTCCCTTCTTGGTAGGTGCTGCCTCAGGAGAGATTGACCTGCTGCCAGTGCCTAGCCCCACAGCAAACTGGACGGCGCGGCTCTCGGTGCACTACAGCCAGGACAGCAGCCTTATCTACTGGTTCAATGGCAGCCAGGCTGCCCAGGTGCCTGTGGTGAATGGCCCGAATGGCCACGAGGGGCTGAGTGACCACTTCACCCTGTCCCTGTGGATGAAGCATGCTGTGGTGGCAAGCAAAGGCAGGCGGGAAGAGGAGACGGTGATCTGCAGTACAGTGCGGAGCGGTGAGACTTCTCCTGGGGTGGTGACACTTCTGCCCGCTGCCTCTTAGCTCCTTAGAAGGCATTGTCCCTGCAGGGGTGAATCTCTGCTGTTCCAGAGCAGGACTGGGGCAGGGGTTCCTCCTTAGGAACATGGCTTCTTTAGGTGTCCCTTTTCCTCGGAGCGCTCAAGTGTCTTTTGAGCACACGGTGCTGAGTGCCAGTCATGCATGGCATGGTGGGATTCTGGGTTCTGGCTAGTGGGACTGCTTGGAGTGTGACATGTAATTCCTGTGCTTGTCCCCGGCAGAGGATGGCTACTCTCACTACTCTCTGGCTGTGCATGGCTGCCGGATTTCTTTCCTCTACTGGCCGTTGCTGGAAAGCGCGAGGCCTGTGAAATTCCTCTGGAAGCTTGAGCAGGTGAGGAAGGGTTTGCATCCTCCCCACATCCCTTCTCCTTCTGCCCTTTGCCGATGCCGTGCTCTGCTGTCTGCTGCAGGTCTGCGATGATGAGTGGCACCACTACGCCCTCAACCTGGAGTTCCCCACGGTGACGCTGTATGTGGATGGCGTCTCCTACGACCCTGCCCTGATCCACGACAACGGCCTCATCCACCCGCCGTGGCCCGAGCCTTCCCTCATGATCGGGGCCTGCTGGGCCGGTGAGTGCCCGCTCCCCAGGCCGTGCCTCTCCCACGAGGGAAAAAGGGGTGGAGGGAGACCCAGGAGAGGGGAGAGAACCACCACCCAGTACTAAATGATGCAGACCATGCTGCAGCCATCTTGCCCGCTTGGCACCAAAGCTAGTGTGGCTCCTTCCTTCCTCATGGACCAAGGTAGTAACAGCTCAGGGGAAAGTGTCACTGGCAGCTTCCTGGAGAGCAGGCACAGAATATGCAATGGATAACCAGCTTTCAGGCAGAGGAGAGTTGAAATCTGTACCTCATTCAGGCACTGGCGTTTCTATCAGTACTTTCAACAGGCAGCCCTATTTGTGCTGCTGATTGTGTTGATGGGGATTTCTGTGTCTTGACGGTCTATATGAAAAATTCATAAATCCTTCTGTACAGGAATTGGGTTGAAAGACAAAAATCGGGTAAGGAACAAAGTTAGATCACTACTAGATTAAAACCTGTTCTATGGAGATGCGAGGCTGCACTTCTCGGATCCTTCAGTTCTCCTGCTAGACTGAAGCAGGACAGAACTAAAGGAATTTTCCTACTGCTTGCCTTCACTCCAGCGGAAGTTTCTAGCAAGATCAAATCTTTGCTGTACTGCTGCTTCTCTGAGGTCAGAGATCTTCCCGCAGCTCTGTGCTCTCTTGACTCGCGTTTTGCAAACAACCAATATTGATCAGCTTGGGACCATTTCCTGGAGCTATCTGTGTCTCTAAGGAATATTGAGAACATAGCTGGCTGTGAACATGGCTAATTTCAAAAAGAGATAACATTGGGAAAGGATTGAAAACTGCAAATATTGTAGTTTATCCCTTAAGTCAGTTACTTGTCCTGTGGTGTCACTATCAGCCTCATGAGAGGAACTCTGCCCTCTGTCATCTGTGATGTGCTGCCTCTAGGGCTGAAGTGCGCACTGCCTGGCACAGAGCTGTTCGTGGGCACCGGCCAATACAGGCCCTTGTAGAGATACTTGCCTGACCCTGTAACTACCATCTTCCAATGCCTTATTGCTCATCCAGATGTTCTCCTTTTGCAGAGGAGAAAACCAAAGAGAAAACCAAAGGAAGCGAAAATGCCACTGATTCTGTGCAAGGTAGGGAAAAGAAAGAAGATGGATCTCTTCCCCTCTTGACTGTGCATGACTATCACTTTTTGCATGGTGCCTTCCTCATACAGCTTCCCCAGTCCTGTCCTGCCACCTCCCTCCACTGTGGGAGGAAACCCCCTATTTGGCAGGTTGGTCCTTGATACTTTGCTACCCGTGGAGCATGAAGAGGCTGATGGAAGGACTGCAGCCTGCTTTGAGAGTTGGAGAATGCTTTTTGTGTGGATAAAGAGTACTCATGCCTGATCATTAAAGCTGGTCTCTGAAGAACACAATAGCCATTAGAGACATCAGGAGATGTCACCTCATCCCTAACTATCTGTGGAATGTGTAGTTTCTTTTACAAGCCCTCACAGGAAGCAGAGTGAGAAGGGGACAAGAAATTGTTTCCATCTGGCATTCAGCAGTTTGACAGAAACTTCTCTATGCTACCCACCATTCGCTGTCCTTGTCTTTTTGTTGGTCTGTTTTTCTCGCTTTCCCCCATCTGGAATTTCAAAAATGTTCATCTTCTTTCTTCAGCATCCCCTGTCTTCTTGTTGTCTTTGCTTTTCCATATCCTGTTCAATCCTCTGTCCCCCTCTACCTCTGTTAATATCTTATGTCCCTCACATTGTTGCTTTTGTTGTCTGGGCTTTTCCATGCCCCATGCCCCCTTGTGTGTCCCTCCACATCCCTTAGCTCTGCATGGCCCTCACACTGTTGCTGCTGTGGTTTTGCTCTCTTCCTCGCCATGTCTCTCACACCCTCCGCCTGCCATGTTTCCCTCAGGAGATCCTCTGTCGATCCACCACTACTTCCATGGTTACTTGGCTGGCTTCACTGTGCGCCCTGGTAGCTTGGAGAGCCGGGAGGTTATTGAATGCCTGTATGCCTGCCGTGAGGGGCTTGATTACAGTGACTTCGACAGTCTGGGCAAAGGGATGAAGGTATGCCCATCTGCCCAGCTTGCATGGGTCTCCTCCACTCTCCTCCCCAGCCTTGCTTCCCAGGACTTTGCCTGCTCCCCCACCTCAGACAGCTCCCCACCTTTCTCCTATGTGTCTCTCTCAGCCTGGATTCCTGTCATTTGCCAAGGAGCCATGAGTATTTTCTTCTCTTCCACCTCTAGGTTCATGTGAACCCCTCTCAGTCCCTGCTCACCTTGGAGGGTGATGATGTGGAAACCTTCAACCACGCGATCCAGCACGTGGCTTACATGAATTCACTGCGCTTTGCTACCCCTGGGGTCCGGCCACTCAGGCTCACCACTGCTGTCAAGTGAGTGGGCAAACCAGCACCTCTGGCTCAGTTCAGCAAGAGGGTTGCCTCTCTTTTGACTTAAGTTACATTGACTCACTTTGTATTTTAAATAATTGTATTTTAAGATGGTCTCAAAATGGGTAAAAGTCTTCCTGAGAATAAATGATCAATTTTCCAGTATCCAAATGGATACTGTAGTACTGCTTCCTAGTCCCTATGCAGAACTTCTGCCTCTGCTCTCAGTGTTCCAGGCATGTGGACTGGTTTTAATTTTCTCTGTCAATGTGACCAAGTCACCAGATCCCAGTGGTGTCACTCCTCTCACACGTCTATGCCTTGCTCAGCAGGCTGTAGGGAAGCTTTAGGAGGACTGCTGGAAAAAGGATATTCCCTTCCCTGGAAGTGATGGGCAGGAGGTGATCTTTTATAATGTTGTTGTTGGAAGCTTAGGCCACTGATGTTTTCTACTGCTGTCCTTCAGGTGTTTCAGTGAGGAGTCCTGTGTCTCCATTCCTGATGTGGAAGGCTATGTTGTGGTGCTACAGCCTGATGCCCCCCAGATCCTGCTGAGTGGCACTGCCCACTTTGCTCATCCTGCGTCAGACCTTGAGGCTCCAGAAGGAATTCCCCTGTTCCCCAACCTCCAGATCACCTGCTCTATTTCCCACCAGGTGGAGGCCAAGAAGGATGAGAACTGGCATGGCACCGGTTAGTGGAGCACAGGGCAAGGTGTAAGAGACAAGAGTTGCAGTCCTGCAGAGGAAATAGAGCCCTGTAATTACACCCAAAAGCGAGAGTTTACAAATTTAGAAGCAAGGCACATTGTCTGTCAATATGTAGGCTAATCGGCTCTTATCCTTTTCTGCTCCTCCCTGTACTTTTTCTATCCACTCAATTCCTTTGCCTCACTCTCTCCTAATTCTTTCCCAGGCTGCTCATTCCTAATCCCTTTTACATTTTACCTACATTCCCCTTTATTGAATCCAGTGCTGGATGGATGTCCTGCCCGTTACTCGCTCTACTCCTGCACTAACTTAGTCTCATCCCACTTCCTTCTCTCCTGCTTTCTTTTTTACTTCTTGCTCCCTTCCTTCTCTTCCTGCCTCACTTTTTCCTGTGAATTCCCAGCCAGTTTCCTCACACCCTACAGTATCCTGTCCTTCAATTTCTTTCCATCATGCTCAGATAATTTCTCTACAGTCTGTGCTCTGTGTCCATTCACTTCTTTCATATCTCTTCTGGTAATAGGATTTTTTGCTCCTACTTTTCTGTTTAGAAGCTTTGCTTTTCCTCACACAATGATGAGTTCCTTGACTTGAGAGCAGATTTTTCTCAATCCTGCTGAAAGTAGTTAGTTATTGAATGTGGTTGCCATTTTAAAGAAGATAAGATCTCAACCATGGTAACCAACAGTGTGAGACAGGGAAAAGCTTTCAAAAGCGTGCAGGGCCTGGGAATGTGTGAGTGTTGTTTCTAATTTGCACACTGTCATTGTCAACAAAGTCCTTACAGCCAAGATTCGTTATCATGAACTAGACTGATAATAGTATGTTGTTCCAAAATAGAGTGACTTTATTATGTGCATAGATAATGTCATTAGAACCATCCTGAAACAAGTAATTAGACTGACAGTGATTTTACTTAAGGTCAGTGCTAGGTGGAGAAGGAGAAGTAATTACATATGATGTGAGCACTCTTAGTTAAGCAGGTTCCCCTCTGGGTAACTCCTTCCTTCTCTGATGGTTGTCTGGCTTTCTGGCCACATCTCCTTTCTGTCTGCATCTCAGTGACAGACACACGAATGTCAGATGAGATTGTGCACAACCTCGATGGCTGCGAGATCTCATTGGTGGGAGA
Source organism: Ammospiza caudacuta (assembly GCF_027887145.1). Taxonomy (NCBI): domain Eukaryota; kingdom Metazoa; phylum Chordata; class Aves; order Passeriformes; family Passerellidae; genus Ammospiza; species Ammospiza caudacuta. The sequence continues at coordinate 32,483,152 of NC_080594.1, forward strand.
TGACTTGGACCCAGAGAGGGAGTACCTGCTCCTGGATGGGACCCTGCTGCAGCAGCGGGGCCTGGAGCTCGTTAACACCTCTGCCTACCTGACCATCACAGGTATGTCCTCTCCATGGTCACAGCTACCTAACTATGCCTCTGTCACCAACTGTCAGGCATCACTGGGAGAAGCACTTGACCTTAGGATGTGTTGGTGTACTTTGTGACACTGAGATGTCACCGTTTCTTGAACTCCTGGCTTTTGGAAGTCGCAGACGTTTTCCTTGGGGAGATGACTTTTCCTCCAGTATAAAGTGCTGGAACATGGTATCAGCTCTCACCCAGGCTTGTATCACTCCTCCTGACTTACTCCTTGGGGTTTGGTGTTCTCAGGTGTCAGCAGCATTTTGCATGACATGACAGGGATATATCCCACAACTTGTGGACTGGTACAACACTTTTGTACTCTCCAGAACAGGGCTATTGCTCTCAATCATTCCTTCCCTTCCACTTGTTTTAGTGATGCAAGCAGGGATTCCATCTGGTCCTCCTCAGCCAGCTCCGTCTCTGAGCCCTTCCCAAAATTAACGAACCCAGCACTCCCTTGGATCCCTCTGCAGCCTCTAGCTGCTGCAGGGTTAGGATGCCAGGTGACTTTGGAGCAGGAGCTTGCTCACCCCACCCCTCTCTTGCTGCCTCAGGTGTGGAGAGCATTGCAGTTTACGAGGAGATCCTACGCCAGGTCTCCTACCACATCAACCACGGTGCTGCCCTCTATGAAAGGAAGTTTCACCTGTCCTGCACTGAGATGAACGGACGCTACTCCAGCAACGAGTTCACTGTCGAGGTACAAGACTGATACATGCACAGAGATTCTTCTGCATGTGTGGGGAGGACATGGTGCATGGGAATGCATAGAATATGCCATGGACACAGGGCTGAGTCCCCTCACTCTGGTCTTTCTGCAGGTGAATGTTCTCCACAACATGAACCGAGCTGCTCATCCCAACCATATCATGAGCTCCCAGCAGTTTGTGCACCGAGGCCATCATTTACCTGCAGAGCTGTCTGGGCACAGTTTGGCAAGCACCCACAACAACCCAAGTATGTAATACTATCTTTTGGGTTTATTCATTTAGATCAGGATGCTCATTTTCTGACATTCGGGCAGAACCTATAGTGGAGGATTTCTCTCTGGCTCCCTACACCCATTATCCTTATTCTCATTTTATTGTCCTGTTCCACTTGTCGTTAGCCAGCCAAAGACTGCAGTCTTTGTCAGATTGTATTTTAGAGCATGCTGCAACAATCCTCTTGTGGGATATTATCTTCTTGATGTAGAAGCCGACTGAATTCTACACCTCAGAGGGTCTAAAAAGAGTAACTGTAAGCTGACTTCATTCATGCACCTTGCAAAGGTGCTGTGTGGGCTTGTGTAAAGTAATTTCAGAAAGAAGCTTCAACAGCAGGAGAGAAAAGTGAGTCAAGACTGCCAGTGCTCTAAAGAAAGAAATGGGAGTGGGTGGTGGTCAGCAAGGCAGGAAAATACAGGAGATGGCACCACACAGACAAGAGGAGAATTCTTGCCCCCACAACAGAGGAGAGAGAAGCTTGAAAGCTAGACTAGATGTATGTTTGTGCTGTTAGCCCTGTGCCTCAGGCATGACTACACTCCAATCGATTCCTCCTGGGCTGTGAAAGCTCTGGACTTTACAGACATTTTGGTTCCCTGTCATAGGGAACAAGCAAGGCACCTTTGAGCTAGCTTTTGCTGCAGCTTGCAAAGTAGCTGACCCCAAGCTGTTCCAGTCCTGCAGCTGGCACTGCAGGGGCAGCCTGTGCATGTGCCAGCCTTTGCCTCTCCCTTCCCCAGCTCTGCCTGATGGCAGCAGCAAACTTTCCCTGCTGAACAGAACCACAAACAAATTTGTGGAGGGCCTAGATAGATTTTGCAGGGAAGGTGGTTATCTGGGGAGTTGAGGGTCAGTCTACAGGCCTAAAACAAACACGTAGAAGTTGGGCTAAGGGTCTTAGATGAACTTCAGGTTTTCTCCTGTGGAGAAGCCACGCTTTTGCCACAGCACTTATTAGAAGTCTATCATAGAATTCACATCTGCTCCATGTGCAATGCAGGCATCTTTTGGCTTCTTGCTTTCTCTACTGCTTGCATAGAAGTCACACTCTGAAAACATCCTCAAGCCCTTAGAGGCTGTCCCCAGCACACATTTCTCCCTCCCAAGAGCAGGATACAGATATATGTGATGCAACATATTCTGGCAAATTCTGCAGATAGAGATGTGCAGAGTCTCCATAGAGTCTACATCACAGGAACTGCCTGTGCCCAGGGGCACAGACAAGTCAGGCTGTCTTCCTGCATAGACCAAAAACCCAGGCTCTGCCCAGGGATCTCAGTTCCTGCATGTCAGGTTGGAAATGCATGTTTCTGTGAGAGACTCTGGACACAACTTCTCGTTTTCTTTCTCCAAAGTGGTCCCCAGTGCTGCCACCGTCATCATCGTGGTGTGTGTGGGCTTCCTGGCACTTATGGTGATCCTCGGCATCCTGCGCATCCACTCGCTGCACCGCCGGGGAATGGGGCAAGAGGTGCCTGGGGCTGCTGAGTCGGGGCACAGCGGCACTGGGGGCAAGGAGAGCGACATGTTCTGGGACGACTCGGCCCTCACCATCATCGTCAACCCCATGGAGGTGAGGAGCGGCCACCGCGGCCGGGGCTGGGCGGGCAGCTGGCTTGTCACACCCTGCCCCTCACCCCGTATGTCACCTCCCCAGTCCTACCAGAGCTGTCAGGAGAGGGCAGCAGGCAGTGTGGAGGGCAGAGCTGGCGAGGGCATGGAGGATGATGACGACAGCACCGACTCGGAGACACCCGACTCCCCGGACAGCAGTGACATGAATGACCGGCACATCATCCGCAAAGGTGACGTCTCTCACCGCTACTAGGAGCTTTAAAACACCCGCCCAGTGGATCCCCCAGAACATATGGCAGGAAGGAGGAGGTGTCTTACTTTCAACTTCTTTCCTCCCCCACCGTGTACACATGTGCTCCTCCCTCATTGATCATTTCTGCGTCCCATGTTCCTCCATCTTCTGCCATTCTCATTGTGGACATTCCCCACATGATTGACCCCCCATCTGGCTCTCCAGAAACATGTGTTAGGGCACTTACACATGATGGTGGCACGGTTCAAACTGGGATGCAGGTGTTGGAAAGAAGGGAAATCCGAAAGGCAGAGCCAGCCATAGGGCTCAGAGTGGGGTTTCTCACAACCCCTCCCCAGATATTATATATATATATTGTATATTTTTTCAATGTTGTCATTTGAGGTTTATTCTCGTTTCATGCAAAAAAAAAAAAAAAAAGAAAAAAAACAACCAACAAACCACTGCAGCTTTGTGTCGCTTTGTAAAATTGTCAATACTCCTAATACTAAATGAATGAAGGTAAGAAAGATGAGGAAACAAAGTGGATTTTAAAATAAATGGATTTCAAATAAAACATTCAGGACTTCTGCAGTTTTTCACTACAACCAGGGAAAGAAATAGTGTAGGCTCTAATGTGAAACTGGAGCTTGTCCAGAGCATGTATTTACTGAAATTACTACCTTATCTCGGGGAAGGGTTACATTTTTTAGCATATGTGATGAAGCAAGTAAAACACATCACTCATGACCCTACCCTGAGCCTTTCTGAGAATCAAAATGCTCTGTAAACACAATATAGCCTTCCCCAGGACTCAGTGCTAGGGACCCACAAAAGAACAGAAGGCACTCAAGCCTGTCGCAAGCAAATGTAGCACATGGAGCAAACTGAATTCTTGAACACAGGAAAATAAATAAGGCTCTTTAGTGTATCAACAGAAACAGGCCAAATGTCCTTAGCTTCATCCATCTTCTCACATGATCTGCTTTTTTTATCACTATGATAAGAGTATTTTTTATACCAGGGGTTCCAGCTTGTAGAACAGCCCCAGCACTTCTGGGAGAAGGAGGCATCTCCCTCTTTCTGCTGAGCATGGAGGGGATGGAAATACAACAGATACTAGCACAGCATGGCTCTGAGCCTGGCAGTAGCATGAGTTGATAGGATAGTGCTTTAGAGCAGGTTGTGCTTCTTCCCTGGATCTACTTGGTCTGGTTTTTCAGATTCTGCAAGACAAAAAGGGGCTGTCAGCTGATTGACACATCTTGGGGCAATGGCTGCAACATGTGAGGGACCCAGAGGAAAATTCTGCAATTTGTTGGCAGCCAAGGTTGAGAAATCCTCCTTAGGGGCAAGAAGGCAGTACGGTAGGTGAGAGTGGAAGAGCCCCTCTGAGGGCAAAGGTTGCAGCACAAGATCTCTGCTTGCTGCAGTTCTCTCAGATGTTTCAGCTCTAGCCTGTCTTCATGCCCAACTGTGCCCATGTATGGTTGTTACTGGGTCCAAAAAAAGTGAACGTGCTGGGATAAGACACTCTTAAACTTTTCTGCTTTGTCTCATTCCCAGCAAATTCTATGCCTTTGTTTCATCAAGGGAGTTTACAACAGGAACTGTCAAACCAGTACCCTGACATCTTGAAGCACTGGAATAATTCAAGTGTCCAGAAGGAAAAAAAAAAGGCTACACTGTGCACATTGGAGCAAAAAACTTGCCACAAAATAGTCGTTGCATCCTGAGAATGCCTGACCCAGATCTGATCTGTGACAAAAAGCACCACCTCTCAGAGCCCTGCAAAGGACCAGGTCGTGGGAGCACGATGTCCCTGTACCTCCACAGCAGCCTCAGCCAAGTGCTACAGCTTACAAGGTGGGAGAAGCCAAATGAACGATGAGTTCGTAGGTGGCCATCATGATGGCAGCGTTTGGGATCTGGCGGATCAGGTGCGCCAGGAGCCCCCGGTACAAAGCCAAGGGTCCCTCTTCACGGACCACCAGCTGCAGAGTCTGTGCCAAGGAACGGTACCGGGAGCCCTCCTCTCGCAACCGCGTCCGAATGACCTCTGGGGAGACAAGAGGGGAAGCCACATATTAGCAGATGGATCCTGCAGGCATGGCATCTCCCACCAAGGGGAGCAGCAGCAAGGAGAGAGGAGCCACTGACCGTGTGGATATGCAATGCACGTAGCGCATGTTTTGGAGACAGCGGCAGCGCTCATTAGTCCAAAGAAATCGTTGTTGTTTTGTGGAAGTGTGAGTGATGGGGAATGGGAATGCTGGCTGTTTCTCAGCTCCTTTTTCAGTGCTTCATAGATGACAAAGTGTATGATGGTCTCTGACACTCCAGCATAGGAGGCAGTGATCCCACGGTAAAATCCACGCAGGCCTTCTGTGCGGTACACGTGCATGGCACACTGGAGAGCGCTGCTGGCCGTCTCCCCCTTCACCCTGGAAAGAGGGGAGAGGGTGAGGACAGCACACTGCACCCTGACCTGCAGGGCTGTTGTGAACCCAGGCTGGCCTCTTGCCCAGCCTATGACCTGCCATGTTCTGATGAGAAATCACAGACCTCTCTCTGCCCACCAAGCCCCAAACCAATCCTGATGTGACATGGAGTGGCTCTGCACTGCAGGCCTGCCTTACCTGGCTTCCAGCTGCATCCTCGTTTTCACTAGCCAGATGGGGTTGGTGAGTGTGGCTGAGCTAATGCCTGGGGAACAGAAGAGGAAGACAGCCATGAGTGCCAGGATCATGCTGACAGTTTGTGAAGAGGTGCTGATCTATCAGCTCTCAGAGCTCTGCTTGGCAAGCTGTAGGCATTCGCAATTTGAGAATGACCTTGAGAAGAGATATTTAGGGCAGACTATTTGATTCTCCTCCTCCCCTATTCCAGCCTTTGTCTAGTGGTAATTAGCTCCTCTGCCTCCAACAAAACCCCACTACAGGCCTGGGTGTTACAAAGAGGCAGGAAACAGAATACTAATTTTTCAAGAGTAGAGGATTTTGTTAGAGAACTGGAATATATCAAGAGGAATGGTTCTGTGAGTGGTCTAAATTACACACTGCCTTCTCCCTCTCACAGCAGAATAGAGCTCATGGTAGCAGCTGAAGGGGTAAAGACAAGACTTCAAGAGATGAGACTAAGAAGAATTAAGAGTGAGAAAACATTTGGGTTACCCAAAGAACTCACTTCTCCACATGCGGAGGGAGAAAACTTCAGGGCAGCAATGGAGAAGGAATGAAACACATAGGCATTTCTAGACAGAAGGACTTCTTGGCTTTGATTTGAGACAGAAAAGGCTCACCTGCACAGGCTGCTGCTAATATGTGTACTTCTTTGGACTCCGGCACCAGGACGGTATTAAGCCTCTCCTTAGTAGCAGAATAGGCAGCAAAATATATAGCCCTGATTGGAAAAAAATGCAGAAGAGGTTACAGCTCCCCTAGGAGGAGCAGAGACACTACTGTACAGGCTCACTCCAACTTTCCACACTTCCATCACACTTCTGTCTAACATGACATCAGATACCATTTTTACCTGGCCCCCAGCAATTATCTTAACACTACGATCAGAAGCTCCAGAAGATGTCTGTGTGAAGGGGTCCTGTGGCACGTGAGCACAAGGCCCAGACTGCTTTCAGGAAGTGGGGTGACAGCTATGACACAGCCACAGTTAGGAAGTGTGCAGCATGAGGCACTTCCAGGGAGCAGAACTCACCGGGAAGGAGCAACCCCAGCGAGGTTTGGACCCAGACCTCGGAACAGGGACCGTTTGCCTTCCTTCTCAAGGATGGCCCTACAGAAGGAAATGAACAGAGAAATCAGCAGAGTAACTAAGCTGGGGACTCTTCTGTTCCTTCTCCTTCTTTGCTCTTCAGTATTCCTTGTAGCACCCCCTCCCCACCTCTCATGTTTTCCTTTTTCTGCCTTGCTCTCATTTTCTCTCCAATCACTACTCCTCTCTCCTTCAGTCCTAGAATCATGGAACCCCTTGGATTGGAAATGACCTTAAAGATCATCTAGTTCCAACTACCCTGCCATGGGTCACTAGTCATTGCGTCCTATTCTTGATAATGCCATCCCTCTGGGTTGGATCCAATCACTAGCTGAGAAATTTCTCCCAGCCCCCTAAGCTGCCTTGCAGAGCACAGATCACTAGTGAGAAGCAGATGTACCTGTGCTCTGATCAAACTTTCTATAGCACTTGTGGCTTCCAGAGCCTCAGCCCAACTCTCTTTCTCTCTTCCCCCAAACCATCACTTCCCTGGTGCTAACAGGCACACTGCCCTGTCCTGCTCACCTCAGCAACTTGAGCACTCCAGGAGATGGTGGGGTGGGATTCATCAGCCTCACACTCATGCCTGGCAGCTGAATCTCTGGGAGGCACAGAGGCCGCAGTGCCAGCTGGGATGACTGCAGACGTGTCTTCACCACTTCCAGGGGACAGGTCAGGATGGCTCCAGCTGTTCCACCACATCTAGGGCACAGCAGCACACGTGAGAATGACCTCTGGGCCATAATAGGGCAATAAATCTGACCCTGCTTGTCCACAACCTCTCCCCTCTGGGAGAGGAGGCTAGGTGCTCCAGTCTGTGTCACACATGAACTCCTGCTCTGACACTGATTAACGTAACAGCTCAGCTTGGGACATCATCTGGCAGCCTCGCTCTGAAGCCCTACTCAGTGTTTGAGACAAAGAGTCCCAAGTCCATGGGGACTCAGCAGTCTCCCAGAGCAAACATTTCTGCTGCCCACCCTCACTGCAAAGCCTTCTGCTGAGGTCATCAGGCACCGTGGCCCACACTTCACCACAGCCACACCGGCTCACAGAGGGGCAGCACAGAACTCTGCCACCTCTCAGCCTGCCGTGTCTTTAACCCACAGTTACATCAGACCCACATTGGCAAGGCCCTGTAAGCAAGATCTGTAGTTTCTGCCAACAGCCAGGCTCTCTCCAAGCCTGGCTTGCTTAATGAAAGAGGACTCTGACCTTCAGCAGGCAAAACCTATTTTTGGAACTCATGAACCATCTCCATCAATGGCTCTCGTCACACTGCAGGAATGCTGAAAGGACACATATCCCCTTTTTCCCTTTCCACAACCCAGGGACAAGCCATAACTGACACATTTGGTACTCAGCTCCTGTCTGTCTAAATCCTTTGACTGATAACTCTGCTCTTCTAGATAATGCTCAGTACCTGAAAGAGCATTTTGAGATGAATTTGCATGCAAGCCATGCAAGAGGCTTTGACAAACGGACGATCGTTCACATCTGCAACAGCCAAAGCTGCTTTGTTTCACAAGAGATGGAGGCTTAATAAAAAGCTCACTCTGCTCCAGAGAAAGAAAAGCCAACAAAATAACTACAAGATACCAGGGAAGAGTCAGGTATATAATCAGAATTACATATAGAATGCAGGATAGCAAACAGTTAAGAGTTCTGAGAAATTATTTTGAAAAAGTCTATACAGCTCAGTAAACATACACTGTATTCTCACAGCCTTTGCTCCTAGGCCTTCATTATCATTGCCAAGAGGAAGAGGGGTTTAAAAAAAAAAAAATGCCTGGATGCCTACTGCACATCCAAGAGTTGAAGCTATGGCAGCTAGGACATTATGCAGCGAATGATGCCCACAACTAGCTATGCTGTTCCATAACACTCCTGTGGCTTTGTCAGGCCCTTGGCAGATGTACACAGTGGTAGTGACGACTTGCAGAGCAGTCCATCAGCAGCAATTTCCCTCAGTAGGTGTATGATTAGTGGTGGGAGTCTGGCAACATCCTGACTCCTGAATTTAGCTCCAGCTCAGAAGGCAGCACATGGCAAAGCAGCGAACAGCCCGGCTCAGGTTCTCTGGGTCAACAAGCTGACCAAGCACGGACTCCAAGACACAGCCTACGCAGCAATCCAGAGCCGCATGAGGCAGGGTCTGCTTTCACAAAGGCCATGTTGATTCTTCCCATACAGACCATATTCCCTCAGGGGTCCAACAGTCCTGTTCTTTACCTTAGATTCTATTAATTTGTGTTATACAGGCTCCAGACTTGCATGCCTGTTTTTTCTTTGGCCAGAAGTACAGTCTCCAGTTCAGGAGAAGATTGAGTACAGTCGTGACAGATCAAGGTCTAAAAGGTCCAAATAGGGCAGTTTCAACTCCTTATCTAAAAGCTGAGCAAACAATACATCAGGAAAACACTGAGAGAAGCAATTGCTTGGTATACTAATAATTCTTCTCTTTAATAGTGCATAAGGAAGCAAAAGTTTATTTAATGTTCTCTTAATATATAATTTCTTCAAGAACTCCCCACCTGCAATGGTCAGGATCTGAATATGAACACACGCTTCCAGTATACATAAAAGTTTCCTGAGGTCATGTTCCTGAAGCTACTGATACATACAGAAAACAAAAAAAGTATTACAAAAGAAATAATAACAAAGAAATTGTTGCTCCTTAGCCTAGTGGCCATTTAATCAGCAGAAAGAGAGTGTGAGGTGAAGGGCCGCTATGAGCCGCTGTGCCTCAATGGCAAGATTAAAAAGGCAAAAGAACACCCATTATTTAAAGCTAAGGAAATGAGGTGTACCAGTTGTTCAAAACTAGAAGAAATCTCAACTGTGATGTATTATCATGCATTAGATGATGATACAGCTGCTTACACTCTATGGAAGACGTAGGTCTGCAAAATTCTTCTGTTTCAGGAGAAATGGAAAATTATGTGTCATTACTCTAGAAGCAGGAACTAAAGCAATTTCTGCAAAATAGGATGAAGAGCAGCAGTGAAAATGAGTACAACATGTACTGTCAGAGGAAAGCCCCAGCAAAAAGTGCTAATTGAAGAAGGCGGGTAATTTTACCTCAGAAAATGGTACTTGCCTCTAGATCTTGCTTTCACATTTTAAAGGGAAAACCGACAAGTTTGAGGTGACTGAGAAAGAGGATTAGTTGAGAAATACAAAATACACTGGTAACATTTTTAAGTTATCTAAAAAGTGTATAAGCACATGCACAGAGGTGACAAGGTTTACTGGTAATTCATGTTAGCTCTTATTTAGGCTAGTCAAAAATTAAAATGGCTTGAAGATCTTCATTAAAGAATAGCAGTGCTGGGTCAGACAAACCTGCAGTTAAACCAGATTTCTGCCTAGGACACAGACAAATAAAGGTCACCTACAGAAGAGGAGGAGAAATACCTCCAGAACACTCTCCCAGCTTCCCACAATTTTCAGTTCAGGGATTTCCTCAGCCAAAAATGTTGCTTTGCTTTTAGTAGCCTTCAACACATTCTTTTTCATTCATCTTTTTAAAATGCTTCCTGGACACATAAGAAGCCTTTACCTTCTACTATCCTGTTGCCAGGAGCCCCACAGTTTAACTGCACACTGTGGGAAGAACTGTGTTCTTGCATTAGTTCTGAACAAACCTCTCACAAGTTTCTTTGGCTGCTCCCTGGTTCTTTTACTGGAAAATCAAGTGGAGAACTGCTCCTTCATGAATGAGACCCTGTTTTGTTTCATTACACAAACCAGTAATATCAAATATAGTGCAGCAATAAACTGAACTTGTCATTCATCTCTTACTCACGTTATTAGCCCCAGGGTTTTAGTTAGCTGTAATTCAGGAGTATTGCTTAATGGACGAGGACGAGATACAGACTGACAAAGTTCCCATGAGTGATATTCTTGTCACAAGCCAAACTCTCAGTTTAAGAAGAAAGCTTAGGAAGATAAATGTATTAAGAAAGTCTAAGATACAATGAATATATATAGTTCAAAAGATAAATTAATGTAAGAGAATAACATATACAAAATAACAATGGGAACAGAGAGGATGGGTACGCATATGCTAAGATTGACATAGCACAAGAACTGGATTAGCTGCAGAAAACTGGAAATCTACTAATTAAAAGCAATTAAATTGTGTGCGTTATTGTACATGCTGTATCACAGGCCTCACTGTCACACAGACTCAGCAGGTTGGTGGGATTTGGAAAAGGATTAGATGGATGCCTAAGCAGGACTCGTGCAGTTACTCAGCAAAGTCTGGAGGACCACATTATTTTCTGTTTTAGGGCACCATAAACTTGAAGCTGATTGTTTTCAGATTTTAAAAGAGGAAGGGGGAAAAGCCACGGGACAAATTACTTGCTCAGGGGCACGCTTATAATACAGAGGGGCACGGCTGGGATCCAAACACCTGACTCACCAGAATCAGCTGCACTATTTAAAGCCAGAAAAGTGACGCAGGAATCTCAGCCATGCGCTGATGGAGAGAGCTGGGCGCCCTCCCGAACGCATGGATGCCTCGTGGCGCTCTCGTTCAAGGGAAACACCCCGCTTCCCTTGCCCCGCATCCCCGGCAAGCTCCGGCCGGACCAAACTCCGTGTCCCACAGGGAGGCTCTCCGCCTTCCCAAGTCGCGGAGCCGGGAATTCCCCGCGGCGCTGCGGGGCTGCTCCGCGCCCCGAGCCCCGATCGGGACCGGCACAGCCGCGACCGCGCGGGCCGGCACGGCGGAGCCGCGGGGGCTGTTCTGCCCGGCGGCGGCCGCTCTGCCCCAACGGGAGCTGCTCTGCCCCAAGGGGGCTGCTCTGCCCCAAGGGGGGCTGTTCTGCCCCAACGGGAGCTGCTCTGCCCCAAGTGGGGCCGCTCTGCCCCAACGGGAGCTGCTCTGCCCCAAGGGGGGCTGTTCTGCCCGGCGGGGGCTGCTCTGCCCCAAGGGGGGCTGTTCTGCCCGGCGGGGGCTGCTCTGCCCCAACGGGAGCTGCTTTGCCCCGGCGGGGGCTGCCCTGCCCCGGCTGCCAGGCGGCGGCTGCGGAACCCGCGGCCCGAATCCCGCCCCCGGGCGCCCTCCTGCCCCCGAATCCCGCCTCCCGGGGCACTCACCCTCCGGCGAGCAGGTGGAGCAGCGTGCTGTGCTGCGCCATGGCCCCGCCGCTGCCGCCCGGCCCCGGACCGGGCCAGCCTGCCGCAGGAGGAGGCGCCCGGGCGGTGGCGGTGGCGGTGGCGGTGGCGGTGGCGGGAGGGGCGGGCGGGGCGCTGCGAGGGGAGCGAGGGCTCCTCGGTGCAGAGGTACGGGTGATCATTCACACAGCTCCTCTGGCCCGGCCACTCAAGGCTCTTCCATTAAAAACAAACGAACAAACGTCCCCAAGCCTCCAAACCGACCCTCAAACTTAAACAAACTTGTCTCTGTTTTGCATGTAGGGGAGCCAAGGCAAACTGATTTTTTCCACTACGGGAAAGCAATGGGTCCAAGAGCAGAGCCAAGTGGTTCCTGACGCTTGTCCTCGCTCACGGGACCCATGAGTTATTCCTCTCTGCAGATTCACTTCCTACATTTGTCTCTGTTGTAGCAGCACTGTACCCAAACTGGACACTCAGTCAGTCCTGTGTCACTCAGTGTTATAAGTGAAGTCACAGCAGTACAGAATGTGATATAAATACAGAAAGATGCGTCTTGGGATGTTTGGGTTTATATATAAAAAAGGGCCAATGCTCTCCCCAATCCTCTGAATAAATTAGACCCATGACTTTGAAGTTCAGAGCATCAGTGTGAGAAAGACAGGGAATATTCAGAGGCAAAAGATGCTCTGTTGCTTTTCCAAATGCACAGTTTCAGAGCGCATCAGAGTTCATCGAATATTATCTTCCTTAAAAAAAGCAGAATGTACATCAACATGATGCTGTTGCCACAAAGGCACACATCAGATCAGTTTATGTGTTTAGGAGGATAGCCTGTGGGTCAGATAAAAGGAGCTGTCAGAACAGCTCTGTACTGCTGTGACTTCACTCACAGCACTGAATGAGTGTCTGACTGACTGAGTGTCCAGTCTGGATACAGTGCTGCTACAACAGAGACAAATGTAGGAAGTGAATCCACAGAAGGGAATAACGACCTTGGCCACTCAAGCAGAAGGATTGAAAAAAAATTGCAGCTTTTAGTCTGGAGGAGAAGGAATTAAGGGAGACACGGCAACTGAGTCCAATTCAGTACAAGGATACTTTGAAAAGGAAATGAGTACCTTATGTGTGGTGGAAAAGAACAGAACTATCCGCTCATCAATAGTGCCTGGGCAATGAGGGGTAGACCAGTAAAAAGACTGGCTTTCTGGTCAGTGAAATTGGAAGCTGGCCAAAGATACCTAGAAGCTCCAATCATTTTTTACTTGTCTTCACTGTGGTGGTGGCTAGGTGAATATCTTAAATAGCACCAGTTGCAAGTGGGGAAAAAGTTATTCTAGATTTCTAAGCACTTAAGCAAAGTCAAGGTTTTCAGACTGATTAGGGCTGATGAACTTCATGCTGTGATGAGAACTGGATAACTGGAGAATGGGTCACTGGCCATTATCTTTGAGATATCTAGGCAGTGGAGAGGTTCAGAAGACTGAAAAAGGCCAAATATATTGGGCATTGAAAAAAAGAAAATCTGATTAATTACAGGCCAGCCAGCATCATTTTACTGCCTTCCCCTGTGACACTGGAACAAATAAAAATTATGTAGACAACTCACATTTTCCATTTGCAAATAGAAGAGATCAAGTTAAACCAATCTTTCATGGCAGACTTGTCCTTGTGGTCAAGGAAGTAACAATAGATATTAAATTTTTTATTTCAGTAGGATTTTTACTCTGTGTCATCTGACAGTCATTAGGAAACATGGGAAACTGGATCTACTGAAATCACTGTTGGGAGCATCTGATGCCAATTGGAAAATTCTAAGATTAGTTTTTGGTGTTATGCTGTGTGTCTGGAAAAACATATTAAGGAGTCCTGCAGAGATCTGTTTTCAGTGTGCTATCAGTGTGCGTTTTTTTCCCAGTAATTTATACAGTGGACCAGAAAATTCTGTCTATTAAAATCTGCAGACAACATTTACCTCAGAGGGGTTGCAAAGGAGTTGGTAGAAAAAAATCATATACAAATGTTCTTGATCAATGGGAGAAATAGCCTGAAAGTGTAGAGCACCATTTAATAAAAACATGTACTAAGTTTTGCACTTGGAAAGAAATAATGAATTTCACGAAGTTAGGATTGGGAACAGTTAGACAGAGACCTCCATTTGTCACTGGTTTCCATCAGGCCCAGGACCTTCAGCAGAGTATTGGTATTGAGAACAGCTGAAGGATGCAGAGCCTGGAATAGCCTTTTCAGGAACTGTACTATTTGCCTTTCTCATCTCTCCAAGAGTTTTTGGGGCCCCCTGATATTTTAGTTCTTGCTGCCAAATTATTTTCACTTCACTTGCAGGAGTGCATTGACTGTGCTTCTTTTCCTGTTGACTTTTAGATCAGACCCTTTGCTTTCTGCCTGCAAGCAGAAACAGTTGTGGCTTCAGCAGGATACTTATCCATCAACAGCCATAGTTGTGGTTGTCCTGGATGCTCTGCCACCACCACCACTTCCTGTCCTTCCAGTTGCATCAAAGCCTTTTGGGACTCTAAGGGATTAAGGGCCATCCAGCCCTTCAGAAGGAAGGCTGTGGGGGCTATTTTTTACAGAGCAGTGTTTCCCTGTCCCTGTCCTGAGCCAGAAGGCCAAGCTGGTGTCACAGGCTGGTGTCATGGGCATACCCCAAAACCTTATTGCAAATATTTACAAATCAAAATTACTTCATTTCTTCCTCCTTGCCAAGTCTGTGATGGTTTTTGGATTTCTGTCCATGCCTTATCTGAGTGCCTACACTCTCCTTCTCCATGTCTTTGTGCTGTCTATTGGTTTTCCTTAGGAGCAGTGCTGCCCCTCTCCTTCTTGAAAGCCTTTTGGGATTCTGCCCCATAGCATTCTTCATGCCTCTCTCTTCAAGTGCTCTTGCTAATCCCTGATCACACTGAGCATACATAGGATTTGGTAATAGCAGGTGAGTCTTATTTTAACCTTCCAGGATGCCAGAAGTGTGCTTTCAAAATGAATCTTACAGTAATCCCTTTGCTGGGCTGGGGTTTGTCCTGCAGGACACCCTGGGTGTGCAAATGAAATTCCGTTTGGGTGCTGCTAAGCTGCACAGAGGGCACGTCACCCACTAATTGGTGTGCCTCCACAGGACTAGGGGAGACATGGTCCAGAGTAATGCTCCCCAAGCATGTCTGGTGTGGATGTTGTATTTCCAGCCCCAGTTCTAATAACTTTAAGAAGTCTGCTCCTGTTGAGCCACACATACTACTTGCTAGCACAGAGCTGGCTGTAGATGCCATGTGAATTTCAAAGCTGTAAGGAGAGCAGGCAGGAAGACCAACTGTCAAAGAATTGTGTCTAAAACCCCACCAGATGTCACATTTTGGTCAGATGAAGTGACCCAGATAAATCTGGAGAGGACCCTGCAGAGGAGCATATTCCTTTGAAAAGAAGAAGATGGGATTTGATTCTGAAAACAATCTATTTCTAGCAAGCTAATGTCACGGGAGTCAGCACACATTGTGCAACCCCCTCTTGGTGCTTTTCCCATTCTTTTAGAGGCTATACACAAATGACCTCTGATTTTCCAGGTGGCTTGTCCTTTGGAACCATGAATGTAGGAGGATCAAGGCTGGGAAGGAGTTGGCATTTCTATGGCTTATCTGAAGGTATCACATACTTTTCAGCTAAATGTGTGCACTCTCAACCTGTGGCTGCCAGCTGCAACATTTTAGCGATCCCAGAGCAAACAGTAAAATATCTATCCATCAGCTGGACAAATGGCCATATACTGATACAGTATATGCTCATCTATGCATATGTACCATATACATGTCATTGAATATATATATGAACATATATATTTATGTGTATTCACAAATAAAATGAGATTTGCGTGGGGCATACATGTATGTATCTCTTGTATGTACATAAACATATATACATACATGCTGTGAAAAATGCCAATCACTTGTTTTTAAAATTTTAAAAGTTTAATAGCAATAAACTGGTTATAAAAATAGCAATATAGTTAGAGTAATAAAAATTTTGGACAATTTGGATTAGAACAATATGAGCCAACAGAAACAAAGAGTTATGGATGTCCGGGTACCTTTTTCTGGGCAGCATAAGCCTGAAAAAGGACACCCGTTAACAGAGGATTAACCCTTAAAAACAACAGCCTGTTGCATATTCATACATCTCATACATGATGCATAAATTCCATTCAAACACAGGATTCTGTCTGGTCATCCTCAACATCTTCTTCTTAATCCTAATGCTGTCTTCATAGCTGAGCGAGGTGGGAAGAAGTTCATTTCTTCTGATAAGAGGGCAATAAATTATTTTTCTCTGAAAAATTTAGGTGTCCTGTGGCTGCTATCTCACTGCAAATCCTTTTTTTTTTTTTAAAGTATCTTGGATAGCATAGTTCCTATTTTAACATTTTGTTATAACCTAAAACTATATTTAACACACTTCTTAAGAGAATTAATACAACATAACTTTCTAACATAACACATGTAATATTAATTTCAATATTTGCGAAAAGCCAATCATAAAATACGCATTTTTCACACATACTGTACACATTGACTATATATATATATTAATGCAGATATATATGCATATATATATGTTTATGTATATTTGCATTTTTCACACATACCATACACATTGACTATATGTATATATGCATTTATATACGTATTTATGTATATTTGCAGATACAATGGGATGTGTATAAAACACACCATATACATGTACACACCGTTTCACGGCCGGCAGACGGGCACACCCCTCGGCAGCCGGCTCCGGAGCTGCGGGAGCGGTGCGCGGCGGGGGGACCCACCGGGCGGACGGGTTCCGGAGCGGGCGGTACCCGGGCGGGCGGGCGGTGACCCGGGTGACCCTGGCGCTCCGTCCCTTTAAGGCGCTCCGGCGCCTGTTCCTTTAAGGCTGGCCCCGCCCCGGCGCGCCAGCCCTGCGCGCCCCGGCGGCCCCAGGTACGGAGCGGCGGGGGAGCCCCGCGGCCCCTCCGGGCGGCGCCGGGCGGAGCGCGCCGGGGGACGGGGGACGGGCGCGGCCGGGGGACGGGGGACGGGCGCGGCCGGGGGCGCGGGGCTCAGGGCTCGGGCCGGGGGCCGCGGCCTTGCTGTCCCGGCGGGCGGGCGGGCGGGCGGGTGTCCGTGCTCTGCCGGGCCGGGCCCGCGGGGGAGGCGGCGCTGGCGGGTGGCAGCCGGGTCGGGGTCAGGCGGTCGCTCCGCTCGGCGCTCACCCGCTGTCTGTGCCGCCCCGGTGCCAGGTGCAGGCGCGGCGGGTTCGGCGCCGAGCCTCTCTCCCTCCGTGCCCGGCGCCATGGCCATGAGGGAGCTGGTGGAGCCGGAGTGCGGGGGCTCCAACCCCCTGATGAAGCTGGCGGGACACTTCACTCAGGACAAGGCCCTGCGGCAGGAAGGACTGCAGGGCCCGCTGGCCTGGCCCCCCGAGACGCCCGAAGCCGCGGCCGTGAGTATCGCGCTGCTCGCCGGGCTGGCTCTGGGGGCTCTCGGTGCAGCCGGTGTCGTGTAGTGGTTTCTTGGGGAAAAGGCCCAGGGGTCACCCGAAGCAGGGCTGTGGGGTGAGGGCACGTTTGTGGGCGCTCAGGGGATATTGGTGGCTGTGGTGAGCTGTGTGCCTTGCTGTCACAGGCCCTAAGCCAGACAGTAGTGGGAGGGGGTTGGACAGGATCCCTCAAAGTGTTGCTGCTCCCTTGGCTGGCAGCTAGTGCAAGAAAAATGTTGACAGGCTAAGCTCAAGGAAGAGGAAGATACAATCTAATTGGGTCACACTGTCTATGTAGAGAGGGGCATGGGATCAATGTTGACACAATTGCCCACTATTCCCTGCAGGTATCCAAACCACTGGGAGTAGCCACTGAAGATGAGGTAAGAACAGATTTATTGGTCTCCTTGTAGCTTTTGATTAATCTTCTTTAAGCTTTTCTCATCCTCACTGTTTGTTATTTTACCCCTTACCTGATGCTAATGTTTTTTTCTGACAAGCCCTTTTCTCACACTCCCTGGCTCTGCCTGTTCATCTTCTGTGCAATGTTTGCAATCCATCTCTGTCTTTGGCAGCTGGTTGGAGAGTTTCTGCAAGCTCAGAATGCCCCTTTGCTGTCCCGTGCACCCCAGACCTTCAAGATGGATGACCTCTTGGCTGAGATGCAAGAGATTGAACAGTCAAGCTTCCGACAGGCCCCTCAGCGAGGTGAGGGGAGCTGAAGTAGGTGGAGAGCTGGAAAAGATCTTGATGTTTATGGCTAGGCTCCTAGCTGGGTGGTTCCTAGCTATTGATCTTTTCTGAGATTGTATCTGGGCTATTGTTTCTGGATTTGGGCTTCCCAGTACACTGATCTGCTGGAACAAGTTCACTGGGGATCGATGAAGTACTCAAGGGACAGGAATCCATGTTGTAAGAGGAAAGGCTGAGGGGCCTGGACATTTTAACCTGGGGAAGTGGAGTCTGGGGGGCAGGGGGTGGAGTGTTTTGTTGCTATCTTCAGCAGCCATGGTTGGGATCTTCACAGCAATAGTCAGGAGAAGGACAAGGGGTAATGGACACAATTTGTGGAAAGGGGAACTGACTAGGTGTGTGGAAACATTTCTTCCCTTGGAGGAGGCAGTTCAGTACTGGAACAGGTATCTAGGGAGGCTGGAGAATTGGCAGCCATGGACAAATTCAGAAGTTACCTCATAAATGCCTTGAACAACCTCATCTCTAACTTTCATGTTAATCTGCTGTGAGAACTCTAACAACCTTCAGAGACTCCTTCCAAGTGAAATATTTCTGTGATTTTATTCTAACAAAGAGAGAGATCAGAGGTGATTAGGGCTAGCCTAGAACACATAAATGATGCCTTTGAGTGCTCCAGTCCTCACTTCTGTTTTTTTTCCCTTCATGTAGCTCCAGGTGTGGCAGCCTTGGCGCTGTCTGAAAACTGGACCCAGGAATTTTTGGCTGCAGCAGATAATGCTGGTGATGTCTCTTCAGATTACAACGAGGCTGACTGGTCACAGGAGTTCATTGCTGAAGTGACAGGTGAAGTGTCCTTTTTTTGGAGTTACTGTCAAGGTGATGTCCAGTCACATGCCTGTGTGAAGTGAAGAGCTCCTGACTGTGAAATTGGAGTATTGCTTTGGGCCCAGCAGGCAGTGTTTCCTGTAGCAGCCCTAATGGGGTGGGGGATAGGAAAGCTGCTTTGTGATGGTGTTATGGTTAAGTCAAATTATGAGCAATGAGGTGTGGAAGCTTTTAGTTAGATGCAAGGGTCTTTTGCTGTTAGCTTAGGTTACTTAGGGAATTTTGGAGAAGTGTGCTGTTCAAAACTGCTTTTTTAAAAGTGATGATTTAACTGATGCAAGTTGGAGATGGCCTTGTACTGCTTCTTAATTACATGTTTTCTAATTCCCTCTTGTAAGGCTAAATTTGCCTTTGGTACAAAGGTAAATTCTCTTTAGTGTGCTTTGGTCAAATATTTTTTGTCAGTTGTATGAAGCTGGAGGGATGTTACAGTCTGGAAATGTGCAAAGTGAGTGTTTCTGGCCCAAAGGTTAAGCTTTATTTGAAAAGCCATCCTGTGTTGAGTATAGATCAGGCTCTGGAATAAAGTCCTGTTACCACACGTGCCCTAATCTGGAAATTATGGAAAAGAAACAAGTATATGCTATTTTCCAGGAGTGGCCACTGTAGAAAGCTGGGTAGTTCCACTCTTTGACCTTCACTCTTTACATTTCTGAAAATATAAATTAGAGTTACAGAGGTCTTTGAGAAAGTTCTGATGAAAACCTAGTGCTTGTAGGCTGTGCTTTTGACAGACTTGTAATGCAGTGCTAATTTTCTTGACCTACATAGTATCCCACAGGGAGCAGATTAATAAGTTGTGATATTAAAGTAGAAAATCACACATTTATCATCACCACAGTGGCATCTGTATTAATTCACTGTCTGAACCAAAGGCTTGATTTTTAAATCAGCATAAACAAAGGTAGAAGAAGCAAACATAAACAAAGGTGCGCTAGTCTGCCTGTCTTAATTTTCTCCCCATTCTTCCTTTGCAGATCCACTGTCTGTGTCTCCTGCCAAGTGGGCAGAAGAATACCTAGAGCAGTCAGAGGAGAAGCTGTGGCTTGGGGAGTCAGAAGATCAGTCTTTGGCAGATAAATGGTGAGTCTGACTTCTCAAGGCAAGCTGTTGCTGCTAGGCACTTGGGTGGGTGAAGCTTGGAAAGGTGATAGATATCTGCTGTGGCCTGAATGCTTTTGAGTAATTTAACTTAGACTGGTGTTCTCAGGCCTTTGGTGTCAGAGAAAGGCAGAAACAGTGCTTGCAAACTGAAATTTTTAATAAGAGTGTAGTTTTTCTGTTCTCTAGTTCCAGGAAGACACATTGATCATGTAGGCTAAATTATCTCATGCCTGATGCAAAACTCCTTAAAGTAACTTCAGGAGTGAGTTCAGGAACTTTTTTTCCTGCAACAAATGCTTTTTGATTGTACTAGTTGTAAACTTTCATCATGTAATTCTTCCTATCTGACAAACCACTTCCAGCCTTTCCCCGACATATTTATGGGTTCAGCCTTCTGCATATTATTTTAATGTGGTTTTTTGTGGTAGGTTACGCTTTGTAGGTAGCTGTTGGGTACAATCAAGTTTTTCAGTTAAAGAAGCAAAACAAACACACAAGCAATTTGAGCTTCTAAGATCTTTCCTTACAAAAATTTTGTATATTTGGACTCTTGTTGCACCTGGCTCTTGGCTTCTCTGACAACTTTCTGCAAATAATGGACATCCCTGAGTTACTGCTACCAGTTCCAAAACTTCCCCAAGATTTGGAGGTAGTGGTACCACTTCAAAGTGGTCCTATCCTGCTATAAGCCAGACAAGACATATTGACTTGTGTCATTGCTGTAAGCCCTCGATCCTCTGCAGGGCTGATGCTTTTCCAAGGCACTGTTTTCCTCTTCAGTGGGCATGACCTACTTTCTTTGTTCCTAGATATATGACCTTGTTTCTGGTAGTGCTAAAACTTGCAATGTCTGATGGCATGTGAGCTTGGCAAGAATCTAGACTGCTCTGCAGAACTGTGCTGACTCTGTAATTGTTTAATTCTGCTGCTGTTTGTGTTAGTCACTGTCCAGTGACTAGTAGTATTTTGAACTTTTACGGATGGATAATGGTAGTGAATCACTTAGGAGAAGCCCAGAATCTTTGAGGAGGGGTTGTATCCTTCAACTCTGTTGTCTGCCCCATTGTGTAGACTCTTGTTAGTGAAAGAGTTTGCTATTGCCTGGTATCAGACTATCTCTTTCCCTTTTATTGCCTTGGAACACAGGTATGAGGAATACCAACCTGAGGATGATCTTAAGAAAACTGTTACTGATTTCCTCTCCAAAGTGGATGATCCGAAACTCAAGAATACTGAGGTGAGAAATCTGACTGGGGCTGAGATTAATTATTACTGTGAATTAGTAATTAAGTAATTAGTAGTAATTATATTACTGTGAATAAAGGGTGTGGGGAATTGAGATGGCTGAAGATAGTGAAGGAGTAAAGCCTCCTGGTGTCCCATGTTTCCATTTCTTCCCTGATTCCTGCGAGTTGAGCTCTACAATCCACTTTAGATGTTATCCATCTCCACTCTTGTGAAGTCTGGTCCTTCCCACCTTTCTGGGCCTTTTGTGCTCGCTCTGCAGAGAGAAGCCCTCTTAGTGAAGGAGGGGGGCATGGGCTGAGGGCTTGTGGGCACAGCATCTGCCCAGCTCCACCCTTGTTTCATTTCTCTGCCGCAGTTCCTAAAGTTTGTCCGCCAGATCGGAGATGGGAGGGTATCGATCGAAGCTAATCAGGTGACCCACAGAGACCAAGATCAGGCAGAGCAATGGGCAGCTGAGTTTATGCAGCAGCAGGTAGGACCCCCAGGCCTGTATGCTCTGAAGGAAGAAAGCATTTTGCCACAGTGCACAGTCTGGGAGCAAAGGAAAATGGCAAGTCCAGCTCTCAGCAGTGCTGAGGGAGACAAGGGAGGGGCTGTTGGGCTCTTAGCAGAGTCTAGCCAGAAGATGAGAATGTATCTGGACAGTTTGAGTTTTCTCATCTCCCACAGCATCTGTGAGGAAGAGGAGATTCAGATGAATTCGTTTCCACTTCATAGGCCATCAGTTTTTACTGATGGGGAGGAAGGGTCACTACAGACCTTCCTGCTGTTTTGGGATGTGCCCTGAGGTTGCCAAATTCTAAAAAGAAAGGTGTGTTTCTGTTTCCAAACTCCCAGGAGGCATCCGATGCCTGGGTGGATCAATTTGCGCGATCTGGGAACATGTCAACTCTTGATACGGAATTTGAGCAGGCAAAGGCTGCTGTGGAGGTAAAGCTGGCTGAGAAGGAGGGCTGGGGTGCCAACTGAGAGCCCATGGTAGGGTTACCTCTCTCCTTTGCATGCTCTGAGGAGGGCTGGAAACATCCAGGAGGGAGTTCTCTGGCATGTCTATAGATGTGAGTTTATAGCTGAGGTACTCCAGTCACACTTTGTTCTCCCTTCAGTCAGATGTGGAGTTCTGGGACAAACTCCAGGCAGAATGTGAGGAGATGGCCAAGAGAGATGCAGAGGCTCACCCTTGGCTCTCTGAATATGAAGACCTCAATTCCTCATCATACGACAAGGTAGGGGAGAACAGGGTCTCTCAGCCCTAGCACTGTGGTGGGCTGCCCTGGGGGAGACTGGCAGTGCATCTGCCTCGCTCTGAGCTCCACAGACTCCAAATGCTGCTGGGATTTGTTCTCACACTGATGCTTTGCTGTCACTTACACCCTTGTCCCAGATCATCTAAGGGTTAAAAACTGTTCACTTGGGCTTGTCTGCAAATGCTGTCTGGTTCTTGTCCAGCACCAAATACCAGTGAATAGAGGGATTCTTTGCAATGAGTTCAAGTGTTGTGTCCCCTGGCCCCATCCCTGCCCCCCATCTGGCCCCATTCCCCTCCAAGCTAATAAGATACATACTAAATGTATGTATCTTATAAATACATACTAAATACTTTTGTTTCTCTATCAACTTACTCCTGGTTTGGTTTGGGGGATTTTTCCAGCACAGAACAGGCAGGAGGAACCACCCTTGTTCTCTGATCTGCTACAAATTGGCAATAAGGATGAGGTGCTGGCTGGTCTGCGTCTAGAATGTTCCTGATGCAGCAAGACTAGACTGAGCTGTGCTGTAGAGAGTGCTCTTCTCCCTAAGCCTGTCTCCTAGCTTTAGCCCCTGTGTGTCTGTCTGTCCTGCTAGGGTTACCAGTTTGAGGAAGACAATCCCATGAGGGATCACCCGGATGCATTTGAAGAGGGTCGGAAGCGCTTGGAGCAAGGTGACCTCCCCAATGCTGTGCTGCTCTTTGAGGCTGCAGTGCAACAGAAGCCAGATCATATGGAGGTGAGTGGCACAGAGATAACAGGCTGAGCTGTCAGGACAGCTGTCCCTGCAGTGTTAGGACTTGTGCAGGGTGTATGAAAACACCTCTTTTTCTGAGGCCCTGGGCTTGTTGCTGATCTGTGTGAGTCCTCAGGGAGCCTCTGAGGGAGGAGGTTTTCAACTTAAGGTAGTTACACGAAGCACAAAGTCGTCTGGCTCAGAGCTGTGTAAAATCTTTGGAGCGCATGAGACTGTGCATGGAGCCAAGGCAAGGAGTTCTCATCTCTCAAGTTGCTTCTGTGAAAGTCTTTATTGGCATTGTAAGTTTGGAGGAGCTTATGGTGGATCAGTGCTTTCTGTATCTGTATTAAAATCTAATTGTGAAAATCTCATTAGACTCTAAGTCTTTCATCTAGGTGCTAGGAAGAGATGTGACCCAAAAAGATTGGGTGTTTTCAACAGTCTTAATTGAAGTTGTGGGCCAAAGAAGGATTTTTACTCTGAAGACAGAGTTCCAGCTCCTTGTTAAGTGAATACTTTTTTCCATAAATCACTTCAGCTTCTGCAGGATGAATTGAGAAATGGAATAGCCTGTGTGCCTTTTTCCAGGGGTAGAGAACATGGATATTCTCAGGAAGAATGCAAATACACTCATGTGGTGCCTTTCTGGAGTGCCTGCCTCAAGGATCCAGGGCCGTTAAATTTTCAGCATGTCTTGTTCAAGCCCTGCTAATTATATATGACTGGACATACATAATTTGATTACCCTGAGACTTAAATATGAGTGACATTTTGGAACAGAGGTTCTTGGCTTCTAAGAATGGCCGTCTAACTTTCTAGGGTACTGGTAATAGGTGAAAAGTAAGCAGAAGGTTTGAAGATTTTGCTTTAGCTTTAAAGTGGTCAAAAGGTGTTAATACCCTTCTAGAACTGTTGCTTTTTTCTCATAGACAGTGTGGGCTGCAGGCTGAGCATGATGGAGAGGTAATTGAAACCTTAGGGGAAGAAATCTTGGCCATTTCTGACTAGCTGCATTGGAAACATTCTGAATTCTTCAGGGAAGGAATCTTGGGCCAATTCTGGCTAGCTGTATTAAAAACATTCTGAATTCTTCTACTGTGACTGCAGAATGTACAGGAGAAGCCAAGACTTCACAAATGGTACAGTGATCAAATAGACATGAACAATTGCTCTGAAGGAGATGTCACGTTTGCTTTGGTCCAAGTCACAACTTTACCTTGAATCTCATCAGCTCTTCTGCTGGCACTGCAGTTATTGCTGGTCAGCTCTGCTTGAATTGTAGCTAGCTATGTATGGTGAGGCATGAGAGATTCGGGGGTGTAGATTGCCTTCTGCAGGGCTTCCGTGTCTTTGCTAATGAAGCAATTTCCTTCCTTGAGGCAGTGGATACCTCATTTTGTGACTTACTTTCAAAAAGCAGGTACATCATGCTGACAGTCCCCAGCTCTAGCCTGTTTTGGACCAGGGGTGTGGCTATCAACATAAAGTGAACAGATACTTTGGATTTAGTGCCTAGTTAAATATTCCTTATATCAGCTGCTTGGAGGTGGAAGTCATTTTCATGTACTGGTGTCATGATGTTTGGAAATTCAGTAAAATTAACAGTGCTTCTACTTTCAGGTCTGAAAGTCAACTCTCCAAGGTTACTACTTACTAGTGGACCACTGCACAAGTACATACAGCTGCCTGCCTCGGGGGTCTCCTTATTATTAGCACTGCTGCTATGCCATTTTGTTCTTGGGAAATAGGAGATCTGCATTTTCCTCCTTCCTCTGCAGTTTGACCACAGTTAGAAGTTAAAAGTGGAGATTCTGTGATCTAAAAGTGTAAAACTACCAACAGTTGCTTTATGATAGATTTCCAGGTAGACATTCACTTCTGTTCACTATAACAATGCCAATTTTACTGTCTTTGAAGACTTATGTGCCATGACATCTGTCTATCTTTTGAGAGGAACTTACACCTGTGGCTAATGTGTATACTTCGGTCTATTTGATCTCACTCTAAAACTGTGCAGGATAATATACTGGATTTAATCTCTGTGTTAGTGGCTTATTGACTGATTTTTTTTCCCTCTGGAAATCTAACTTTGTACATCTATGTCTTCCCCAGGCCTGGCAATATCTGGGAACCACCCAAGCAGAGAATGAACAGGAGCTTTTGGCGATCAGCGCTCTCAGACAGTGAGTGTTGCTGCAGAGCTGCTGAGTGTGGCTTCTTGTTGGGTGTGTAGTGCCACAAGGACCACATGGCTGTCACAGGATGCTGTGTCTTGATTGTTTCACCTCCTGTGTCTGGCTGTCTCCTACACTGATTTAATGCTGCATGCACTTTCTTTGCCCTGCAGGTGTCTGGAGCTGCAGCCTGGGAACCTGACAGCACTTATGGCTTTAGCAGTGAGCTTCACCAATGAGTCCCTGCAGAAGCAGGCGTGTGAGACCCTGCGGGACTGGCTGCGCCATAAACCGGACTATGCCCACCTGCTGAACAAGGAACCAGAGGAGAGTGTCTCGGGGACAAACCTGGGGCCTTCCAAGCGTGTCCTGAGTTCTCTGCTCTCTGAGTGAGTTATGGTTACTGATGGGGCTCAGACTGGTCCAGGCAGGAGCAGAGCGAGCAGCCTGAGGCCGACTCTCTCCGCAGCACACCAATACCCTGTTCTGTGCTTTTCCAGCTCGCTGTTCATGGAGGTGAAGGAGCTGTTCTTAGCAGCTGTGCGCAGCAACCCCTCCACTGTGGATCCTGATGTCCAGTGTGGCCTGGGTGTCCTTTTCAACCTCAGTGGCGAGTACGAGAAGGCTGTGGATTGCTTCAGTGCTGCACTCAGTGTGCGCCCTAATGTAAGAAAGGGGCAGACTGGGGGTGCTGGAGGCACTTGGAGTTTATGGGTGAAGGTTTGGGTGGAGGTGCTGAGGGGCAGACTGGGGGTGCTGGAGGCACTTGGAGGTTTATGGATGAAGGTTTGGGTGGAGGTGCTGCATGTACAAGAGGTGCATATTTGGAGTGGAGGAATATGACAGACATGTGGGGAAGGAGTGGTTGGTTGTCTTGGAGCTTTAGGAGATCCAGTTCATCTCAGCCCTTTCTCTGTGCCCATTCCTCCAGGATCACCTTTTGTGGAACAAGCTGGGTGCCACCCTGGCCAATGGGAATCGGAGTGAGGAAGCAGTGGCCGCGTATCGTCGGGCCCTGGAGCTCCAGCCAGGATATATCCGCTCTCGCTACAACCTGGGCATCAGCTGCATCAACTTAGGGGCCCACCGGTGAGCACCGGATGGGCACCTCTGCTGTGACCTGTGTGTCTAGGGGACACAGACTGCCCTAGATTGTGAGGGCAGGGCCACACTGCCTGCAGCCTTCTCTTGGCACAGGGGGATAGGTTTCTCCTTGAGCCAGGTCTCATGAGCTCTCACAGAACCAGTCACACATGAGATAGCTCTGCTACCCACAATGGTATAAAATTAGCAGGATGGCTTCTGAGGTAGTGTTGGAAACAGAAAATTTTTTAATGAAAGGCAAAATAACAAAGCTTTTTCAGAGAAAAACCTGAGCCAGGGGCAATAAGTTCTTGCTCTTGCTAAAACACTCCACAAAAACAATTATTTCCTTTGTTCTTCTTCTAGTGAATTAACTAGGCAGGACCTTTTGGCCGCTGTCCAGTTGGCAGCCCCAGGTCTGAGGTGAAGTCCCAAAGATCCTATGAGATGTCTTTTTACCAAATTGAGGAGAGAAACTTCTGGGCTTTTTTCCTTTCAAGCAGACAAAGAATAATTTGGTCACTCTGTCAATAGGGGGCACATTCCTACAACAGGAGAGCAGAGCAAGTGTTTGGACTCTGCCCAGAGATCCAAGTGTCATGCAGTTACAGGTGGAGTAGAGGCCATCTGACCTCCTGATTCTTCTAGGGGGAAAAAGAGGGGGACCTCTGGTTCTGGAGTGGGGTAGGATCTGGGAAGAGGAGGAAACTGTTTTGGAGGGGAAATACTTTAGAAACAAATGGGGAAGGGAGTGTGAGATGGTTCATCTTTTCCACTGAGCATGTGAATGTTCTCCTGTTGGCAGTGAGGCTGTGGAGCACTTCCTGGAGGCTTTGCACATGCAGCAGAAGAGCCGAGGTCCGCGGGGGCAGCAAGGAGCCATGTCTGACAACATCTGGAGCACCCTGCGCATGGCCCTCTCCATGCTGGGGCAGAGTGACCTCTATGGGGCAGCTGATGCCCGTGACCTGCCCGCACTGCTGAAAGCATTTGGCCTCCAGCAGTGACTCTGGGATAGGCTCCCCTGCGAGTGCAGCGGTTGCCAAGCCCAGCAATGACCTTTCTTAGGGAGAAAATGTTCCCAAGGGTTCACACACATCTTTGCCCTGGTAGGGCAGATCATTGGCCACTGTTTATTTTTAAGTACCCGCCTGGTGAAGTGTGCAACTTCCCCAGCCTGTCTGTTGTGGCCTGAGCATTTCTAAACGGTTCACATTATCACCTCCATGACGACTGACACTGCTGCTTCACAGATGATCAAAGTGGGGAAGACAGCAGCATCCTGCCCTCTTGCCAGACTGCATTTGCAGTAGTGCCCAGCTTGGCTGTGAGAGCCGTTCTGCAGACTGCCTGCAAGTGCGTATCTCAAGTTCAGGCTGCTTTGGAGGGATGGGACTGCTGTTTCACCCAAAAGGGTGAAAAGTTGTGGGGTTTGAGCATGCTTCCCCATGTATGTGCTTGCATGTGTGTATATGTGGGTTGCTAGGGAAAACTGGGGCAGTAGTCCCCTTTTCTGGCCACTGGTAACCTCATGGTACAGCCAGATGCCACTTTCTCAGTGTCTCTTCCTGAACCTTTTAAGACAAGCATATTGTACTGATGCTGGGGACATGGGTGGAGGCCCTTACCCTGCCGGGGTAAAGGGAGATCCTAGAGTTCAGGCTTGAGAGAAGGTGATAGGAATGAAAGTCTGAAATGTGACCTGTCCCAAAATATGGTGGGGAAAGGGGTGAAGTCTTAATTTTCTCTTGCTCATCTGTCATTGTTTTCCTTTGTGCGAAAGTCTCCATCTTGTGTGTAACTGAATCTTGTTAATTATAAATATCTGTATATGATTCTATTGGGGAAAATGTTTTTTAATTGTAAAATATTTTGTATAATAAAGGTATAAGCCCACTACTTTTCAAAAGATAGATTAGACTCTCTCTCTGTTTCTCTCTCCCCTTTTAACTCAGGTTTTGGTTTATTGATAGCTCGCATACAGATGAAGCTTAAAGGACCTCTTTTTGCTGTAGCCCCAGGCTTCAGTTCAGTGAGCCAGCAGAAGAGCCTCTCTGTGCCAAAAACTTTTTTCTTGCTCAGGTTTAGAGGTCAGTGATGCACTTCTTTTTTCCACATTCTGGCCCTCTCTTCCCTCTCTGCAGAGAGGGAAATTGTGTTACATTTTATCACCAGTTTAAGGAATCTGACTGCTGCAGTAGTCAAGGCTGGGGGCTTAAATAGGAAGGACTGCTCCTTCCTCTTCCATCAGGGACCTGTTTCTTCATACCTCAACCTCACAGGCTTGCTTGTCTCTCTCTGCTGGAGCAGAAAGTGTGTGCAGAGATTAGTATTTGCTGTGTATTTTCTGACCTTTATTTTTCCCTGTATCTCCCATCCAGCCCTGTGGCACTGAGACCTACGCGCCCTGTTCTGAGACTGCTGTAGTGCATGCAAAACAACCTGCTGCTTTTGCTGTCTGAAAGGAAGGGAAATGCTACTTCTGTGTCCTGCTTGCCCACACTGCTGGCCAGCAATGTGTTTTGGTTTTTACTTATTTCAGTTCTCTGTCAGATTCTTTGCTTGGTGAAAGAAAAAACAATGCCTATGTTGTGCCTCACTTGCTGTCTAGTTGTTCTCCCTTCCCCACTTCTCTCTGCTGTTGCTCTCACCGCTGGTTCCCTTTGCCTCTTTGGTGCACCACATTCCTCTCTGTTCATTTTCCCATTACCATTCCTTGGCTTTTCCTTGTTCTCATCCTCAGATTTTCTTAGTGCTTCTCCTCTCCTAGGTTTCCTAGTTGCCTCAATTTCCCTTGCAATATCACTTAAACTCTTGACTTTGTGTTGGTATCCTTCCCTATCCCACATTTCCCCCTGTCCCTGCTGGTAGTTTGGCTGTTAACATTTGTTCACTTTACCTGGAAATTGTTCTCACTTTCTTCCCCCTGTCCCTGCTAAATTATTTCACAGCATTGCTGCTCTACCTTTTGCTGAGGCTGAACCTTCACCTAAGCAGAGTCCCTGTTTAGTCTCCCCAGGGCTGAGTGAAGATTGATCTGCCTTTCTCCAGGTCCTGTGTGCCTGTCCTGTTGAGAGCTGCCTTTGGAAGTGGGCTGTTGATGCAGTGAACACCAGCTGGCTCACTGGACCTGCATTCTGGTTCCATGCACCATTTTTGTCAGTGCTCTGCTGCTCTGTCTCTGGTGTCCAAACCCAGCTTGTGCTAACGCTCTGTGTGCATCATGGTCCTTGTTTGCATTTCCGGCCACATCCATGTTTTCTGTTACCAAGCTCAGTTGTACAGCAGGGGTGGGTAGCTGGTACCAAACATTTTGGATTAATGTAAAGGCAGTGAGGGATATTTGCATGTCCCTAATCCAACCTCCTGCTCACAACAGGCCTAACCCTAATGCTAGATTGGGGAATTGAAGACCTTATAAATGATGGTGCACTCCAATTTTTTCACTTCTCCCAATGCTCAGAACGGTGTCAGGGTTATCACCACTGAAAATTTGTAAGAGATCCCAGCATGACCTTTACCAAATTCTTGGGCTTACAGGACACTAACCTTTCATGGAGCCATAAGTGAGTGATCAAAGAGGGTAGTTCAGCACATGCTTTTCCACCCATATTTCTTAATATGTTTCTGCTGTATTTCTTCTTTCAGTGTTGTATTTATTTGCTGCTTAAGAACCCAAGAAGTCATAGAATCTCTTGGTGATGGCTTTAGCACCCAGCCAGCCAGAAAATGAAAATGTGCTTTCAGGTCCTTATACCTCTAGCCACAGTGCTCCTCATGAGCTTCCATCCTTGTCAAGGAAGTGGTTGTGCTGTCATTGTTTAGTCTGCTTCACCACTGCAGTTTCCTCTCTTGAGCTGCTGAGACTCATTACAGTTCTGAGTTTTCTTGAGTTGCAACTCCCTGAGTTCAAGTTTTGGGTCTCA
Source organism: Ammospiza caudacuta (assembly GCF_027887145.1). NCBI lineage: Eukaryota > Metazoa > Chordata > Aves > Passeriformes > Passerellidae > Ammospiza > Ammospiza caudacuta. Next base: position 32,513,608 of record NC_080594.1, read on the forward strand.
GGCTGTTGTGCCTGTGTGTGCTGAGGTCTTTCTGGTCTGGAAGGTGTTCAGCCTTTCTCTAGGGGAATGGCTCTGGGGGTTGTGACCTGATGTGAGTCTTCATGGGAAGAGCATCAGGCAAGCAGGTAGCAGCTAGTCTCATTTTCTCTAGGAATCTACTGTTTGAAATGATGTCTGACTCAGAAGTTGCATCAGTATGTTTGTCTTAAAGCCTTTGGTAAATTTTTTCTCTGCCTGTGACTTGTTGATTTTTAAACCACAGTAGTGCCTTTGGTCTTCATGATATCTTGTGGATGCACACAAGAACTGTGTTTAAATTCCTGAAGTATTTTCTTTTGTGTTTTAAGCCTGCTGCCTCTTCCTTTCTGGTCTCCTCTTTCAGTTTCTGCAAGACAGCAAATAAAACCGTCCTACTGCAGTCCACGTGTCCCCAGGGGGAGCCCTTTTCCCAACCTCTCTTCCCCGCTCCTGTATCTTTTCTATTTTTACTGTGTTCTTGCCAGTACTTCCTTCGTGCCCTAGCCTGCCTCAGAGCCCTGACCACACACACTCTGCCACTTTCTCTGCTCTGAGTGGGCCCCTGCTGCTCTGAAGTCTTTGGCACGCAAGGAAGGTCTGATAGCAGCACAGCAGCTCTTCCACCTGCAGCAGCCAAGTGGCACCAGAGGCAGCCCTGCCAGACAGGCCTCTTGGCCAGAGCAGACCCTGGCAGCTTCTCTGAGTCGTGGTCCCTTGATCGCTTAGGAAAGTGTTCTTTTGCACCCTCAGGGGAGAAAGGAAACTTTCCTGTCACTGCTATGTTGAGTATAGCAAAGCATTGTCTAATTTTTTCTGGTGTTTTTTAGGTGCGTAGTTTGAGAAATGTAAAATTTTAAAACTCTACCTGTCCACGACTCTAACAAGAGTCGTAGGTGTAGAGATACTCTGAAAAATCTGATGCCTGGTGGTTTGTGTTTTTTCTGAAGTGTGTCCGTTGCTCCGTCGCATTTCTGACGCAGAAGTGACACCTAGTGTTGAGTCGAGGGCAGGTCCGTGTCTGCCACACGTGCTGGGGTGGGGATACCAAAGGGTTTAGGAGCACAGCTTGCTAATTAAACACGAAAGGAACAAAATGCTGGCTGAATTTTCTAAACGTGCAGCTGTAGATGCAAAATGTGGTGCTGGGAAGCCAAGACCTTTTGAGGGTCTGTGGTGCCTTTCCCTGGCTTCTCCCCACTGCTGAGCATGGGTCTTGTTTTTTGGGGAGTCCAGCTTAGCAACTGTTCCATGGAAAACGATTTGTAGATTTATTAAAAAACCCAAACCCTAACCCAGCTGGGTTCTGGCATTTTGAACTAGCAGTTACTCACAGACAACCTGTTGCTTTTTCCTTCATTCGGGAAGAGGAGACTTGGGAAAGGACATAATAGTGAGAAAAGATCTTCAGTTTGTTTTCTGACATCTGTGTGTTGTCTGGTGGGACTTATAAGGTTTTTGTCAGTCTGTGTTTGCTGTGCCTCTCTTTCCAGCATAATTTCTTTGGAGCTTACTCCCTCTGGTGTGACTGAATATGCAGCAGTCATCCAATAGGATTCTGTCACCTCTCTTTTTGCTGAAAAAGTGGTCTTCAATTTGCTCTACTGAAGAGCAGCAACTGGGAAGTGCAGCAAACAGAGGAGAGCAAAAAAAGGGGAGTTTGTGTGAGATACATGCTAGGCAAAATAAGGGCCTTTTTTTTTATTCCCCCCCAAAGGGTTTGGTAGTGAATATTTATTAGCATGTAAGCTGTTCACAGTTTTGGGTTCTATGGTCCAGTGGCATGTTCCTATGTTGCATTTTTGGGAGCTGTTCTGCTTGAGAAATAGAAGTTGGAGAGTGAAAAGTGGGAAAGAAACTTTATTTTTGTCATGAAGAATTACATTACTAGCACTAACAACTGCTAAGTGAGTAAAACCCCAAAACCACCTTCTACAACCACAAAACCAAACCTCCAAAATAAAGGAACCAGTGTTCTACTGCCTTGAGTCCAAAACTACCAGAGAAAAACAGCAGACAGAAACTGGGGAGGTATACCTCATGTGTGATTTTATTGTTTTTTTAATCCTCTTGTTTTAAAGTAAGGAGTAAAACCAGATGATTACTGAGATACAAACTGAGATATCTGCAGTGATAGAGCAGGATAGGAGCACAACAGGATCTAGTGGTTGAAGGAGTTTGTTGTTAATTAGATTTTTCTGCCATTGTACCTTTTCCAGCACTGTGAAGTGGGTGCATATGTGACGTCCACAGCTTTAAGTGAAATTGTTTTATTACCCTGCAATCTAGTAGTAAATAGTCTCTAAAGAAAGAAAGAAAGAAAGAAAGAAAGAAAGAAAGAAAGAAAGAAAGGGAAAAAAACCCCAGAAAACCAGTTTTATGAAAAAGACGAAAATATTTTAGGCTTTATTCTTCCCTTGCTGGAGTGTTTTTTGCATAACTGTACATTTTCAAAGCATCTGAGTGTCATTGTTCATCTTGCTCCTTCTGTTGCTTTTCATCTGCTGAAGGCAATAGAGGAAGAGGGGTTTATCCTCCTTCTCTTAGCTTTTCACTTTTGTCTGACACTTTCAGATTTTGAGATACCACTGTTTCTGCAGGAGGGGGGATAAGAGGAATTTTAGGAAACGTTGTTTCCCATAAATTTGCTCCACCCGAGGTGTTGTGTCCAGCTCTGAGGAGCTCAGCACAAGTCTCAGGCCATGGACCAGCTGGAATGAGTTCAGAGGAGAGACATGAAGCTGATCAGAGGGCTAGAGCACCTCTCCTGTGAGGAAAGATTGGGAGAGCTGTGGTTGTTCAGCCTGGAGAGGGCTGTGGGGTGACCTTATTGTGGCCTTCCAGTATACAAAGGGGTTAAAAGAGAGCTGGAGAGGGATTTTTCAACAAGGGCACACAGTGGGTGACAATGGGGAATGACTTCAAGGTTAAAGATGGCAGGTGTAGTTTAGATATTAGGAAAAATTCTTTACTGTTAGGGTAGTAAGGCACAGGAACAGATTTCCCAGAGGAGCTGGCAATTCCCTATTCCTGGAATAGTTCAAGGCAAGGTTGGATGGGACTTTGAGCACTTGGTTTAGTGGAAGGTGTCCCTGCCCATGCCAGGGGGGTTGGAATGATCTTTAAGGTCTCTTTCAACCCAAACCATTCTGTGATCCATAAGGAATAAAAGCAAACAAACCCAACCCACAAAGAAAACTCCATAAATTTTTCCAATATCAACCCCTCAGCCCCACCCTGTGATGCTCTGCATTGTTCAGTGACTGACTTCCTTGTGCATAAAGCACCATATAGGTGAGATTAACGACATTAAATGGCATTTAGTTTTCAATCCAATAACACTAGGGCAGATGGTCAATGACAACCAGGAACTCATTGCTTTCTGTGAACCTGGGAGTACAGAGATCCTTTATCACGCTTTTGCAGTAGCACAAAAAACATGGCAAAGGATTCCATCATGGAGCATTCCATCATACATCACCTTTTGATTTTCCTCAAAGCCACGAAAAGCCCCACTGCCGGCTTTGGTGCTCTGCAGGGAGCATGTGCATGGCTTAGGAGTTTTCACTGTTGGCTGAAATGTAAAATTGAGAAATGTAAACTACTCTGTACCATAGCTGAGATACACACAGACTTGGGCTTTGTGATGCCTTCGTGGCTCATACATTTGGTCAAAGGTGCTTTCTGAGTCTGCAGGTTCTAGGAAAGATGGGAATGTTTAATTCATTTTTAAGTATGTCATTACACATTATTTGGATTTTTTTCAGAAACACAAATAATTTAATGAGCAAAACACATTAGCAAGCTAAAAAGAATGAAATGTTGTTCATTGGCAGTGCAAATCCATCCTATTCTAGGCTGTTTTAATCCCTCTTTCAAGCATTCCTCACATTGGGGTGCTCATTCTTCCTCCATTCTCTTTATCAGACACTGGACACAATGATTCAAGAGTGGAATGGGGTATTCCCTTTTCCAGCAGCACTGAATTGTAGGCTGAGGTCACTGCAACACACAAAAACATGTCCTAAAGGTGTAATTTGCCTGTTCAGAAAAGGGACTTCTCATCTAGCTGTTGCTATGAGGGCCTGTTTATCTTCAAAACCCCAAAATTTCAATTTACAAATTTCAATTGCTCTGCTTCCAACCTCTGCAGAGCAGCAAAACAACGGATCACATGGAAAAACCCCCAAAGCCTCAAGTGTTTTAATGCTGGCTTACTTTTGTGATCTGGCACATGATGGGCTCAGCCAAGCACCAGTGAAAGAGATACAGCATGAGGATTTGGCTGAATCTGGTGTACAGGCTGCTTGTTTTGCAGGGATGAGCTATCTCCCTTCCCAGCTCCCCATCTTCTCCAGTTACTTCCTACCTGACAGAGCAGGGGTACCTCAGGTGAACTAATGAAGATCCTATTGCTTTCTCCAGCAGCAGAACAGCTTTCTGACATGCTAGCAAATGAACCTGTCTGAAAATATATTACAGAGTGAACCTGAAAAGAGAAGAAAAGAAAGAAAAATATTGCCACTGCAGCTCTGCCAGAGCCTCCTGGCCCTGCTTTAACAGCTCTGCCTCCCTGCAGCTGCTGAAGTGGCTACATAGGTGAGAAAGAGGAAGAGAATTTAATTAAACACTTCTTAAATGCTCCCTCTGTCAAGTGGACATGTCCCACTAAAATCCTTTCAAAAATTAAAATTGATTATTATATTTTCTTCACAGGTAAAGAAAAATTTGCAAGAGGCAGAAAAATTCTATAGCCTGTGCGTCACAAGGTACTTTGATACATTTTTATTACTGTGATTAATCTGCTTCTGGAGGAGAAGGACAAACAAGAAGCAAAGTTCTAAGGTTTTATCAAGGGTTTATGCTTCAAGAGACTTTTGATCCCAAGCAATAACATGACTGGTTGTAGAAAGATCAAAATTGAAATAAAATAGTTAATGATTTTTGTTCACTTATTGACCATTTCTCAGTTCTGTTGGGTGACGTGTTTCACAAGGCTTCTGAGTGAGCTATAAATGCAGACAGGTGAGATGCCCTTCCCAAACCACAGCCCTGCCCTGGAGGAATTGCCCTCAGCTCTTGCAGCCCTGCAGCTGACAGCAAGGTAAGAGGCACCCTTGGCACAGGAGAGCTGGAAGGGCTTCTTGGGCAGCTGCTGTGAAGTGCAGGGCCAGGGAAGGAGGCTTTAGTGCTGGGCTGAGAGCTGCAGCACAGCCGTGAGGCTCTGCTGTGTGCGTGTGCAGAGACTGAAGCCATCTCTCAGGGCATGAGGAGATGGATGGCTGCTGCAGGAGAGACAAACCTCACCCAGGGACAGCCTGGAGGGGGCCACTGATACACAATTCTCAGAGGTGAAAGTGAAAATATTCTACAAATTTATCTTGGTCATGGGATCTTTATGTTGTATCAGCAAAATTAAATGGGTCATTATTCATTCTTTTTCTACAGGTAGAAAGTAATTATAGTAGTGCCTAATCACTAGGCACTAATCAGTCAGTGAGTCCGAGCTCACGTCCTCTCAGCCTCCATATATGCTTTTATAACTGTGAAAAAATACATGGTTTTAATCACATGAAGTTTTTTTTTCTAAAAAAGTGAGGTTTAAGTGATTCATGTTTTTAAATTATGATGCACATTTCTTACATGCTACTGCATGTCACCGTATTACTGTGGCTTTCAGTCTTACTGGGGATATCAGTCTTTTCCCATCCCTTCTCAGAATCAGCTAGAGGAATGGCTTTTTTAGTCCCATTTATTTGCCCTGAAATGTAAATCTTTGCTTCAGTAACTGTTACATGATTTGGAGAGAGGGAGCTGTTATCATAACTGACTGCTCATTACTATTCCTGCAGCTGTTGCTAACAAACACTGTGGCTTTATAACTGTGGGGAATTAGATATGTGTATTGGTAGTAGTGTTAGGAAAAGACACTTTAAATCTGAAATTTAGTCTGATCTAAAGAGCTGATGCTTACAACTTGATTGCTTCTTAGTGTATGTCAAGAGAAGGAATCTCTTGATTTCAGTAAAATTACATATAAAAAGAGAAACAAGGTGTTTCAGTGAATGTAAAGTTCATTTCTGCCCTTAAAAGATAGGTTTTCCCCCCTGATTTTGTGTAAAAAATTCACTTCCTTTTAGAAATTAGTTGCATGTCTCACTACTTTTATATTGCTTTCTATGTGGCCCAGGAAACCTACTCTAAACAATGAGCGCCAGTTTCTAAAATATTTCTCAACTGCAGCATCAATTATCAACAGAAAGATTTATCATGAGTTGTATATTTTATTTTGTTATTATTTAGAGTACACCAATAAGATGTTAAAATGCTCAGATGTGCCTTGCATGTATACATATTAAATGAAACTGGACTGTTGTGGTGTACAAATCTCATTTTACTTTTTTCTTCCAAATTGAAATTCTGTGTTGTGCCCTCACTCTTTCACAGCTGCTGCTATTTTTATCTTCTGCTAAAATTGTTTTACATTTCCTTTTTACCTTTTGTCCCCTCTGGTTTCCAGCGTTTCATGTCTGGTGTGTAAAGGCCTCTTACAAGCATTGCTTGTTTTCTGTTTTCATTTTCTGTAGGCTGCCATCCAACAGCAGAAAATCCAAACCCCAGAAGCCTTGCAGAGATGGGAAAAATCATTGTTTATGAGCATGCCAACTTCCAGGGTATGTCCAAAGAATTCCACACCAACATTGCCAACCTAAAAGATGCAGATTGGAATGATTGTATCTCCTCAGTGAGAGTAATCGGCCATCCTTGGGTGGCTTATCAGCATGCAGACTATAAGGGACAGTTACTGGTACTTGAGGAGGGAGATCATGACTTCGTTGGCAAAAAGATGAATGACAGTATCAGCTCTCTGCAGGTGATCACTGAAAATCTGCACAATCCCCAGATCACTCTCTATGAGCACGCTGATTATCAAGGGAAGAGCAGAATAATAAGAGAAGCAACCAATCTGACCAGGGGACATGACGATAACACCACATCTTCACACAAAGTTCAGAAAGGTGTCTGGCTGCTGTGTGAGCATGGTGATGGAAGTGGATTTCAATACATTGCACGAGAGCACGAGCACCTTCCAAATTACAAGGCCATCAAGTTCAACGACAAGCTTTCCTTCCTGCGCCCCCTGCGCCCTGGCTGTGGCTGTTAGAATGCAAATGCTGCAGCGCTGAGAAAAGATGCAGCCCCAGCAAGAAATTTGACACCCAGATATCTGCCTCTGCTTGTGTCACTTTTCCCCCAGTGTCACAGGACCACCGAAAGGGAGAGCTCTCCTGCCCCACAAACGGCCTCTGCCAATGTCTGTAATCCATTTTGTGTTGGTGCCAATAAAGAATCTTTTGCAATCAGCAGTGGGTTTATTTTATGCAGTGTTTAGTGTACATAAACATTTCACTTTCATGGAGAGATGTCTCTGTGTATCCAGAGAATGTTTTGTGTAGTCACTTGCAAATATTTTTCATGGATCTGTCCTGCAGAATTTTATCTCCTTACAGTTTCACTGTCCAGAAACATTGCAAGCAGACTAAAGAGCTTGGTAACCATTTTAATTATTGCTATGATTAAATTATTGCTAAGCCAACTTTCACCTGTACCCAGTATTTAACTACCCCATGTATCTTAAGGCATTGATCATAAAATCCTAGAATCCTATGAAGTCTGAGGTTGGGAGGTGCCTTAAAGATCATTCCAACCCTCCTGCCATGGGCAATGACACCTTCCACTACACCAGGTTGCTCCACCATCCAGCCTGACCTTGAATACTTCCAGGAACAAGGAAATCCACAAGCTCTCTAAACAGCCTGTTTCAGAGCCTCATCATCTTCATAGTAAAGAACTTTTTCATAAGATCTAATTCTTAAGTCTCTACTACTTTAATTCAAAACCATTCCATTCTCATCTTATTACTACTTGCCCACTTAAAAAACTGCTCCTGCTCTTTTTTTATAAAGCACCCTCCAAGAGCTGGAAGGCTGCAATGAGGTCTCCCTGGAGCTTTCCTTTCTCATCTGGGATGAACAACCCCATATTTCTCAACCTGTCTTCATTGGAGAGGTGCTCCCAGCCCATGACCATCTCCCACGTCTGTGCTCCCATGTCTGGCATTGCCCCAACCCAGGTGCAGCACCTTGCACTTGGGCTTGTTAAACTTCATGAGGTGAGTATGGAATCACTTCTCAAATTCGTCCATGTTCCTCTGGATGGGATCCCATCCTTTTGTTGTGTCAGCTGCACTCCTCAGCTTTGTGTCATCTGCAAACTTGCTGAGGGTGTCATTGACAAAGATCTTAAAAAGCACTGGTCCCAGAACAGAGCCCTGATGGACACCAGGTCTGCTTCTGGACATAGAGCCACTGACCACAACTCTCTGGCTGTGTGGATATTTCCCAAATAGTGCACCCTTCAAACCTGTGTATCTCAGTTTGGAGACAAGGATGCCATGTGGGACCATGTCAAAGTTCTTAAGGAAGTCGAGGTATGTGAGTGATATTGGTTGGATTTCCCCTTGTTGATGGCTGCAATCCCTCCAACACAGAGGGCCACCAGATTGGTCAGGCATAATCTGCCCTTAGTAAAGCCATGCTGGCTGTCTTGGATCACCTTCTTGTCTTGCATGTGCCTTAGAATTGCTTCCATGGGGATCTGCTCCATGATCTTCACAGGCATAGAGGCGAGGCTCACTGGTCTGTAGTTCCCCAGATCTTCCTTTCTCCCCTTTTTAAAAGGGGAGAGTGATATTTCCCTTCTTCCATTAATGAAGAATTTCACCTGAAGGCCATGACTCTTCAAATATGATGGAGGGTGGCTTGGCAACAACACCAGCCAGTTCCCTCAGGACCCTGGGATGCATGTCATCCAGTCCCATACACTTGTGTCTATTCAGCTTCATCAGGTGGTCTCAAACCTGCTCTTCACCTACAGTGGGAGGGACTTCTCTCCCCCAGTCACTACCTGCAGCTTCAGCGACTCCAGAGATGTTGGAAACCTGACTTCCAGTGAAGACTGAGGCAAGGAACACACTGAGTACCTCAGCCTTCTCTACATCCATTGTGAGGCAGAGTGGAAATTTTCCAGGGTAGAAATCCATTTTGATTTAGGTGGAATGTACATCTTTAAGTATGTAGCTTGCTGTGTTGTCTGACTGCAAAAGCCTAGGCTCAGAGAAACTGCTTCAGTGAAGGGCAGAGATAAGGGAGAGGGAGACAGAAGGTGATAGAGAGAGACAGAGAGACTGCTGTGAGAGCAGGTCAACCTGACCTAGGAATTCTTTCTGATAAAAAAGAACTAGCAGCAAATGTCACGCGAAATTCATAAATATGAATATGCATCAACCTATTGTGAAATTGTATGCATATGTATTTGAGAGGGAGATAAAAAGAGACCTGAAGTTCCCAGAGGTACACATGTCATTTTAAGGGAACGATTCCCACATGCGTCCAGTGCTGTAATAAACACACCAGCTTTACAACTTTCACAAAAGTTGTGGAGTTTTGTTTATCTCCACAAAACATTTGCCACCAGTTCTTCCTTCTTGTTTATTGGTGGGGAGTGGGCATCACACTCCACTTGGCCTTGTTTTTCTGCCCAGTGTTCTTGCAGAAGCCCTGGTGTGTCAGTCCACACAGGCAGGCAACTGGGACAACTACAAGCTTGTGGCTGGAACAAAAAGAGTGAAGCTATTTCCATTTCCATGGGCTTATGAGCACCCAAACTCTACAGGCCAGTTACTCCAGTGCTTGAGGAGGGAGAGCACAGCATTGTTGGTGAAAGATGAAGGACAGGATCAGCTCTGTGCAGCTGATTGTTGAAAAAGCCCTGAACACGCTGTGCTATCAACTGCTGGGCTTTGTCCCACTTAGAAATAAGCACTGCAGGCTGTGCTGACGTGTCAGCCACTCGTGCTCCTCTGCTTGGCTTAGGTGAGCAGGTGCAATGGGGATGGCCTAGAATCCATGTGTTTTGAGGCACTTCTTTTACTGCTTTGCAGCCAGTTTCAGGTTTCCTTGCTCTGTTCACCAAAGTGGGATTTCCCAATTCAATTCCAAGAGAATCTGGCATTCTTCCTACTCTAGAACATGTGTTTTATAGTGGCAACTTAACTGGAAAATGTCATCTTCTGCCCAAAGGAGTTTGTGGAAGAAATTATTTTGGAAGTGTTATTGAAGTGCCTTGGTCATATCTGAGATATCCCTTTCAGAATCTCAGCATGATAATGATGTTACACAGGCACTGTTAATAGGAGAGGGATTATTTTGGATGTCTTTAGTTATATTTCCTAGGAAATACACTTAATGACATTTCGTTTTTGAAAACCACCATTTCTTTGAGAGGAAAGAAGGTATTCTCTCATTTTCTTGGCATATGTAACTGAGAAGTTCCTTACAGCCAGGAGGTCCCTGAGGCAGATTTTTCTGAGTTTTTCCTCTGTTTATTTTGGGCAAAGAAAATATTACATTGCCTCCCAAAGCTGCTGTTACTCTGATTTTAATCAGTGGACATTCCTGTCTGGCTCTGTCTCTCCTGGCCACCAGAGAGGGGATTTTCTTCACTTTGGGGGCTGTGAGGAGGTGGTCTAGTTGCCCTTGGGGTGCAGGGCAGTGCAGACCAGCTGGCAAGTTCTATGCTGCTCAGTTAGCAGTACCCTTGGAATCACTTTCCATGGTCATCCTCACCCCTCACCCTCATGGCAGATTTTAGGAGGCCTCCCAGGAGGAGACATCAGCAACCGTGGCATTCCCTACTGTACTTCTCACATGAGGTTTATCCCTATAAAAGAACACTGTGAAATACTTTTGCACAGTAAAGACTAAAGCATTGTCACCTCTACCTGCCAATCCAGGAATAGATTGTACGTGGAAGTCCCAAACCATGCTAAATTACACATGTGTAACATTGTTCACAGGGGTTCTTGGATGAGGGGAGAGATGAGAATGTTGACTCTATGTTCAGAAGGCCTGATTTATTATATTATGACATATATATTACATTATAACTATACTAAAAAGAATAGAAGGAAAGGTTTTTTTCAGAAGACGAGCTAAGAATAGAAAAGAATGAATAACAAAGATCTGTGGCTCAGACAGAGAGTCTAAGCTATCTGGTCTGTGGTTGGCCATTAACTGTAAACATTCAAGATGGCCCAACCACAGGCAAACCTGATGCATGCCGCAGCAGCAGATAACCATTGTTTACATTTTGTTTCTGAGGCCTCAGGTTCTCAGAAGGGAAAAAATCCTAAAGAAATGGATTTTCACAAAAGATGTCTGTACACACATGGTATTAAAAAGAGTAAAACAACAACTTGCTTGCAAAATCAACAGTCAGCAAAAAACCTTCACAGATGGGATTATTAATCCACAGTGCAAATGGACATTTGAAGAGAATGCAGCACAAGGAAGGCTTGTGGTATTCCAAAAATAGATGTCTAAACATGAAAGCTTAGACACTATGGCTGTGACAGGTGATATATACACAGACTCAACTTTTCTTGGCTTGATCAGAAACATCCTCAGAACAGGTTCAGGCGTGTTTGGGTAAACATGGAATATAAAATGTGGGCTTAAGGTCTTATCTTGTATGCTCAGTAAATGGTGATGTTACACATTAACCACTTCTGTCATTTCTCAATGATGCTGTGTTTGTTTCTGTGTTTCAGGGCTCTGGTGCAGCTCCTTTGGGTCAGCTTTGTGAATGAGCCACTGTGACCCTGCACCTGCAGGGCAGCTCCATTGCCCAGGCAGCCTCCATCAGAGGAGTGCAGGACACCAGCAGACAGGATGTTCTGCTGCACATGCCTTAACCCATGGGTTTTTGGCTAGATGATTTAACACTCCCTTGGGGAAACTCAAGCTCTTCTCCAAGTCCAAAACTCTCAAATTTGCTGTTTGCAAGCTTGCAAGATTTTATTGTGGCTTTCTTCCCTACTCACTTCATCTACTACTGGAAGTCCCACAGCATGGATTTACAGCATCTTTTAATGTATCCAACACTGAAAAGCCATTGTGGCAAGCAGGGCTGAAGCATCTTATTTTTTTCCCCAAATGCATCTTCAAAAGACATCTTCCCTTTACCCAACAACAGAGCTGCCCCACACTTTCAGTTCAGTTCCTGATGCTTCCTCTAATTTTTTCTTGGTTTCCTTGTCAGAGTATTCCTCCCCCTTATGCTGCTGTGTTTTCCTGGCAGTGCCTTATTGACTCTGTGTTAATCAGAGCAATCTTACAGAAAAGCTCAAATGAGATACTCCATCCCTGTAAATCAAATCTCAAAAAATGCAAAGCCTGTTGCTGACAAAAGCAGTAATGAGAGACTTTCCTTCAGGGATCTGTAGAGGTCATCAGGAAAATAAATGTGACAGAGTGCAGCTGATTGTTCCTATAAGGAAGTCCCTTCCCTGGAGGTAACTTGGTTTTGTTTTTATATGGCCTCAAAGCCGAGTCCACTGAGCAGTCTCCCCATCAAATCTCTGTGCTTCCAATTTAGAAAGAAGGAATTTGTGGGGACCATGTCAAAGGCCTTGCAGAAATCCAGCTAGATGACATCTGTAGCCCTTCCCTTTCCACTGAAGTAGTCACTCCATCGTAAAAAGCCAGTCGGTTATTTGAACTGGACTTTGCTGAAGCTGTGCAAATCACAAATCACTTCCTTGTCTTTCATGTGCCTACAAATCCAGAAAATAAGAAGCAGGAAGCAGTTTGAGTTACTTAATTGTTAACACATCTCCTTGCTGAATCACCCTGACTGAGCAAGTTAAGTGAGCAGGTGAATACTCTGATAAAAGAGAAGAAATCTTCCTAGGTCTCTTCTCCCTTGAGGAAGTACCATCTCTTGGAGCAGAAGTGCTGTGCTGCTGGCACCTAAATGCCTGTGCTGTCATTCACACAGTGAGTTCTTGAGAAACTTGATCAGGATCAATGGAAGCCATGGACAAATGGTGACCCCCAAGGGTCTGTTCTGCCCCCAGTGCTCTCCAATGCCTTCCTTGATGCCACAGCCATGGGGTCAAGTGCACCCTTATTGCTGCGCCTGAGTGGGCGCAGCTGGTGAGAGAGACGGTGAATCTTGTTTCTTGAATCAGAAGGCTGAATTTATTAATATAAGATATAATACATTATAGTTATACTAGAAAGAATAACGAGAGAGGTTTTGCAGAGCAGCTAGGCTAGCTAGGAAGAGATAGAAAAGAATCCACAACAAAGCTGTGGCCAAGGACTCAGTCCCCTGGCTTGCACTGGTGATTGGACCTTAATTATAAACATAAAACATGAACCAATCACCAATCAAAATAGGTGCCCCTGTTGCATTCCCCAGCAGCTGATAATAATTGTTTACCTTGTCTTCGAAGGCCTCTGGCCTCCCGAAGACACAGAAATCTGAAAGAAAGGTTTTCTGTGGAGAAATGTCTGCAACATCTCACCTTTCTAAATTGTATAAAAATAAAAGAAAAATGCTGATGCGGAATGAACAGGAAATTCCTTCACCTATTAAATATAGAATACTCACAAATCAATAAAACAATCCTACAATATAAGAAAAATGCAAAATACAATGTAAAGAGAATTTGAGCAGCTGAGTTTCAGGAACAGTCCATCAGCTGAAGTTGTTTCTTTTGGACATCTGAGAGTCCTTTTTGTCCTGAAATCAGCATAACACAATTTAAAACAATTTAAAACAATTTAAAACAATTTGAACAATTTTGGAATGTCCTTTCTGGCCCTTCAATGATTCAGCGCTTCAGAGCTGCTGCCTGCTATTTTCAATCTTTTTTATTTAATTTAAATTTTTTTTTTTTTTTTTTTTTTTTTTTTTTTTTTGTGATTGAAAGCAAAGGAGCAGCAACCAAGCAGAGCAGTGCCAGAGAAGGAAAGGCCCTGGGGGCCCTGGCCCATGCTGGACCAGGAACCCCAAAACTGGCGCACGAAGGGGGACCAGGACCGGTAGGAGAAACCAGAGTCCCCAAAAACATAAGGAGGCCACACAGTGGGGCCAGCCCAGGAATTTTTTGAGCCCAACGGCCCAGGCCAAACCCATGAGCAAGGCTCTGCATATCCACAGGCCTGAACCTGCTGCCAGCACAATGGCAGCACGGGTAGTGAGACACTTCCTTTCCCCTAAACCACTGAGGCATGCCAGCAATGAGGAAATAGAAGCTGCCCCGAGAATCTTCATCTCGGGTCTCGGAATGTTTGTTTCCCATAGCAACACGGCACCACCCCCACCGGGCTGGGGACCAGAGGCAGGGCTCTCGGAAGCCCCGTCCCCCTCGCCGCTAGGGCACAAGAGGGGCGGCAGAGATGGCAGCCTCCATGGGACAGCAACCGAAACACCACCCCCCAAACTGCAGAGAATGCCGAGCTTGAAAGCTGGCAGCTGGACTGCTGCAAGAGTCAGCTGGCGGGCAGCCCCCGCTCCACTGAAGGAGAGACCCCCCGCCGGGGCGGCTGCTGGGGCACCTGGTCCGGGATGGTCCGAGTTTGAACAAGCCGCTGGTTCCAGGGCAGTCTCTGACAATGGCAAAGCCGCTGGGACGTCCGGTGGAAGCAGCGGGGGGGGAGCCGGAACTGGGGAGGGAACCACGCTGAGCGTGGGATCCGCCGCGGGACGGTCCGAGAGTCCCGCGGGCTCAACGCCATTTTCAGCCCCATCCTGAACAGGAACTGTCTCGGCTTGAAGCGGCGGAGATGCGCGGAAACACGCTGTTGCTGTGTCCCTTGGCTCTAAAAGCGGCGGCAAGCACAGCACGGGCAGCAGCGGATCCGGGAGAAGCGGCGGAGCATCGCTGTTGCTTAGCAACAGGTCAATCGCCGGAAGTGCTGTCTCTTGTGCAGTCTCTGACACAGGCTCTGGCGGGGGCGGGGAGGCCGGTGAAACCGCGGGCGGGACCTCCTGGAGTGACGGTTCTGGCAGGGGCGTGGAGGAAACCTCAGAGACCGGTGCCGCCCCCATGTCTGAAGGCGGAGTCTGAGAGGCCGGCGCTGGCTTGAGCGGCCACTCCCATCCCCCCTGAGGGGGAGAAGGGGGGGGAGGAGAAGGCTCCATCTGAGCATGCTCCGGAGCAAGAGTAATAAAAACTTCTTCGCGCCGCGAAGTTTCAGCCACCCCCGCCGCGAAGCAGGGGGGGGAAAAGCCCAAAGTCATCACCCACAGGGTCTTCTGCCAAGGGGGGTGGAAACGGAGCTTGTCCATAACAGTTAGAGATCCATTGAAAACAAGCTGCTCTGCGTTTCAGGACAGGGAAAAGCTTTATAAATGCTGGGTAGATAGAAGGCAACACGCGTCCCTGACTGTATACGCAATGGATAATCGAGTCCATGCACTCCCAGACGAAAACATCTAAAGCGTACAGGACATCAGTAAAGAACCCAAAAAGCTTTGCCCATCTAAAGAACCCATAGATATCTGTTTCTGACAAAAAGCAACCATCTTCTCTGCACCAATATTTCCAGAGGGCAATAAGCTTTTCCTCTGAAGGGGAGAATTGAATCTCTTCTGGCAAGGCATGTGTCTGCCATACGAATAGCCACAAGCTACGAAGGGCTGGTTCATCAGGAATAGAAAAGCCCACAGTACCTTTTGAAAGAGTCCAGCTTGCTCTGGCCAGCTCCACAGGTCTGCTGCTCTTTTCCATCATCTTTCCTGATGGTTTTCCAGAAGAAGGTTCTGTTGTGGTCAGCCTTGGCTGTGAACTCTGTCCAAATCAGGATATTCAGTTCTTCAGCTCCTGGCTTGAATCCACTTTCTGTGGTCACTTCAAAGCAACCATCAAATGCCACACATACAGGATTTTACCCAGTGCAGCAATTTTGCTCCTCTGGTCTTATTAAATTAATTTCTGCTCTCACACGTCGGGTCACCAGATATTACCGCGCCTGAGTGGGCGCAGCTGGTGAGAGAGACGGTGAATCTTGTTTCTTGAATCAGAAGGCTGAATTTATTAATATAAGATATAATACATTATAGTTATACTAGAAAGAATAACGAGAGAGGTTTTGCAGAGCAGCTAGGCTAGCTAGGAAGAGATAGAAAAGAATCCACAACAAAGCTGTGGCCAAGAACTCAGTCCCCTGGCTTGCACTGGTGATTGGCCCTTAATTATAAACATAAAACATGAACCAATCACCAATCAAAATAGGTGCCCCTGTTGCATTCCCCAGCAGCTGATAATAATTGTTTACCTTGTCTTCGAAGGCCTCTGGCCTCCCGAAGACACAGAAATCCGAAAGAAAGGATTTCTGTGGAGAAATGTCTGTGACACACCCTCAGCGAGTTTGCAGATGACACCAAGCTGAGTGGTGTGTTGCCATGCTGGAAGGAAGGGATTGTTAAGCAGGACCTCGAGAAGCCTGAGCAATGGCCCGATGTGCATCCCATAAATTTCAGCAAGGCTGAGTGCAAGGCCCTGCAACTGGATGTCAGAGCAATCACCAGGGGCAGTGTAGGCTGAGGGATGAATGGGCTGAGGGCAGCCCTGTGGAGAAGGAATTGAAGGACTTAAAAGGGGCTTAAAAGAAAAGAGGGTCTTTTTACTGCGGCCTTTCAAGATGAAAGAGCGTAGGGTTAGGCTAGACATTTCGAAGGAATTCTTCACTGTGAGGGTGGTGAGGCACTGGAAGAGGTTCTCTAGAGAAGATGTGGGTGCCCCATCCTTGGATCTCCCCCCTTAGGCAGTCTGCAGGCAACACCAGCTTGGGTGAGTGTTGTGTGCTGGAGGGTGAGGAGGCTCTGCAGAGGGGTCAGTGGGCTGAGGCCGATGGAATGAAGCTCAGCCAGGCCGAGGGCCGAGTCCTGCCCTGTGATCACAAAAGGCCCACACATGACAGACAGCAGCTGCACATGAGCCAGCTGTGCCCAGGTGGCCAGGCAAGACCGTGGCACCTGGCCTGGATCAGCAATGGTGTGGCCAGCAGGATCAGGGCAGGGATTGTCCCCCTGTGCTCAGCACTGCTGAGGCCACTCCTCTGGGGCTGGGCCCAGTTCTGGGCCCCTCACTGCAAGGAAGACATGGGGGGGCTGGAGTGAGTCCAGAGAAGGGAATTGGGCTGTTGAGGGATTGAAGGAGCTGGGGTTGCTCCAAACAATGTGTTCCAGTTCCTGTGGTTCAGACGGCTTCTGAGCAGGGACAGACATGAAGCCACGTTCTAAGGTTATCAGGTCACTCACACTTCAGTGAACATTTGAACCAGAGCAATGAGATGTCTGGTTGTAGGGCATCAAGACCAAGATAGAATATGAATAATTTTTGAACCCTGAGTATGACATCAACCACTCCCAGTTCCTTGGAATTGGGTGGTTGACACTTTCACTTCTGTGCAAGTATAAATGGAGGCAGGTGAGACACTCTGCACACACCACAGCCCTGCACTGGAGGAATTGCCCTCAGCTCTTGCAGCCCTGCAGCTGACAGCAAGGTAAGCGGCACCCTTGGCACAGTAGAGCTGGAAGGGCTTCTTGGGCAGCTGCTGTGAAGTGCAGGGCAAGGGAAGGAGGCTTTAGTGCTGGGCTGAGAGCTGCAGCACAGCCGTGAGGCTCTGCTGTGTGCGTGTGCAGAGACTGAAGCCATCTCTCAGGGCATGAGGAGATGGATGGCTGCTGCAGGAGAGACAAACCTCACCCAGGGACAGCCTGGAGGGGGCCACTGATACACAGTTGTGGGGGGTGACTGGGAGAGTATTTACAGCTTAATCTTGGGTATGTAACTAAACCAACACACACAACTAATTTGAACTGAGTAGCTGTGGGCACATGTCTTGTTTTATGTTTTCCCTCTAAACTGAAAAGCCCTCACTCCTTTTCAGATGCTGATATGTTTCTATTCTGCTAAAAACATTCTACTTTTCCTTTTCTACACCACACTTCCCATAATCCTCTGTCTGGAGGAGAAAGTCTTCTCACAAGTTCTGCTTGTTTTCTGTCTCCCTTTTGTGCAGGCTGCCATCCAGCTCCTATAGCAAGAAATCTGCACCCCCAGAAGTCCTGCAGAGATGGGCAAAATCATCATTTATGAGCATGCCAACTTCAAGGGCCTGTCCAGAGAATTCACCACTGACATTTCCAATCTAAAAGATGCAGATTGGAATGATATTGTCTCCTCAGTGAAAGTAATTGGCCAGCCTTGGGTGGCTTATGAGCATGTTGATTACAAGGGTCGATTTCTGGTGTTTGAGGAGGGAGAATATAGCTTTGTAGGTAATGAGATGAATGACAGGATCAGCTCTCTGCAGGTGATCACTGAAAGTCTGTACAATCCCCAGATCACTCTCTATGAACACATTGATTATCAAGGGAAGAGCAGAATAATAAGAGAAGCAACCAACCTGGGTGCGGGACATGACAATGATATGATGTCTTCCCACAAAGTCCAGAGATGTGCCTGGCTGCTGTGTGAGCACAGTGATGGAAGTGGATTTCAATACATTGCCCGAGAGCATGAGCACTTTCCAAATTACAAGGCAATCGATTTCAACGACAAGCTTTCCTTCCTGCGCCCCCTGCACCCTGGCTGTGGCTGTTAGAATGCAAATGCTGCAGCGCTGAGAAAAGATGCAGAAATTTGACACCCGGATCTCCGCCTCTGCTGGTGCTGCCTTTTCCCCCAGTGTCACAGGCCCACCGAATGTCAGCGCTCTCTGCTCTGCTGCACTGCAGAGCTGCACTTCTCCATCCTGCCTTGCACGCTGCTCCCACCCCACCAATGCAAGAATCATCAGGACTGATCATATGAGAGGGTGTCCAAGCTAGAGGAGGCAATGCCACATGTGTGAAACCTGTTGTACCCTCAGCTGGCATTCCAGAGTCCTGGCCTATGGAATGTAGAAGCATTGCAGGTTGTGTGTGTGGCTAAGTGAGACAGAGAGTGTCAGTGCAGAATCAGCATCACTTCTTTTGTAATTTGCATTGCAATGCCCTTGTGCTACTGTAGCCTCTGCCATTGTCTCTAATCCATTTTGTGTTGCTGCCATTAAAGAATCCTTTGCAATCAGCAGTGGGTCTGTTTTGTGCATCTTTGGAATAGATAAATATTGCTCTTCCAGGCTGAGATGTCCCTGTGTATCCAGAGAATGGTCCCCACAGTCACTTGCCAACATTTTTCCTTGATGTCTCCTGCAGAGTTCTGTTTCCTTCTGGTTTACATACTCAATAACAGTGGGGTCAGGCTTGACTCTAAATGTCTTGATCTACATGGTGAGCATGTAGATCACTGCTGATCCTGGCCAAACTCTCACCTCCAGATTGTACCTGGCTATCACACGCTTGGTTGTATCTGAAGGCAGTGATTGTAGCAATGATGCAGTCTTCTACTGCGCCAAATCTCATCATAAACAGAATGCTTTCACTAATTTGAATTCTATAATGCGAATGGTAAAACCTGCCTTGTTTTTCACACCTGTAATATCCTGATAAGGAATGAGGAATGACAAGGTAGATCAGGACCTGGTGAGTCCTGTGCAAATTCAGCTGGACGAGCAGAGTCTCAGCCCTCCTGCAGCAGTGCCTGATGAGAGCTGCAGCCCTGAGCTGGGCACTGTGGCAGCTGTCCCATGGCAGCTCTGCCCTGCAGGGTTCCTCTCCCTCTGTGCTGGCCTGCTGTGTGCCCTGATTTCCTTGCCCTGGTCACAGACAGGAGCTGCACTTGGCCTCTTTGAACCACATGAGATGCTTAATTGCATTAAATAGTTAGTTAGTTGGTTTTGCACTGGGTGTTTGATAATCTGCACTGATCACATGGTCCTCCCCACTCCTAATCCCTGCTGGTAGTAGTTTGTCCCGGGTTTACTCATCCCCTGGCCCGTTCCTCAATTGTGTCGCATTGGCTGTGGTCCTATTCCTCCATCCCCCATTCCCCCAGGTGTAAAATTCTCCCCTCGTTAGGCATTCCGCCTCTTTTTCTCCTGGGACACCAACTACTCCCCATAAAGGATCCCCTGGAGTAATTCCACAGTAAAGCTGTGGGATTATTGGTCCTGAGAGGAGAAGAACACTTCCAGTCTTTTGCTTTTATCCTTGTAAAGGCTGCCAGGGGCCTGGGTCCAGCGCTGGATGGCTTGGGCCTGAATGGCTCTGGGAGAGAGCAGCCAATTTACAATGAGGTGCACATGGTGCCAGTGCTGGAGCTTGCCAAGGGCCCTTTGGATGGTCCCTGAGGACAGTTCTGTCTGTCTGTCCGTGTGTCTGTGTGTCTGTGGCTGCCATGCCCAGCTGGAGCTGTGTTCCCTGTGCTGAGGCTCAGTGCCCCTCTCAGCTGGAGCTGTGCCTTCCTGCAGCCTCTCTCCTCCTGTTCTCACCCACTGACACAGCCCTGGCCACTTTCCCAACGCTTCCCGTTCCCTCAGCCCCCTGCTGGAAATATTTTCACAGCAGTGCAGTAACAAACCTTGCTGTCCCACACTGCTCTCTCTGCCCTGGCTTCATCACCAGCATGGGAAAACATCTGCCCATTCTCTGTCCTGTCATGAGTAACAGATCGAAGTAGAAAACCCCTGGAGGCTCCTTCCAGCCTCAATTGTTCCAGGAGTCCATACACTGTGCTTGGAATGTGATAGGCACAGCTACCCCTGCCCCAGGGAGGAGTGCAATCCTACAGAACAGCAAAGGAAAGGTTCAAGGAGAGAAATATGGATGGGATGGTTTCAGGAAATTTTATATCTGCTGTTACAAAGGGTTTTTTTTGTTTGTTTCTTTGTTTCTTTTAGTTTGTTTGTTCTGTTTTTCATAGGAAAGGATTCTTGTAAGTTTTTCAGTAATAGGAGGATGAAGTAAAGGTGGAGAAGGACTTTGACCCTTCAGTGGAGGGTGTTACATTTGACATCAGAGCTGGTAACCACTACTGCTGAATTCGGAGGGAAGTCTGATGTTGGGGAAATGGAATTGATAAATACAACACAAGTAATCCTCTAGTTCTTGTACACATGACTTGATGATGACATTTTTTCCAGGAAATTGAACAAAGAATGCAATTAGCCAGAAAGTGACAAAGGGGTTTAAAACTTCCAGAGAATTACTGACCGCAAGATTTATTCTGGAAAGGACCTCCCTCGACCAAGGTTATTTCATAGCAAAGATGCCACCAAAGGGAAACAGGTTACTCGTGGCCATCATCAAGTGATTTCTGAACAAGCACAGCGGTGGAGATTCCCCAGGGTCTCTGGCCTTACCAAGCAGCAGACTGGACGTGAGGGCACCCTAAGGTCACTTTGAACCAGCATTGTCTTGTGATCCCATAATCCTCCTGCCTTGCATCGTCACTCGAGCTCATGATTTAGGGATCAGGATGGGCAAATCCGAGTATCAACTGAGCTGTATTGCTCATGAGGAATCTTGCTCTAAAGAAAGGGACTCATCTGATAATCTCACATTACAGATGTGGAAGCCCACAACAGATTATTGGCTAGTCTGTTCTGGAAATACCTCTTACCTTCCCTTCGTCTTCCTTCAGTAATTCTCAGGAAAAACACACAAGCACCTCCTTCCCACAACACGCTTTCATCCTGCTCACAATGTCTTCTGGATTTCTGAATCATTTAGAGTAAGAATCACATCCAGGACATATCATAGGTGATATCCACAATCTCCTTCCTCGTCCAGGCCTTCTTTCAGAATTCCTGAAAAGTTGTCTCTCAGGGAAAGAAAATCTTTCTGCAAAAGAAACTCAGAATATTGTGAAAGGATCAGAGAAAAGAGCAGCTGCAGCCTCTCACAATGAACTTCCCTGCTTTCCCCACACAGAAAAGTTACCCTACTTCTGTGTGCATGCAGTAGCTTTATTACTCTTTAACTGCAGAAAATACTGGTTTGAAGCACTTGAGATGCAACAGGTCTGCCCCATTTCTTGACTTTCTTTGTCTCATCAGTGATTGACTCTAAGCAAACTTTCACTGTAGGTTTGCCAGTTAGGAGAGCAGTTTGCTGCCAAGCCAAGAGAAGCACAAGAAGATTGCAAAGTGATGCTTTCAGGAGGTGCATTTGCAGGAGTGATCTGCTGTTTCATTGATGTTCTGTGCCTCTCTCAACACTGAGGTTGCTCTGCCATCGTTGCTTTCCTGATGTTTTCAGCCAGATGCCCTCTCACACTCACAGAGTTGGCTCACTTGACTCACACATCTCAACTCTTTGGAGCATGGGCAGAGGAAGAGAAAAGCATCCTGGTCACCTAACTCCAACTTTCCTGTAGTCTGTCAGCAAAGGATTTTCCTGTTTTGTTCTTTTCAATCCCACAAACTCCTTATTTAGACTCCTTTTGAAGAGGAGCTGTTCTAGTCAGTACTTCTGTACAGGTTTTACCCTGCCTCAGGCATGCCACTACTGAGTACATGCAACCCCTGAGAGATTAATTCTGGTCCTGTCAGAATGGCTTCTCTCTGTCTCCTTTCTGTGGTGGATAAGAAGTTGAAGGGCACTTGCATCCTGCACAGCATGAGGACTGGAGGAGCAGGGGAAGGGAAGAGTTTATTCCATCTCCTCTGAACAGAGGGCACACCTGGAATACTGCATCTGTTTCAGATGCCCTATAAAAAGCACAATGTGAACAAAACGGTGGAGCCCCATACAGGCCAGTGGATGGCACAGGAGCATCCCATGAGCCAGGAGAGTCTGAGGGGCCTGGTCCTGTTCAGCCTGCAGAAGACAAGGCTCCTGTTATCCGAGGGGCTCAGCAAAGGACACCTGGAAAGAGTCTTAGATGGCAGCAGGGAAACTCAGACATAAAATACGGAATAAAAACTCATACTAACGATTGCTCAGGTCGGGGAGAAAGGCAAGAGACCCTGGAGAGCCTCCAGCCTTGCACTTTTTGCAAACATCTCTTGAGGATGGCCTTGAGTAACCTGCTTTCCTTGTATCTGCGGTGAGGAAGGCTGTGAAATAGAGAAGTCCCTTCCCAAATAAATCTTTCTGTCAGTAATTCTCAGGAAGATTTCAAAACCTTTGTCACTTTCTGGCTAATTGCATTCTTTGTTCAATTTCCTTGAAAAAATGTCATCATCAAGTCATGTGTACAAGAACTTGAGGATTACTTGTTGTGTATTTATAAATTTAATTTCCCCAAGGTCAGACTACCCTCCTAGTTTAGCAGCAGCTGTTCTCTGCTCTCTTGACAATTGTAGTCCCTTCCACTGAAGGCTCAAAGTTCTTCCACACCTTTACTTCATCTTCTGATTACTGAAAAACTTACAAGATTCCTTTGCAATAAAAACCAAAACAAACCAACCAACCAACCAACCAACCAAACAAACAAACAAACCTCCCCTCATTTGTAACAGCATATGTAAATTTCTTGAAACCACCCCATCCATATTTGACTTCGAAGCTTTATTTTGCTGTTCTCCAGGATTGCACAACACTCTGGGGCTGGGGTAGCTGTGTGTATCATATTCCAAGCGCCGTATATGGACTCCTGGAAGAATTTAGGCTGGAGGGAACCTCCAGGGGCTTTCTGCTTCAATCTGCTGCTGATGGCAGGACAGAGAATGGGCAAATATTGTTCCATGCTGGTGATGAAGCCATGGCAGCAACAGAAGAGTGGGGCAGCAAGGTTTGTTAGTGCGCTGATCTACCTGACCTACCCTTGTCATTCCTCATTCCTTATCGGGCTATTTCAGGTGTGAAAAACAAGGCAGGTTTTACCATTAGGATTAAAGAATTGAAATTATTGAAAACATTCAGTTTATGATGTGATTTAGGGCAATAGAAGACTGCATCATTGCTACAATCACTGCCTTCAGATACAACCAAGCGTGTGATAGCCAGGTACAATCTGGAGGTGAGAGTTTGGCCAGGATCAGCAATGATCTACATGCTCACCATGTAGATCAAGACATTTAGAGTCAAGCCTGACCCCACTGTTATTGAGTAGGTAAACCAGAAGGAAACAGAATTCTGCAGGAGACATCAAGGAAAAATGTTGGCAAGTGACTGTGGGGACCATTCTCTGGATACACAGGGACATCTCAGCCTGGAAGAGCAATATTTATCTATTCCAAAGATGCACAAAACAGACCCACTGCTGATTGCAAAGGATTCTTTAATGGCAGCAACACAAAATGGATTAGAGACAATGGCAGAGGCTACAGTAGCACAAGGGCATTGCAATGCAAATTACAAAAGAAGTGATGCTGGTTCTGCACTGACACTCTCTGTCTCACTTAGCCACACACACAACCTGCAATGCTTCTACATTCCATAGGCCAGGACTCTGGAATGCCAGCTGAGGGTACAACAGGTTTCACACATGTGGCATTGCCTCCTCTAGCTTGGACACCCTCTCATATGATCAGTCCTGATGATTCTTGCATTGGTGGGGTGGGAGCAGCGTGCAAGGCAGGATGGAGAAGTGCAGCTCTGCAGTGCAGCAGAGCAGAGAGCGCTGACATTCGGTGGGCCTGTGACACTGGGGGAAAAGGCAGCACCAGCAGAGGCGGAGATCCGGGTGTCAAATTTCTGCATCTTTTCTCAGCGCTGCAGCATTTGCATTCTAACAGCCACAGCCAGGGCGCAGGGGGCGCAGGAAGGAAAGCTTGTCGTTGAAATCGATTGCCTTGTAATTTGGAACGTTCTCATGGGCTCGGGCAAGGTATTGACTTCCACTTCCATCACTGTGCTCACACAGCAGCCAGACACCTCTCTGGACTTTGTGTGAAGACACGATGTCATTGTCGTGGCCCGCAGCCAGGTTGGTTGCTTCTCTTATTATTCTGCTCTTCCCTTGATAATCAATGTGTTCATAGAGAGTGATCTGGGGATTGTGCAGATCTTCCCTGATCACCTGCAGAGAGCTGATCCCGTCATTCATCTCTTTACCTACAAAGCTATATTCTCCCTCCTCAAACACCAGAAACCGACCCTTGTAATCAACATGCTCATAAGCCACCCAAGGCTGGCCAATTACTTTCACTGAGGAGACAATATCATTCCAATCTGCATCTTTTAGATTGGAAATGTTAGTGGTGAATTCTCTGGACATGCCCTGGAAGTTGACATGCTCATAAATGATGATTTTGCCCATCTCTGCAGGACTTCTGGGGGTGCAGATTTCTTGCTATAGGAGCTGGATGGCAGCCTGCACAAAAGGGAGACAGAAAACAAGCAGAACTTGTGAGAAGACTTTCTCCTCCAGACACAGAATTATGGGAAGTGTGGTGTAGAAAAGGAAAAGTAGAAGATTTTTAGCAGAATAGAAACATATCAGCATCTGAAAAGGAGTGAGGGCTTTTCAGTTTAGAGGGAAAACATAAAACAAGACATGTGCCCACAGCTACTCAGTTCAAATTAGTTGTGTGTGTTGGTTTAGGTGCATACCCAAGATTAAGCTGTAAATACTCTCCCAGTCACCCCCCACAACTGTGTATCAGTGGCCCCCTCCAGGCTGTCCCTGGGTGAGGTTTGTCTCTCCTGCAGCAGCCATCCATCTCCTCATGCCCTGAGAGATGGCTTCAGTCTCTGCACACGCACACAGCAGAGCCTCACGGCTGTGCTGCAGCTCTCAGCCCAGCACTAAAGCCTCCTTCCCTGGCCCTGCACTTCACAGCAGCTGCCCAAGAAGCCCTTCCAGCTCTCCTGTGCCAAGGGTGCCTCTTACCTTGCTGTCAGCTGCAGGGCTGCAAGAGCTGAGGGCAATTCCTCCAGTGCAGGGCTGTGGTGTGTGCAGAGCATCTCACCTGTCTGCATTTATAGCTCACTCAGAAGCCTTGTGCAACACCCCAGTTGACAGCATGACAAGTGACCAAAACTCTCCAAAAGCCAGATCAACCACAGTAATTCAGGCACACCAAAGTACATTGTGACACAGGGGCTGTGGAAGTTTCGTGCTTGTCTTGCCCTCCTGGGAAGTGCTTAAAATGCACAAGGATTTTTATGAGATTTTCTAGTCACAGAGATGGCACTGGAGCACCAGGTTTTTAAAAAATTTCCCTTTTGTCCTTAGAATCATGGAATCATTAAGGTTGGAAAAGGCCTGCAAGATCATTAAGTCCAAACTTTGATTGTGTACCACCATGCCCAGTGCCATGGTTCATGGCAAATTCTGGAGAGAACCCTCAAAGGTGCCCCTCTAGGAAAAGAGATTCAATTGGCCCCTCTCCTCAACTGGTTCAGGAGGAGATACATCCTTGGAGAAAAGTGGAAAACAACCTGTTTAATAATCAATAAACCTAACCAACAAACTGAGAAAGTCCCCTCCCCGGATTGCAGCTCAGCTCACTCAGTCTCTGATCAGTCCCTCAGGCGCTGGAAATGCCGTGGCCCAGGCCCGGCCCGGTGGGCCCAGGTTTGAGCTGCCGCTGCTCTGCTGGTGTTCAGGCCAGAGCAGCTTTGAACAGGTCCAGAGAAAATGGGAGAAAAACCCTCAGGCCAGAGAACTGCTTTGCCTCAGCTAGCTAAAACTAACTAAACCAAAGGAGAGCTCTGTCCTGCTGTCCGTCCATCCGCAGACAACACAGTCCAGGAGCAGGAATGTGAAGGAGTGAGTGCAGAGTCTGAAAACAAACTGCTGCTTCTTCTCTGCCCCCTTCACTCTCTGGAACAAGTCCTAAAGGTGCAAAACTTAGTATTCAGCATAAACAGAACAAGACTACTAAAAGCATCATATAGTGAACCCAGGACAC
Source organism: Ammospiza caudacuta (assembly GCF_027887145.1). Lineage (NCBI taxonomy): Eukaryota > Metazoa > Chordata > Aves > Passeriformes > Passerellidae > Ammospiza > Ammospiza caudacuta. The sequence continues at coordinate 32,540,232 of NC_080594.1, forward strand.
CCAGTAAACCATATTGCGAATGTCTCTTCTCCTTGTGTTTTGGATATTTTCGGGGATAATAATAAATTTCTCCACCACTTCCCTGGGTTGCCCATTCCAAAGCTTAATTACTCTTGCAGTAAAGATGTTTCCCTCAATCACCAACCTGAACGTCTCCATACACAAGCTGAGGGCATTTCCCCTTGCTCCATCATTGGTTGACTGGAGAACAGAGTGACCCACTTGGCTACATCCTCCTATCTGGAGTTGTGGAGAGTGATAACGTCCCTCCCTGAGCCTCCTTCTCCTTCAGGGTAAACATCTTCAGCTCCCTCAGCTCTTCCTTATCAGACTCTTCACCAGCCTTGCTGCCCTTCTCTGGACTCCAGCACTTCCATGTCTTGCGGTGAGGGGCCCAAAATGAACACATGATTCCAGGAGTGGCCTCAGCAGTGCTGAGTACAGGAGGACCATCCCTGCCCTGCTCCTGCTGGCCACACCATTGCTGATCCAGGCCAGGTGCCATGGGCCTTCCTGGCCACCTGAGAGCACTGATGGCTCATATTCAGCTCTCTGAAGGTGTGGATGCACCATCCCTCGAAGGGTTCTTCAGGGTCTCTTGCAGCCCAAACCATTCTCTGATTCCTTGACATATGTGTTCATGTATATATTTATGTATAGTAATAGATGGGCACGGTACTATTGTAGATGGTAAACAAAAGCACCAATGTTGTTGTCTCAAAACCAGACAGAAGATCACAGTGGAGAACCCAGAAACGGGGGGTAAATAGGGACCAACTAATATGGTGTAGAACCTGCTTCAAAGTCAGAATTCTAAAGCAGAGGTATGTCAAAAGACCACCAGAGATCTTTGCAGATATTTATTTTGTGCAAATTACTGAATATTGTAAATGGTGCCTTATACTGTCAGTCTTGTAATTATACACTTGAACATGTTAAGAGATAGCGTTCCACACATGTCAAGTCACAATCTTGTGCTAAGTATGACTCCAAGCATTTCCCTAGTTCAGGCTGAAGTAAATGTTTCAGGTAGTGTTTCTTTTTAATATTTTTCTGGCATCAATTGTTTCTATTTCTGTCTATGGAACAAGAAAGCTGAGATCGTGCTGCCCCAGCTTATTTTTGCTTTTGAAATCTTTGATCCGGAGATCTTGGTTCTCCTCACTTCCTGATCCTCCTTTCTTTTCTTCACTACACAGGCACAAATTATGTTCTACCTCAATTTATTCTCCCTGATGCCAGACTTTGCTGACAGCCACGAGAGCTCTTTGCAGTGCACGGAAAGATCTCATGGTCACAGGATCCAAACGGATGCTGACACAGAGGTCTTATTGCAAATAATTTCTTCTGTGATCACACAGGTGACAACACCTTTGATGTGCTCTTGAAAACTCTGCCTCTGTGATTCCTGGGATCTGAGACTGTGGAACACCCAGGATGGCCATTTTCAGTGGTGCTTCTCCAGAAACCTGCTGGACTTGGTGAGCAATCTACAGGGAGCACTGAAGGAAAACAGTTTGTTGGAGTGTGGAGGGTGTCATTACTTGATCACATGCTTTGAGTGCTCCTGGGAATCTGCAGCATTGCAGAACACAACATCCCATAAGCTCTGGGCCAATGAATCCTGTGGTAGGGATGCTCTTCTTCATTCACCATCTCTACAGGTGTTTCCTTCTGTCCCACTAAGATCTATCATGGTCTTTGTGTCTGCAGGCTTCCAGCACATGGAAATTTAAAGTGTGGGAAGACCAACTTGTAAGGGTATGTGAAATACGACAGCATCTGGTCTATGACGTTTATCTAACAAAGGCCTTTCTGATTCAAAAGGAGTCATACCAGTGGGATTTGCCAGCAAAGTTTGAGCTGGAGCAGCCAGCAAGCAGGGCATGGATATAGACAGGGATTTCAGTCCAGCAGGAGACTCGTGCTGGGATTCAAGGCACCCACGACTGCCAGAACACCAATGAGAACAGTGTGTGCTGTGTGTGGGCTGGCTCAAGCACCAAGCTGCACTAGCCAGGGACTAGGAGACACCAAAGGGTGTCCTGGTCAGAGAGCCCAGAGCCAGGTGTGAGTCTGGACAGGCTGGGGGCTCTCAGTCCCGTTGGGAGCAGCTGGGCAGTGCTTGTGGCTGTGGAGAGTGAGGGTGGGCAGGCCTTCACTAGAGGGCTTCCATGTGTGTTGGCTGCAGAGGAGGAAGGAGACGGGGCTGTCTGTCTTCCATTGCATTCAGTGGGAGTGCTGGTGGTGTCAGCTGTGGGTGGCTGAGGGCAGCCCCTGGTGTGTGCCAGCCAGTGCCGTGGCCGTGGCCGTGTCCTTTCCGTGCCCAGGTGCCCGTCCCTGGGTCACACAGCCAAGCCCAGCACGGGCTGTCCCTGCAGCCTGGCCAGTGGCACTGGGAAGAGCAGCCCTGGACAGAGAGCCTGCAGCCTGGGCTGCAGCAGCTGAGCTGAGGAGCTCCTGGGGCTGAACCCTGCTCATCCTGAGCTCTCCCTACACACGGCACTCGAAAAGTGACTTGGCCAGACAGAAACCCTGGAACTGGGGCTTTTCCCACAGGAAAACCACTCTCATGTAACTTTTGTGTTCTTCCCTTTTACTTTCAATCAGCTGTTTGTAGGAACTATCATGGGCTTTCTCAGACGAGTATATTGTGTGTTGAAATCCTACAGATCCACAGATGCTCTTTCAATTCTCTTTTTCTTGCACTTGTAGTTGGATGTGATTGTACTTGTACTCCCTGGCAAGCAGGAGAGCCACATCTTGAAAAATTGCCCTTCCAAAAAGCCAAATTCACCAAGAAAGCCCCAAACATTGAACTGTGGAGAGACAAATTGCAGGGACACATTAATTGCTGAGTGCAAGGACAATGCAAAGGAGCTCATTAGATCCACTGAGGCAATGTCAGTGCACAGAAATCCCCATAAGGACAGCCTTGTCTGACAAGGCTGAATGGTTGGACAAGGGACATTGATCATCTTTATTTACAGCAGGATTCCTCAGGAGCAGTCTGGCTCAGGAAATACTGGGATTTGCCTGTCTTGGTCCTTATGGGATGAGCTTGAATGATCCAGGGAGCCAGGAGGATTGTAGGATTGGTGGGTAATTCAAGTTGGAAGCGACCTTTGGTTGTCATTGGATCCAGTCAGCTGCTTAACACAGGGACATCTGTGAGGTGAATTACGGCTGCTGGTGGCTTCATCCAGTCAGGTCTGGAAAACCTCAGAGTATGCAGACTATCCAACTTCTTTGGGTGGTGTGATTTAAAATTTTCTGACATCATTATGAAAATTTCTCTCAGCCATGGAAGAGACAAGGCTAAGGATTCTCAGAGGGGCTCAGCAAAAGGACATCTGGAAAGGGTCTTATCTGGAAACAGGGAAGCTCTGACTGAAAATAAGGAAAGTAACCATAGCCCTAAGAGTTTTTCAGCACTGGAAGAAAGGTCAGCGATCCTGGGGAATCTCCACCATAGGAATTGTTCCAAAATCACTTGAAGATGGCCACGAGTAACCTGGTCATGTTTGGAAGCTGCTCTGCTTGTGACCAAGGCCTTGGACCTCCCTTCCACAATCTATCTTTCTGTCAGTAATTCTAAGGATGGTTTAAAAGCCTTTGTCACTTTCTGCCTAATTGCATCCATTGTTCAATTTCAATGAAAAAGTGTCATTGTCAGGTCAGGTGTACAACACCCTCAAGTTTATTTGTTGGACATTCCTGAACTCTATTGCCCCAAAGTCAGACTTCCCTCCCCATTCGTCCACAGGCTCTCACCTGCTCTCTTGTCAAATGTAATTCCCTCTATTGAAGGCTCAAAGTCCTTCTCCACCTTGACTTCTTCCTCTTATCACTGAAAAATTTTCAAGAATCCTTTGTTAGATTTTTGGATGTGACACTTCCTCATTTGTTTGGATTATGTCTTTGATTACATACACCCCAAAACAAACCTCGGCATGAGCAAATGCAAATTTGCTCTAACATTCCCCTGCATATCCCTCCCTGAACCATTTCTTGCTGTTTTGTAGGCTTGTACTCATCTCTGGTGCACGGGTAGCTGTCCCGCCAGACAGGCCAAGGAGAGTGTATGGACTCCTTGAAGCATTTAAGCTGGAAGGAACCTTGAAAGGTCTCTACTTCAGGCTGCTGCTCAGAGCAGGAGGGAGAATGTGGAGATATTGTCCCATGGTGGTTATGAAGACAGGGGAGGGAAGTTGAAGTGATATTTGTACTATGGATGATTAGTGGGCAGGGTGGTATTTGGGCAAAGGTTGGGCTCGATGATCTTGGAGGCATTTTCCAAAAGCAATGATTTCATGACACTAAGGACAAAAGGGATTTTTTTTTTTTTTTCAAAAACTCGTGCTCCAGTATCATCTCTGTGACCTGGAATCATGACTGGATATCTCCCATAAAAAGTCCTTGTGCATTTTATTACTTCCCAGGAGGGCAAGACAACAAATTGCCACAAGCAGGAAACTTCCACAGCCCCAGTGTCACAATGTACTTTGGTGTGCCTGAATTACTGTGCTTGATCTGGCTTTTGGAGAGTTTTGGTCACTTGTCATGCTGTCAACTGGGGTGTTGCACAAGGCTTCTGAGTGAGCTATAAATGCAGACAGGTGAGATGCTCTGCACACACCACAGCCCTGCACTGGAGGAATTGCCCTCAGCTCTTGCAGCCCTGCAGCTGACAGCAAGGTAAGAGGCACCCTTGGCACAGGAGAGCTGGAAGGGCTTCTTGGGCAGCTGCTGTGAAGTGCAGGGCCAGGGAAGGAGGCTTTAGTGCTGGGCTGAGAGCTGCAGCACAGCCGTGAGGCTCTGCTGTGTGCGTGTGCAGAGACTGAAGCCATCTCTCAGGGCATGAGGAGATGGATGGCTGCTGCAGGAGAGACAAACCTCACCCAGGGACAGCCTGGAGGGGGCCACTGATACACAGTTGTGGGGGGTGACTGGGAGAGTATTTTATGACTTACTCTGGGGTGTATATGCAAACCAACATGTATATCTAATTAAAACTGGGTAGTTATGGGTACATACCTCATTTTACATTCTCTTCCAAGTGAACATTTCTATATCATGCCCTCATGCCCTCACTCCTTTCCAGCTGCTGCTATGTTTATTCTTTGTTCAAAATGTGTTGCTTCTTTATTTTTTCCCACTCTACATTTTTCATCATTTTCCATCTGGTATGTAAAGGTTTTTTACAAGCATTGTTTGTTTTGTGTCTTCCTCTTGTGCAGGCTGCCATCCAGCTCCTATAGCAAGGAATCCAAACAGGAGAAGTCCTGCAGAGATGGGCAAAATCATCATTTATGAGCATGTCAACTTCCAGGGCATGTCCAAAGAATTCACCACTGACACTCCCAACCTAATAGCTGTGGGTTGGAATGATATTGTCTCCTCAGTGAAAGTAATTGGCCAGCCTTGGGTGGCTTATGAGCATGTTGATTACAAGGGTTGTTTTCTGGTATTTGAGGAGGGAGAATATGACTCTGTAGGTAAAGAGATGAATGACAAGATCAGCTCTCTGCAGGTGATCAGGGAAGATCTGCGCAATCCCCAGATCACTCTCTACCAACACGTTGACTACAAAGGGAGGAGCAGAATAGTAAGAGAAGCAACCAACCTGGCTGGGGGAAAAGATGATGACATCGTGTCTTCCCACAAAGTCCAGAGAGGTGTCTGGCTGCTGTGTGAGCACAGTGATGGAAGTGGGCCCCAGCACCTTGCCCGAGCCCATGAGGACGTTCCCAATTACAAGGCAATTGACTTCAATGACAAGCTCTCCTTCCTGCGCCCCCTGCGCCCTGGCCGTGACTCTTAGACTGCAGAGCCTGTGACCCTGAGGGAAGGTGCAGTCCCAGCAGGAAATCTCTGATCTCTGCCCCTGCTCGTGTCCCTTCCTTTGTGATTTGCTTTACAAAACCCTTGTGGTACCTTGGCCTGTTCCACTGTCTGTAACCTCTTTTGGGTTGGTGCCAATAAAGACTCTCTTGCAAGCAACAGTGGGTCTGTTTTATGGACTGTTCAGTGTAGATAAATATTTCCCTTTCTTGGAGAGATGCCTGTGAGTGCTAAGAAAATGTGTTGGGTAGTCAATTTGAGATGTTTTTCATGGATCTCTCCTGAAAGGAATATTCTTCTTCCAGATTCACTGTTGAGTAACAGTGGGCTCAGGCTTGACTCAACGAGTGCTAAAGTCTTGGTGAGCATGTTGATTATTGTTGTGATCCTGGCCAAACTCTCCCATTCAGACTGTTTTAAAATATTAGATGTTTGATTATATATCATAAAATCTATCACAGTAATGGATCATGCTGGTGATACAGTCTTCTACTCACCAAATCACATAATCAAACAGTAAGTTTTCCTAACTATGAAGTGACAGATGGGTTGATGCCTGTGGAAACAACTGTCTTGTGCTTTTAAATTTGTAGTTTCTTGATAAGGGAGGATGGATGACATAGTATTCCATGATTTGTTAAGCCATGTGCAAGTTCACCGGGACGAGTTTGAACTCAGCCTCCTCCACCACTGTGTGTGTGTGTGGCTGCCATGCCCAGCTGGAGCTGTGTTCCCTGTGCTGACACTCAGTGCCCCTCTCAGCTCCCTGTGCCTTCCTGCAGCCTCTCTCCTCCTGTTCTCATCCACTGACACAGCCCTGGCCACTTTCCCAACGCTTCCTGTTCCCTCAGCCCCCTGCTGGAAATATTTTCACAGCAGTGCAGTAACAAACCTTGCTGTCCCACACTGCTCTCTCTGCCCTGGCTTCATCACCAGCATGGGACAATATCTGCCCATTCTCTGTCCTGTCATGAGTAACAGATCGAAGTAGAAAACCCCTGGAGGCTCCTTCCAGCCTCAATTGTTCCAGGAGTCCATACACTGTGCCTGGGATGTGAGATAGGCACAGCTACCCCTGCCCCAGGGAGGAGTGCAATCCTACAGAACAGCAAAGGAAAGGTTCAAGGAGAGAAATATGGATGGGGTGGTTTCAGGAACTTTTACATCTGCTATTGCAAAGGGTTGAGTTTTGTTTGGTTTGGGTCTTTTTTTGTTTGGTTGTTTTTTTGGTTTTTTTTTTTTTTTGTTTTTTTTTTTTTTTTTTATCGCAAAAGATTCTTGTAAGTTTTTCAGTAATAGGAGGATGAAGTAAAGATGGAGAATGACTTTGACCCTTCAGTGGAGGGCGTTACATTTGACAACAGAGCAAGTAAGAGCTGCTGCTGAACTGGGAAGGAAGTCTGATGTTGAGGTTATGGAATTGATAAATACACAAGAAGTAATCCTCAAGTTCTTGTACACATGACTTGATGATGACATTTTTTCCAGGAAATTGAACAAAGAATGCAATTAGCCAGAAAGTGACAAAGGGGTTTAAAACTTCCAGAGAATTACTGACCGCAAGATTTATTCTGGAAAGGACCTCCCTCGACCAAGGTTATTTCATAGCAAAGATGCCACCAAAGGGAAACAGGTTACTCGTGGCCATCATCAAGTGATTTCTGAACAAGCACAGCGGTGGAGATTCCCCAGGGTCTCTGGCCTTACCAAGCAGCAGACTGGACGTGAGGGCACCCTAAGGTGACATTCAACATGAATTGTCTTGTGATCCCACAATCCTCCTGCCTTGCATCGTCACTCAAGCTCATGATTTAGGGATCAGGACTGGCAAATCCGAGTATCACCTGAGCTGTATTGCTCATGAGGATTCTTGCTCTAAAGAAAGGGTCTCAGCTGATAATCTCACATTACAGATGTGCATGCTCACAGCAGATTATTGGCTAGTCTTTTCTGGAAATACCTCTTACCTTCCCTTCGTCTTCCTTCAGTAATTCTCAGGAAAAACACACAAGCACCTCCTTCCCACAACACACTTACATCCTGCTCACAATGTCTTCTGGATTTCTGAATCATTTAGAGTAAGAATCACATCCAGGACATATCATAGGTGATATCCACAATCTCCTTCCTCGTCCAGGCCTTCTTTCAGAATTCCTGAAAAGTTGTCTCTCAGGGAAAGAAAATCTTTCTGCAAAAGAAACTCAGAATATTGTGAAAGGATCAGAGAAAAGAGCAGCTGCAGCCTCTCACAATGAACTTCCCTGCTTTCCCCACACAGAAAAGTTACCCTACTTCTGTGTGCATGCAGTAGCTTTATTACTCTTTAACTGCAGAAAATACTGGTTTGAAGCACTTGAGATGCAACAGGTCTGCCCCATTTCTTGACTTTCTTTGTCTCATCAGTGATTGACTCTAAGCAAACTTTCACTGTAGGTTTGCCAGTTAGGAGAGCAGTTTGCTGCCAAGCCAAGAGAAGCACAAGAAGATTGCAAAGTGATGCTTTCAGGAGGTGCATTTGCAGGAGTGATCTGCTGTTTCATTGATGTTCTGTGCCTCTCTCAACACTGAGGTTGCTCTGCCATCGTTGCTTTCCTGATGTTTTCAGCCAGATGCCCTCTCACACTCACAGAGTTGGCTCACTTGACTCACACATCTCAACTCTTTGGAGCATGGGCAGAGGAAGAGAAAAGCATCCTGGTCACCTAACTCCAACTTTCCTGTAGTCTGTCAGCAAAGGATTTTCCTGTTTTGTTCTTTTCAATCCCACAAACTCTTTATTTAGACTCCTTTTGAAGAGGAGCTGTTCTAGTCAGTACTTCTGTACAGGTTGGGAAATTGGGAAAGAGTGTAGATCTGCTAGAGGGGTGTAGTGCTCTCCAGAGAGATTTGGAAAGGTTAGATGCATGGGCAGAATCAAACGGGATGAACTTCAATAAGTCTAAGTGCCGAGTACTGCACTTCGGCCACAATAACCCCCTGTACCGATATAAGCTGGGGACGGAATGACTGGATAGTGCCCAGGTGGAAAGGGACCTGGGGGTGCTGGTTGACAGTCGATTAAATATGAGCCAACAGTGTGCCCAGGTAGCCAAGAGGGCCAATGCCATCCTGGCCAGTATCAGAAATGGAGTGGCCAGCAGGAGCAGAGAGGTCATTCTTCCCCTGTACTCGGCACTGGTGAGGCCTCACTTGGAGTATTGTATCCAGTTCTGGGCCCCTCACTTTAGGAGGGACATCGAGTTACTTGAGCGTGTCCAGAGGAGGGCAACGAGACTAATAAGGGGCTTGGAACACAAGCCATACGAAGAGCGACTGAGGGAGCTGGGGTTGTTCAGCCTGGAGAAAAGGAGACTAAGGGGCGACCTCATCGCTCTCTACAACTTCCTGAAGGGTGGCTGTGGTGAGCTGGGGGTCGGTCTCTTTCTCCGGGCGATAACAGATAGAACAAGAGGACACAGTCTCAAGTTGCGTCAAGCGAGATGTAAGTTAGAATTAAGAAGGAAATATTTCACAGTAAGAGTGGTCAGATACTGGAATCATTTACCCAGTGAGGTGGTGGAGTCATCATCCCTTGAAGAATTTAAAAAAAGACTGGATGTGGCACTTGCTGCCATGATCTAGTTGAACAGTTAGAACATCGACTGGACTTGATGATCTTATAGGTCTCTTCCAGTCTTGAACTTCTGTGATTCTGTGATTCTGTTTTACCCTGCCTCAGGCATGCCACTACTGAGTACATGCAACCCCTGAGAGATTAATTCTGGTCCTGTCAGAATGGCTTCTCTCTGTCTCCTTTCTGTGGTGGATAAGAAGTTGAAGGGCACTTGCATCCTGCACAGCATGAGGACTGGAGGAGCAGGGGAAGGGAAGAGTTTATTCCATCTCCTCTGAACAGAGGGCACACCTGGAATACTGCATCTGTTTCAGATGCCCTATAAAAAGCACAATGTGAACAAAACGGTGGAGCCCCATACAGGCCAGTGGATGGCACAGGAGCATCCCATGAGCCAGGAGAGTCTGAGGGGCCTGGTCCTGTTCAGCCTGCAGAAGACAAGGCTCCTGTTATCCGAGGGGCTCAGCAAAGGACACCTGGAAAGAGTCTTAGATGGCAGCAGGGAAACTCAGACATAAAATACGGAATAAAAACTCATACTAACGATTGCTCAGGTCGGGGAGAAAGGCAAGAGACCCTGGAGAGCCTCCAGCCTTGCACTTTTTGCAAACATCTCTTGAGGATGGCCTTGAGTAACCTGCTTTCCTTGTATCTGCTGTGAGGAAGGCAGTGAAATAGGGAAGTCCCTTCCTGAATAAATCTTTCTGTCAGTAATTCTCAGGAAGATTTCAAAACCTTTGTCACTTTCTGGCTAATTGCATTCTTTGTTCAATTTCCTTGAAAAAAATGTCATCATCAAGTCATGTGTACAATAATGTGGGGATTACTTCTTGTGTATTTATCAATTCCATAACCTCAACATCAGACTTCCTTCCCAGTTCAGCAGCTCTTCAGCAGCTCTTACTTGCTCTGTTGTCAAATGTAACACCCTCCACTGAAGGGTCAAAGTCATTCTCCATCTTTACTTCATCCTCCTATTACTGAAAAACTTACAAGAATCTTTTGCGATTAAAAAAAAAAAAAAAACGACAAAAAAACCAAAAAAACCAACCAAACAAAAAAAGACCCAAACCAAACAAAACTCAACCCTTTGCAATAGCAGATGTAAAAGTTCCTGATACTACCCCATCCATATTTCTCTCCTTGAACCTTTCCTTTGCTGTTCTGTAGGATTGCACTCCTCCCTGGGGCAGGGGTAGCTGTGCCTATCACATCCCAGGCACAGTGTATGGACTCCTGGAACAATTGAGGCTGGAAGGAACCTCCAGGGGTTTTCTACTTCGATCTGTTACTCATGACAGGACAGAGAATGGGCAGATGTTTTCCCATGCTGGTGATGAAGCCAGGGCAGAGAGAGCAGTGTGGGACAGCAAGGTTTGTTACTGCACTGCTGTGAAAATATTTCCAGCAGAGGGCTGAGGGAACAGGAAGCGTTGGGAAAGTGGCCAGGGCTGTGTCAGTGGGAGAGAACAGGAGGAGAGAGGCTGCAGGAAGGCACAGGGAGCATCTTTTCTCAGCGCTGCAGGATTTGCATTCTAACAGCCATAGCCAGGCGCAGGGGGTGTAGGAAGGAGAGCTTGTCCTTGGAGTCAATTGCCTTGTAATTGGGAACGTCCTCATGGGCTCGGGCAAGGTGCTGGGGCCCACTTCCATCACTGTGCTCACACAGCAGCCAGACACCTCTCTGGACTTTGTGGGAAGACACGATGTCATCATCTTCTCCCCCAGCCAGGTTGGTTGCTTCTCTTACTATTCTGCTCCTCCCTTTGTAGTCAACGTGTTGGTAGAGAGTGATCTGGGGATTGTGCAGATCTTCCCTGATCACCTGCAGAGAGCTTATCTTGTCATTCATCTCTTTACCTACAGAGTCATATTCTCCCTCCTCCAATACCAGAAACCGACCCTTGCTCATAAGCCACCCAAGGCTGGCCAATTACATTCACTGAGGAGACAGTATCATTCCAATCTGTATCTTTTAGATTGGAAATGTTAGTGGTAAATTCTCTGGATAGACCCTGGAAGTTGGCATGCTCTATAATGGTGATGTTGCCCATCTCTGCAGAACTTGTGGGGTGCAGATTCCTTGCTATAGGAGCTGGATGGCAGCCTGCACAAAAGGGAGACGGAAAACAAACAGAGCTTGTGAGAAGACTTTCTCCTCCAGACAGAGAATTATGGGAAGTGTGGTATAGAAAAGGAAAAGTAGAAAGTTTTTAGCAAAATGTAAACATAGCAGCAGCTGGCAAGGATTGAGGGCATGACAGAAATTTCAGTTTAGAGGGAAAACATAAAACAAGACATGTGCCCACAACTACTCAGTTCAAATTAGTTGTGTGTGTTGGTTTAGGTACATACCCAAGATTAAGCTGTAAATACTCTCCCAGTCACCCCCCACAACTGTGTATCAGTGGCCCCCTCCAGGCTGTCCCTGGGTGAGGTTTGTCTCTCCTGCAGCAGCCATCCATCTCCTCATGCCCTGAGAGATGGCTTCAGTCTCTGCACACGCACACAGCAGAGCCTCACGGCTGTACTGCAGCTCTCAGCCCAGCACTAAAGCCTCCTTCCCTGGCCCTGCACTTCACAGCAGCTGCCCAAGAAGCCCTTCCAGCTCTCCTGTGCCAAGGGTGCCTCTTACCTTGCTGTCAGCTGCAGGGCTGGGGGAGCTGAGGGCAATTCCTCCAGTGCAGGGCTGTGGTGTGTGCAGAGTGTCTCACCTGCCTCCATTTATACTTGCACAGAAGTGAAAGTGTCAACCACCCAATTCCAAGAAACTGGGAGAGGTTGATGTGATGCTATTTTGCAGAGATAAACAAAACTCTATAACTTTCATGGAAGTTGTAAAGCCAGTATGTTTATTACAACGCTGGACGCAAGTGGGAATTTTTCTGCTAAAATGACGTGTACTTCTGGGAACTTCAAGTCCCTTTTTATCCTTCTTTCAAAAACATATGCATACAATTTCACAATAGGTTCATACATATTCATTTTTACGAATTTCACGTGACAATTGCCAAAGAATTCCTAGGTCAGGTTTACCTGCTGTCACAGCAGTCTCTCTGTCTCTCTTTATCACCCTCGATCTCCCTCCCCTTATCTCTGTCCTTCACTGATGCAGTTTATCCGAGCCTAGGCTTTTGCAGTCAGGCTAAATAGCTATGATCCCTAAATACAGACTCAACTCAAAAATGTACATTTCACCTAAATCAAAATGGATTTCTACCCTGGATAATTTCCTCTCTGCCTCATTGCCCCCTTTCCTAAAAGGAAGAAGTAAATTCTTTTACTTCATGCAAATTCCTATGATAATAAGTGTACTTTCGTGCCCTGCCATGTACGATTGATAAGGAGGTTAACAGAGCTACTTGCTGTGGTATTCTCTAATTCTAAATTAGCAATATAATGTGTAACCTTAAACTTATTCTAACTAATATTAGCAAAACTACAATGGGATGACACAACTTATTAAAGATTCTCTTTGCAGTTGGTGACCACCCAAAGATCACATCCCACAAGTGATGATCTGCATTTCATTTTATTCTTTGTAGAATTCTGGTTATTTCTTTTATATCCTGTTGGGCAGTAATTAAGGTTTTCTTTCCACTTCCTTGGATTTCTTTCAAGATCCTTAGTAGGTTTTGGTGCTTAAATAATTGATTTACTAATGTAAGGTCCATCTTAATAGGAGTAGGTGATAGTTGATAGTCTGTGATACATTGTGTAATTGGTTTCAATCATCTGGTTGGATGTCACTGGGGCCAGGTATGAAAAATCACACCTGAGATTCTTTACAAAATTACAAATACAAATATTAGAATGATTTCTGCTAGACAAAATGACATCATTGCCATCAATTTTTACAGCAGCACAAGCAGTTCTCGGGCACACACAACTTTTACTAGTAAGTACAAGCACAGTTTTCTGATCAGTGACTGGATGAATTTTGAAGTGGCAAATACTCTGTTCATTGTCTAGACATGCATATTGGGCATTAATAGTATTGCTTTCACAAATGAATCTTAATTGTTCTCTAGTAATGCAGGATTCTAATTTTATTGTTTGCTACTTTTCATTCACCTTTCGTGCCCACACTCTATGTTCTGAAGGGTAGAGCACTGTTTTTTCATGATTTAATCTTAGTGCAATGATGGGATGGATAACATAAACAGTGGCATTACATATGGCAAGCACAAAGGCAGTGGCCACGTTAGAAGCAGGATCATAGGTAAAATTCACCATAGTCTATCAGGATTGAAACTTCTTTTCAAAATCAATTGCATTATCCTAGACAACTTTTCAAATTTCAGCTGGAAAATTACCTTCACTCCTTTCTTTTATGATCAGAGCTGCTGTTGCTTGCATCCATAACTGTGCTTGTACACAACTGAAAGCTAAAGACACATTATCTTGAGCTGTACTAAGGGCTTCTACTAGTAACTTGTGGTCTTGGTCCCTGGCCTTTTCCCACTTTGGTAGTACTTTTGAAACCACTGGCTAGTTCTTAATGCCAATAGAGATGACTGTAAAGGCTGCTCCAATTTTGTTAGGCCACCTGCGGCAGTAGCTAGCTTATTCATCAGTATTTCTGAATCAATTCTATTTAAAACTCGCAATCTTGTCTCTAATATCTTAGTTAGATCTTTTCTTAACCACATTGTCTAGCCTTCAAAGGATGTTCTTAGGAAAGAGGAGCAGGCTAGTTGGATTTTTGAGATGTTCTTACCTTGATCTCTTCTGATCTCTTGAAGTGTCTACAGTTCCTGTTCCTGCCATTCCTGCTCCTCATATACTTGATTCCTGTGGATTACTACAGTGGATAGGTTTAAATATTTTATCTCAGAAAGTTCTCCCATGGATTCAGTATACTGATTAAAAGCCCGGTGATGCCATCAGGGGACAGGACTGCTGTAGAATGTGCCTTGAGCTCTTTTATTTTTCAGCATCAGTCTCATTACATGATTATGACAATGGGAAGATGCCAGCAGCTCACATCCCAGGCAGCAGAACAAGAATTTAATGTTACAACTTACTTTATAAGTTTTTTGACCAATCACACAAAGCAAAAGCACATTGACAGTAGTTCTATCCAATCACTATAAGCACACGTACCTTTGGTTAAAACAATGCTTGCGTATTTTGAATACAATACTTACTTGCAAGCCTTAAAACACAATGCACAGGGCTTCCTAATATTTTGCTAGATAAACTTTTATGTAGCTTAGAGAGTTATTCTATACAAGCGTTAATACACAGATCATTGTTCTATTAGTTCTTGCTTTTCTACAGTTTAAATAATTTTTCTGCTGACCTATCTCATGGCTGCAGCTTAGCTCTAATCACAGTTCTACTGTATCTGAGGCCTGCCTTTTGCAGCTTTCCCAAAACCATCTAATTTTGTGGATTCCCAGAGCCTGGGACCAAGGCTATTCAGCATCACTTTGGATAGAGGTACTCTCTAGTTCTAAAACTCCAGTTATAATTACATACAAAACAATTCTGTAAGTGAAAGTATGAACTACCCCCGAACACAATATAGTTATTTTGCTTGAGTAAGTTTTAATCTCAGTTCATTGTCTCCTGGTGTCACTCTACAAGGGACTTCTGGGGCCTTCTCTCGAGAGTGATGGATCTAGGCATTCTGCTCTTTGATCTTAATTGCAGTGAAGGTAGTGAGAAGCACCTGAAATGGTCCCTCCCACTATGGTTCTAAAGTCTTCTCTGTAAGAGACTCAACACATCTCCAGGCTGTATGTTATATACTGGCCCATCTAATTACCTGCTCCAAGTTCCAGCCAACGTGCTTCTTAATTTCTCTGAGCTGTTTGCTTAAAGCCACCATGTATGTGGCCGGTGTTACTTCCTTAATGTGGGTGGACATTCTCTTTTGCATTCCATATGGTCTTCTATAAAGTATTTCAAAAGGACTTAGCTTTTTTTTAGCTTGAGGTTTAGTTAGAATTCGCAATAGTGCCAGTGGAAGAGCTTGGGGCTAGGGTAGATTAACTTCCTGTCCCAGTCTAACAATTTGCTGCTTAATCAAATGATTCATTTTCTCCACCTGGCTGCTTGATTGGGGGCCGTATGGAGTGTGAAGTTCCCAATCTATGCCCAGGTGGCTACTATTGCACTGCTTTGGAAATGAAATGGGATCTTCTATCTGAGGATATCGTGGCTGGAACTCAGAAGCGTGGTATTATTTCTTGTAATAATACCCTGGTCACCTCTCGAGCTTTGACAGTTTTGGTGGGGAATGCTTCTGTCCACCTTGAAAATGTATCTTTCAATACTAATAAATACCGATATTCCCCTTTCACTGGGAGTTCTGAAAAGTCAATTTGCTACTGCTGTCCAGGCCCATGGCCTCTCTTAATCTGACCAAGTTTCAGCTTGGGGGTATTTTTGGGGTTATTCTGGAGGCAAGGATCACACTGTCAGTTTACCTGAGTAATAGCGGCATATAAATTTTTGGCAAAAATTCTTTCAATCAGATATATGTTCTAGAAAGCTTGCGGAAACTACTACTTAAAAGTCAACACTTCATTTTGATGCACTGTGTATCACTGGCAGCCTTGGTCATTCTGGGAAAGGAGTCACACTTTATAAAAGCTTTTAAGTAGTTGGGCTTCAGTGTGTTTTCTAGTGCTCTTCCTTAACTAGTGACCACAAAAATGGGAAGGGATTACCAGCTCCTTTTCAATGGTAGCCCACCCCTTGTGGTTATGTGTATTTTTTGATTAGTATTATTGTATTATGGCTTACCTTTGAGGAGAATCTGTCCATAATTACCTCATCTTTTGCTACTTTCTTTGTCTCTCCATCCATCAGCTCATTTCCTTCTTTCAATTTTGAGCTCACTCTCTGGTGTGCCTTAATATGCCTTTTTAGGCAGCTGAACTGCTTCCAGCAGCTGGATTGTCTCTTCTTTCCTTGTGAGGTTAGCAGTCCCCTCTCCTTCTAGATGGCTCCATGTTCATGCACGACTTTGAATGCATACATCGAGTTTGTATAGATGTTTATTCTCTTTTCCTTTTGCCACTTCTAAGGCACGGGGCAGGGCAATTATCTCGGCCTTCTGTGCAGAGGTACCTGTTGGTAAGGGTCCAGATTCTATTACCTGTCTGCAGGTAGTCACTGTACCCAGCATGTTGCTTTCCACTGGCAACATAGCTACTCCTGTCAGTGAACCAGGTCTCTGCATCATCCAGAGGAGTGTCCTTTAAGTCTGGGCGGCTGGATTAGGTAGCTTCAATGGTCTCCAGGCAATCATGGTGTGCTGCTTCTCCTTGATTCTACTGAGAAAGGAAGCTGGGTTGACAATATTAGTCACTACTATCTCTACATCTTCTTGCTCTACCATGATGGCCTGGTATTTCAGGTGCCTCTAGTGAGAACCAGTGGCTGCCCTTTACTTCCAGTACTGCGGACACTGTGTGGGACACTAGCACAGTAATTTTTGTCCCAGGGTAAACTTGCGTGCCTCTTGAATATTCAGCACGACTGCTGCTACAGCTCTGAGGCAACCTGGCCAGCCCTTGGCTGTTGCATCTAGTTGCTTAGAGAAGTAAGCAACTGCCCTCCGGTATGGACTCAAGTCTTGAGCTAGTATTCCCAGGGCAATTCCCTGTTTTGCATGGAAAAATAGAAAGAATGGTTTACTTACATCTGGAAGTCCTAAAGCTGGAGCTGACGTGAGGGCACTCTTTAGCTGGCGAAAGGCCCGTGTGGCTTCCTTTGTCCACTGGAGATCTCTGTTTCCATCGGCAATAAGAGCATAGAGGGATCTGATGAGTAGTCCATAATTATAAACTCACAGCTGGCACCACCCTGCCATGCCTAAGGTTTGGAGTTCCTTTATTGTCTGGGGTTTCGGGGTTTGGCATATGGCTTCTTTGCGAGCCTGCCCTAAAGTCTGTCGCCCAGCACTCACCTCGTACCTTAGGTAGATTATTTTCTGTTTCACTACCTGCGTTTTTTTCTTTGGTACTCTGTATCCTTGGAGTCTTAGGAAATTTGAAAGGCTTACTGTCCAGTCTACACATGCTTCCCTTGTCTGAGTGCCTACTAGAAGATCATCTATGTACTGCAACAGCCTCTATTCTTCTTGTGGAGCTTCTCAGGACTCTGGATCTTTGCAAGTTGTTCTCTAATCGGAGTGGGGGAATTTCTGAAGCCTTCAGGCACATGGACCATGTGATCTGTGTTTTGCAGTGCTTTTAGGGCTTTCCCATTTGAATGCAAAAATATTCTGGCTGGCTTTGTGGATAGGGAGGCAAAAGAAGGCATCTCTTAGGCCTAAAACAGTGAACTAGATTAGCTCAGGTGTTAAGCAAGTTAGTAAAGTATATGGATTTGCTACCACAGGGTATAAATTCTTTATTATCTTATTGACAGCCCTCAATCTAGTACTATCAATTGTTGGGCTGATTTCTTCCCTATCTTCTTTTTGAGGGGGTACTGTTTAATTCTCACTGGTTGTGTTCCTTCCTTATACTTGATTACTATGGGGAGGCATTTTTCACCCTCCCTGGTACAGCAGAGGCTCATACCCCCGAAAATACTTATTTATTTATTCTAATATCTCTTTACTAATGTCCTTCTTAATTTCAATGGCTGTTGATGTTAAGCTTAACATCTTTATATCATTTGCCTCCAGAGTAACCTCCTCATTTGAGAATGTTTAGGGAATTGGTCATATACAAAAGCTTCTAAGTACACATGTTACTTTAAAGATTTGCAAAAGTATGCCTTCTCAGACTGGCCAGTTGTTCCTCACACTACAACATAAACATTCTCCACAGGTACTAAAGCTTTATTTAAAACTGAATATATAGCTCCTGTATCAACTAAAATTCCACCCTTTTCTTTTCTTTTGGTCTCACTGCCTCTTGCAGAGGGGTCTGTTACCTCCTAGTTCTGGATGAAATTAGACTGCCAGGAGGGGGGGTGGGTACGAATAGGTGTACCTTTGGAGCCTAAATCCTCTTCCCTTTTGGGGAGGTCTTCTTTACCTTTCCTCCCTTACCTTAGGAGGAGCCTTTAACAAATCATATGTACTCATTTTGCAAATTTTAATCGCTTTGCATTTCAGCATGATAATCTTTGTCTGACTTCATACATTGATATCTTGTGCTGCATGCTGAACAACACATTTGATTTGCTTTCTCTTTGCTTTGTTTGGTTGTTTGTTTGTTTGGTTGGTTTTTTTTTTTTTTTTTGTTTTTTTTTTTTTTTTTTGTTTTTTTTTTTTTTTTTTTTTTTTTCCCAAGAGCTATACCAGTAGGTCAGAGGGAGCTCTGAACTCACAGTTACTCTGTCATTCTGGGTGATTTCTTAAAGCAAAAAACACACCAGCATACGGGACCTTATCTCATTTACCTTTTCATTTTGAAACAGCATTAACTGCAATAAGGTATTATAAATCTTGTTATTTCCTGAACCGCCCTTACTGGCAGCCTTCTCCTAGTGAGCGCCTCCCAAAAGGGGCTAGTTCAGGAACTTCTTTGCTCTGGTTAGTTCTCATTCTCTCCTTCTCCTTATACTATCTTGTTTTTACCTAAGCCTCATAGTGTCTTTTCTCAGTTTTTCTTCACACATAGACCTCCAGGTGGCAGGTATCAGATGCGATTCTCCACACATAAGCTTTAGGATCTCAGGTTCTGAATTGGCTTGATCAGGAACCTTTAATTTACACTTAAGGCACAGAACAGCAATACCAGTGCCTCTCACAAACTCTGCATTGCACATAAGGTGCTAGCTTCTTAATGCATTAAAAACTCTCAGGAATTGTCTGCAGGCTATTCTGTTTATCACTTAATCTCTACGGCAGGTTGTTCTCAGTCCAAACTTACTATATTACCAGCTAAGTCCCATAAACTCATTCGTCTCTTCTATCTAAAGTCTGTTTTACAAAATCTCAGTCTTTTCCAGTTCTCTTCCTGCACAATCTAATTGAAGCATTGTTTCTACTGACACTCACTTTACTACCTTGCAGAAGTCTGTGCTTGTTACAGCAAAAACTCTGATACGCCTACAAACACAGACACACACACCTACCCCCCCCCTCCCCTTATCTCAAATTCACAAGAGTCAGGGCTTGAATTTCTGTGACGGAGGGGAATTCTTGGAATCCCTTTAGATCGTTTTATCACAATTAGACATAAATCACCATACTGTAGTTCTTCTGTGTAAAATGCTACACTTATTGCAAACAAAATCCTAAAATCTCTACAAACACCACCATACAATACTTCAGCATTTACCCACATGAGGTTTCTCTGGTCCTCACACACTCTGGACACAATCAAAATAACAGCACACAGTAAAATTCTAGAGATGAAGTCTGAACTACCAGGGCAGAGAAACTACCTGAGCTCATTCTCATGGTTAAAATGTGCCAAATCTACACAAATCACCACCTTTAAACACAATAAATATCTTCACTGATGTTTCTCCACTTGTTCACTTCTCTGCAGGCACTCCCTGCCCCCACAGCCTGCCACAGCTGGTGCCTCAGGCCTCACCCGGCTGCTTCAAACACAGGTAGTACTCACCCACCCCAGGCCTTGGGTGAACTCACTTGTTCACTCTCTCTTTCATACGCCACACACTCGCATGATTACAAGCATGTTAACATTAACCACACAATGCATTAACCATACAATGATTCAGTGTCCGGACACCACACATGCACATACACAGAGGTTCACTCGACCCACCCCTAGGGTCACTAGCAGTCTGCTCTATCAGACAATGAACCCCTGTCTCTAGTCCAGCCGCTCTGCAAGCACAGGCTGAGCACTCAGACATCTCTAAGTAACTTATTCAGCCGTCCTATCTCTCTTTTCCCCCTGGGGCCCCTCAATACATACCGTATCCTCTGCGCACCAGCAGATCCTTGTCTGTCTCTGCAGGAGGCAAGCGGAGACCAGCGGAGCTCCTCTGGGAAAATCCCGGGGCACACCTTGGAGGTCCATCTATCCCTTCTGCCCCTGCAGGGACAGAGAAGTCCTGTCTGGGGTCCCAGAATGTTTTGCAGAGATAATCAAAACTCCAAAACTTTTGTGAAAGTTGTAAAGCCGGTGTGTTTATTACAGCTCTGGATGCATGTGGGAATTGTTCTCCTAAAATGACATGCCTACTTCTCGGAACTTCAGGTCCCTTTTTATCCTTCTCTGCAATACATACGCATACTATTTCACAATAGGTTCATACATATTAATTTTTACGAATTTTGCATGACATTTGCCACTAGTTCTTCTTTATCAGAAAGAATTCCTAGGTCAGATTGACCTGCTGTCACAGCAGTCTCTCTGTCACTCTTTATCACCCTCGATCTCACTCACCTTATCTCTTTCCTTCACTGAAGCAGTTTATCTGAGCCTAGGCTTTTGCAGTCAGGCTAAATAGCTATGATTTCTAAATACAGACTCAACTCAAAAATGTACATTTCACCTAAATCAAAATGGATTTCAACCCTAGAAAATTTCCATGCTGCCTAAATGCTCAGGGACCAAAAATCATTCACATTCTATCTTGGTTTTGATGCCCTACAACCGGACATCTCATTGCACTGGTTCAAATGTTCACTGAAGTGTGAGTGACCTGATAACCTTAGAACGTGGCTTCATGTCTGTCCCTGCTCAGAAGCCGTCTGAACCACAGGAACTGGAACACATTGATTTGAGCAACCCCAGCTCCTTCAATCCCTCAACAGCCCAATTCCCTTCTCTGGACTCACTCCAGCCCCCCCATGTCTTCCTTGCAGTGAGGGGCCCAGAACTGGGCCCAGCCCCAGAGGAGTGGCCTCAGCAGTGCTGAGCACAGGGGGACAATCCCTGCCCTGATCCTGCTGGCCACACCATTGCTGATCCAGGCCAGGTGCCACGGGCCTGCCTGGCCACCTGGGCACAGCTGGCTCATGTGCAGCTGCTGTCTGTCATGTGTGGGCCTTTTGTGATCACAGGGCAGGACTCGGCCCTCGGCCTGGCTGAGCTTCATTCCATCGGCCTCAGCCCACTGACCCCTCTGCAGAGCCTCCTCACCCTCCAGCACACAACACTCACCCAAGCTGGTGTTGCCTGCAGACTGCCTAAGGGGGGAGATCCAAGGATGGGGCGCCCACATCTTCTCTAGAGAACCTCTTCCAGTGCCTCACCACCCTCACAGTGAAGAATTCCTTTGAAATGTTGAACTAAACCTACGCGCTTTCATCTTGAAAGGCCATAGTAAAAAGACCCTCTCTCTGCTTTTTTTTAAGCCCCTTTATATTTTAAAATGCTGCAATAAGGTCTCCCAGAAGCCTTGTCTTCTCTAGGCTGAACAACTCCAAGTATCTCTGGCTTTCTTTGTTGGAGGTTCTCCAGCCCTCTGACCATGGTCATTGCCCATCTCTACATCTGCTGTAACAGGTCTGTGTCTCTCTTGCTCAGGAAATCCCAGGGTTGCATGCAGAGCTCCAGGTAGAGTCTCACCTCAGCAGATCAGAAGGGAAGGATCATCTCCCTCATCCTGCCAACTACACTTTCTGCAGCCCAGGACACATTTGGCTTTCTAGGTGGCAAGTGTCAGGTCACGTCCAGTCTTTCATCCACCGGTGTTCTCAGTTCCTTCTCCACAGGGCTGCCCTCAGCCCATTCATCCCTCAGCCTACGCTGCCCCTGGTGATTGCTCTGACATCCAGTTGCAGGGCCTTGCACTCAGCCTTGCTGAAATTTATGGGATGCACATCGGGCCATTGCTCAGGCTTCTCGAGGTCCTGCTTAACAATCCCTTCCTTCCAGCATGGCAACACACCACTCAGCTTGGTGTCATCTGCAAACTCGCTGAGGGTGCACTTGACCCCATGGCTGTGACATCAAGGAAGGCATTGGAGAGCACTGGGGGCAGAACAGACCCTTGGGGGTCACCATTTTTCATGGCTTCCAGTGATCCTGAGCAGGTTTCTCAGGAACTCACTGTGTGAATGACAGCACAGGCATTTAGATGCCAGCAGCACAGCACTTCTGCTCCAAGAGATGGTACTTCCTCAAGGGAGAAGAGATCTAGGAAGATTTCTTCTCTTTTATCAGAGTATTCACCTGCTCACTTAACTTGCTCAGTCAGGGTGATTCAGCAAGGAGATGTGTTAACAATTAAGTAACTCAAACTGCTTCCTGCTTCTCATTTTCTGGATTTGTAGGCACATGAAAGACAGGGAAGTGATTTGTGATTTGCACAGCTTCAGCAAAGGAAAGTCCAGTTCAAATAACAGACTGGCTTTTTACGATGGAGTGACTACTTCAGTGGAAAAGGGAAGGGCTACAGATGTCATCTAGCTGGATTTCTGCAAGGCCTTTGACATGGTCCCCAAAATTTCCTTCTTTCTAAATTGGAAGCACAGAGATTTGATGGGGAGACTGTTCTGTGACTGAGCTTTGGGGCCATGTAAATGACAAAACCAAATTGCCTCCAGGGAAGGGAGTTCCTTATAGAAACAACCAGCTGCACACATTTCACTCTGTCACATTTATTTTCCTGATGACCTCTATAGATCCCTGAAGGAAAGTCTCTCATTACTGCTTTTGTCAGCAACAGGCTTTACATTTTTTGAGATTTGATTTACAGGTATGGAGTATCTCATTTGAGCTTTTCTGTACGATTGCTCTGATTAACACAGAGTCTATAAGGCACTGCCAGGAAAACACAGCAGCATAAGGGGGAGGAATACTCCGACAAGGAAACCAAGAAAAACTTAAAGGAAGCATCAGGAAATGAATTGAATGTGGGGCAGCTCTGTTGTTGGGTAAAGGGAAGATGTCTTTGAAGATGCATGTGGGGAAAAAAATAAGTTGCCTCAGCCTTGCTTGCCACAATGGCTTTTCAGTGTTGGATACATTAAAAGATGCTGCAAATCCTTACTGTGGGAATTCCAGCAGCAGATGAAATGAGTAGGGAAGAAAGCCACAATAAAAGCTTTCTAGCTTGCAAACAGCAAATTTGAGAGTTTTGGACTTAGAGAAGAGCTTGAGTTTCCCCAAGGGAGTGTTAAATCATCTAGCCAAAAACCCATGGGTTAAGGCATGTGCAGCAGAACATCCTGTCTGCTGGTGTCCTGCACTCCTCTGATGGAGGCTGCCTGGGCAATGGAGCTGCCCTGCAGGTGCAGGGTCACAGTGGCTCATTCACAAAGCTGACCCAAAGGAGCTGCACCAGAGCCCTGAAACACAGAAGCAAACACAGCATCATTGAGAAATGACAGAAGTGGTTAATGTGTAACATCACCTTTTACTGGGCATACAAGATCCGACTTTAAGGCAGTGCTGAAGCTTGCCAAGGTCCCTGGGCATGGTCCCTTCCCCCTCAGCTCTATCAAACGCTCCCTCAGCTCAGAGCCATCTGCAAACCTGCTCAGGGTGCCTCCATCCCACTGCCTGTGCCATGGATGAACACAGGGAGCACTCCTGGTGCCAGCAGGGACCCTCAGAGACCCCATTTGGGACTGGTTTCCATTGACCCTGACAAGGCCCTTCACGTGTGTGTGCCTAACAATTCCATAGCTCCAACTGCTTCCTGCATTTCCACTTCTGTGCTGGGATTTGCAGGCACATGGAGGACAGGGCGTGATTGGAGACAGCCAGCACAGCTTCAGCAAAGCCTTTACCTCCTGATCTGTGGGATCAGTTCAGTCTGGGGCTGAGTGCACTGGGAGCAGCCCAGGAACTGGGGACAGTGCTGGACGACAAACTGGACGTGACCCAGCACGCTGAGCTTGCCGCCTGGAAAGCCAAGCCTATTCTGGGCTGCCAAAGGTGTGCTCAGCAGGTCAAGGCAGGGGGTTCCTACCCTGTAATCCCCTATGGTGAGATCCCACCTAGAGTACTGTGTGCAGCTCTGCAGGTTTTTACTGGGGCCTTTGAAACCTAGAGAGGGGAGATTTCAATTGGACATTTGGCAGCATTTTTTTGTGATGTGGGTGATGAGTCATTGGCACAGGTTACCCAGAGAAGCTGTAGTTGATCCATCCCTCAAAGTGTTCAAGGCCAGGTTGGCTGAAGTTTTGACCAGCCTGGTCTAGTGGAAAATCTCCCTGCTCATGGCAGGAGATTCCAACTAGATGGTGTTTAAGGGCTCTCCCAGCCAAAATCATTCTGTCATTTTGTGATTCTAGGATGTGCAAATTCAGCAATACAGTCAACCTTGCTGTGGTTTCAGGTCCCAGTCTCTCAGTTTCATGTTCCTCTTTTTACATCTACAGTACCTCTTTTTCAAGCAGCACTTATAAATTTTGAATATCAGCACAATGAGTCTGTATGGCTCCAAGTCCCAGCAAAATGCTGTGCTTTGCTAGGCTGGCTGAGGGGGAAATCTACCCTATCCTACTGTGTGGGGCTGTGTAGGCAGAAGTCTCTGCTAAAGCTTTAGCATGTTTACAGCTCAGGCTGGAAGGCTTATGGTTGTGGCATGGAAGGGTAGAAGAACAGTGCCGTTCTAGCTGCTTCTCAGGCATGCAGTTGATGATGCCTGAATGTTGTGAAGCACAATGTCAAACAACACATATATGGAAAGAATTTGAGATTCTGGAGTGGATTCATACAATGGGAAAAATAAAGATGTAAGAACATCCTTGTTGGTGTTCTTTCTTTGACACTATGACCTGCAGATTCTTGCAATGTCTCTTATGGTGGAACATATAAGTATGCACTTAATCTTTTTTCTTTTCTTGATAGAAGAAACTGCCCTGAAATTGGTGCTTTGGCTTTCTTATAAACACAAGATAAAGAAGGCCAAAGGAGTGTGTTATGATTAATCTGGCAAAACCCAGGTAAAGGGATTAATTTTTCTTTAGGGATATTGGATCCTGGCTATCTTTGACTACAGAAAAGTTTCCTATACTTATAAAAGACTATACCTCCTCCCGCTGCACTGTCTAAGAAAGTGTAGAAAACATTTAGAGGAGGGAGGAACATGGAGATTTCTGTCACTTGCATTTATTTTCTATCATTATTCCTTGTCTTTTTACTTATCAGATAAAAACATAATCACATTCCAATTTTAAAAAGCTACTACAAATACCTGTTTGATTGGGTTGTTGTGCATTGCTCCAGCTGTCTCCCATTCCCTGCCTTATTTCTTTCCCGCTGTCTCCCATTCCCTGCCTTATTTCTTTCCCATGTTTTGTTTCCTTTCCATGGTAGGTGTAAACATTACTCCTCTGTCAAGATGAGCAAGGTCCTGGTGAAATCTTGCAGGAATTGCTGTGAGCAAAAGATTTACCTGGAAATCTTCTTGTGCTTCTCTTGGCTTGGCAGCAAACTGCTCTCCTAACTGGCAAACCTACAGTGAAAATTTGCTTAGAAGTTCAATCACTGATGAGACAGGACAAAGAAAGTCAAGAAATGGGACAGACCTGTTGGATCTCAAGTGCTTCAAATCATTATTCTCTGCAGTTAATGAGTAATAAAGCTGCTGTATGCTCACAGAAATATGGTAACTTTTTTGTTTGGGTAAAGCAGGGAAGTTTGTTGTGAGAGGCTGCAGCTGCTCTTTTCTCTGATCCTTTCACAATACTCTAAGTTTCTTTTGCAGAAAGATTTTCTTTCCCTGAGAGACAATTTTTCAGGAATTCTGAAAGAAGGCATGGACCAGGGATGAAAATGTGGGTAGCACCTTTGATGTGTCCTGGATGTGATTCTTACTCTAAATGAGTCAGAAATCCAGAAGACATTGTGAGCAGGATGTAAGTGTGTTTTGGGAGGGAGGTGCTTGTGTGTTTTTCCTGAGAAGTTTTGAAGAAAGAGGGAGGGAAGGTAAGAGGTATTTCCAGAACAGACTTGCCAATAAAGCTGCTGTGAGCATGCATATCTGTAATGTGAGATTATCAGCTGAGACCCTGTTGTGGCTGGGTCAGATTCAAATACTTGAGTGTGAAGAAAATGTTCAGCTTGTGTCATTGCAGGGCTGGTATCAGGTATGAGCTTCCAGAGGGGAAGGTTTTCCTGGTGAGTGTGCTATGCAATCAGTTCCCACCCAGCCTCCTCTTCTCATAAACGCTGAGAACACTTAATATCATCCATCTAAGGAGGTTGTTCAGAGCAACTGGCACACTCTACATTTGCCTCTGACCTACTGCATGACAACTTTTCCAACCGCCAGATGCCTTTGCTGTTTCTCCAGAATCTCTAAATTGAAAATCTCATTGAGAAGATTTAAAAAAAGGAAAAGAAATCTGACAATTGTGTTTTAGCTTTTTTAGTTTTAACTGCAGATGGTGCTCCCTCTCCACAGAAAAATTACTGCAAAGAGCAGTCCAGAAAGCTTTCACCCAGGCCAGCAGCATCCCACAAATTGCCATGCCTTGTGTGCAACCCTGCACCCTAAGTTCACTTAACTGAAGAAGTCCCCACATTCAGAAAACCTCCTGAGTGTCCAGCTGTTCATGAGCCAAGCCCCTGCAGCCTGCAGGGTGCTGTCAGATGCAAGTCCTTTGCAAAGTGCTGGGCTTCACACTTATAATTCCATCAAAGTCTTTGCTTTCCAAAGCTGTGGTTTGCACTCAGGTTTGTTGGCAGACCCCTTCCAAAGGCAAGCTTGCATATTCCAAAGCTGGGATCCTTATCCTGTTATGTCAATTCACCCCACAGTGCTTTACAATTTTTTTTTAGCTCAGGAATGGCAACAATGATTGTCGGGAGTTTAGTTCAAGCATGGCTTAAAGAAAAAGGCCACGAAGCCATGCAACTGAGAGAAAAGTAACAGGTAGCTGTGAAGCAGTTTCAAAGCAGTTTCCAGCCTGACTTCTATAAACAATTAGTCTCTCTCAGGCATCCTTGTATAAACAATAAAGTTCTCAGGCAGTCTTCCCATAACAAATGTAACATCCTCTCTGGGAAAAGATGGCACCCTGGAAACAGATGTGGAAGTTTTGGGAGCCGTTCATATCACAGTGGGAACACTGGTTTTATTTTGTGTAAACAATCAACGGTATTGTAAAACAAAAGGAGTGGTTAGAGTTTTCTCTGTTAGCCTATCGTAAACCTGGATTTTGGAATATGCATGAAGTTAATTAACACTGTTATTTAAAGTGACTGATCGATCAATAAATTCGGAGTTCAATGCATTATAGGATGGTCGTTCTCCCCCTCACTTCAACAAATGATCAAATGCATCTGACACCAGACTCGTGTTCCTCCAGAGGCTCCAGAGCTCAGATGTTTACACAAGAGGGGACCTAGAGGCATTGGTCCTGCAAGACTGTATAGGGGCTGTATGACCCCTACACCTCATCCTTAACAAAGAACCCCTATATCTCATTAGCCTGGTGAAAATACCTGTAAAAACAGCTTCTATGAACACCTGTAAAATAACCCTTTAATAGCAAAGTATGAATATTCTCTAAGCTATTTCTCTCAGTAACTTTGTGTACTATATAAAACTACAGGTGTGTAGTCTGACCATACATAAAATACCAAATTTAACTGAATAATCATATTTTTGATAATAAGAAATTAGGACACACCAAGGATTTATCTCACATGGAGTGTAGCATGAAGCATGAAGCATAAAAGTATTTCTTTAGATAGCAGGTAGGTTCCACAAAAATCACATGTGGTCCAATTTACATAGGGTTTCTGTTTCTGTATGGGAAGACTGCTACTGAGACAAATGTGAGCTCATCTGGAATCTGTTTTGATGGCACTACAGGGGTGCCCTGCATGATCCTGAGTAGAGGGAAAGTGTTTCAAACATAAGAAAAAAAAGAGGTGAGGGCTTATTTTGAGGCTCTGCCTTTTACTTTTGTGACATCCACCTAGGGATTCTTTGTGGATTCAGTAAATGGTTAGTAGAAGTTCAGTTATGGTTTCTGCATGTTTTCAGAAGGAGATGCAGGGAAATCATTGCTCTGAAGTATCTGAGCTCTGCTAAGACATGATGAAGGGTTTTATTATGGTTCCCTGTGACCTTTGTAATTCTCATCTC
Organism: Ammospiza caudacuta; assembly: GCF_027887145.1. Lineage (NCBI taxonomy): Eukaryota > Metazoa > Chordata > Aves > Passeriformes > Passerellidae > Ammospiza > Ammospiza caudacuta. The sequence continues at coordinate 32,568,640 of NC_080594.1, forward strand.
ACTTCATCCATGCAGGCTCACGATGAAGAAAGATGTACCCAGCTGTGGCATCCAAAAATTATCTGTACAGTACAGATAAGATCAATCAAGTTCAAGATGGAAATTCTTTATTGTCTTAATACAGGAGCAGTTTGCTTTGGGGGAATGTTGTATTATTAGGCAGACAATATAATAAGATAAACTTCAAAGGCAACAAAAAAAATGGTAATCTTTGTAATATATAGTTCAGTTTAAATCTTGCCATGGTGAATGGCAAAACCATAAATGAAAGAAAGGTTCTGCAAATTCCCCCACATGCCTATCACCTCTTCATAGATCTCATGGATAGAATGGGAACTGATTTATTGGGAAGAGAAACCTTGACACAGCAAAGATTGGATAAGGCTGTGAAAGCAGTTGCAAAGAAAACATGTCAAGAGGTAATCCTCGAGTTTTGACAATGTTGTTTAGTGATGAGTTAAAACGTACTGTATTATTGAGCCATTCAGCACATTTCTAAGAGTTTGAAAAAAAAAAAAGCAATAAAGTGTTTCCACTTGTTTCAGATTACCTGGTTTGTCCCAACTACAGGCTCCCTTCTTGCTCAACTTTGTATTACACCAAAGACTTTTCAGGCTATGGTACACAAAGACAGCTGTGTTTTGGCCATCTACTGGCTCCACTTTAGCTGGAGAACCTGCTCTGTAGGGATTAGGCATGTGAAACCATTGCATTTCCCATAGGCATGCTAGCAGGACTGTAGGTTTTTCAAGCTCTGTCCCCTGCCTTCCATGTTTCCAGAAAAAGCAGACCATTTGCTTTGGAGGGAAGATAGTTTTATGAGCATTTAATTTAATCTTAATAAGTATGTGTTTTGCATTTCTTCCCTGTTTGTGCTGTAGTTTCACCTTGACAGCAACACCTGCCTGTAAATCAAGATAACAATTGATGTGCTGTTACATGTGGCATCACACCTCAGAGAATGAGATTGAAAATACTGCAAAAAAATAATGTGGGGGAGAGAAGGGTTTTTCAGGGGAAATCAGTGCTCAAGGTGTGTGTGGGATTCAGTTACTTGGAAAGCCTGGGGGAAGAAGCCAGCCAAAGCCTATGCTCACTGTCCACCCATCCCTAAGTCACCGGATCAGCTCTGCTGGGATGTTCACAGCAGATACCAACATTTCTGAGACCCCATTGCCACAGTTCACAACGGGCAGTGCACCCTGCTGTGGAGGGTGTGAATAATGCCACATATAACAGATAGAATATATGATTTCTGAAATACATAAGAGATTATTTATATATGATACATTGTATATTCTCTATAACGCATGGTATGTAATATAAAATATGAAACATACAATGTATGTATCATGTCATATCATAATCATATCAATGTTATTAACTTGGTCCTCTGCAATCTCTCTTCTTCAAGCCTGGGATATCTGGGAAACCTGAATTCCTTTATAGTAGGCAGAAAAATTTGTTGGGAATTTTGCTCCTCTCAAAACTAGCTCCTCTGTCTCAAGATCCCTCTAGTTAATCAGTGTTTGTCCAAACATGATGTGGAAGGGTGGAGTTTAATTCCAAATTCACAACACTGTCTCTTGTCAATGATAGGATCGCTTGTGTTTTCAGATTTGATCTTGTTGCCAAAAATATCCTGGGTGTTCAGTTATCATGTGTCAGCTCACCTGTTGAGCTGGGAACAAATATTTTCTGAGTAACCAGTTTCACACACACACACAAAAAAAACAGTTTCAAAGAACTGTGTTCAGAAGAGGCTTTCTGAAATACAGTTTGTTCAGCAAATGAGTCAAAACAAAGTGGCACAAATACCTCAAAATGAATTTTTCAGATTATCAAGAAAGAAATAATCTAAATACTGAAATGCAATTTCAAATTATAGGGGACAACAGGTGATAAGGCATTCCAGTGCTGTGTTCTGACCATGCTTTAGTCATTAAATGGTGTATGAAGCCTTCATTATGCCTGCAGGTGGAACCTTGGCATAAAAACCAGCTTGCTGACAAGGGAGCACTGCTTTGGGTAAATCTTGTCTTTTAGCAGCCTGCTGTTAGCATCCTGCCCATGTATTGCAGAACACAAGAAGCAGGTATGCTTGCTTGTCATCTGGTTTCCTGGCAGACAAGATCTGACCTTGAGCCTAATTTGTACATTTGGCAGTGAGCTAAACCAGCCTGGTCTTGTTCTGTGGTTGGTTCTGCCTGTGGAACAGCAATTCCTCTTGTCACCTTGCTGAGGACAGGTTATCTGCAGGGTGCTTTACAGGCTTTGCAGGGCAGACACGTTCAAGACTTATCTTGCTAAGGCAGCAACGGAGGCACTCTCCTGACTCAGCCAAGGCAGCCCTGCAGCCCAGAGAGCCCAGACAATTTGGGAATCTGGCCTCAGCGGTGCCGATGGGCTGGCTTCCTCACGGCAGTGCAGCATGGCACAGAACACTGCTCTGGAGCCTGAAGGGATGCAAGGTGCCAGCATGAGGCTACACCTACTGGAATATTTACCAATAAAGCCGGACGGGATGTGGCTGAGCTTGTCTGGCCCTTGGTGCTGAACCAAATAGTGGCAACTGTGGTGGTTTCACCCCAGAGATACTTTTGGCTAGCTGGATGCTGCAGCTGGACGCTTGGAGGCACGTCCAGGCATGCAGTAGCTCCGGTGGCTGCGGATGGATCTTTTGCCTGCAACAGGATCTGCCCCTCGGGTTTGCCTCTGGCGGAGAAGATTTAGGAGATGGTGAAGGAAAAGGAGTCGGTTCTGATGGAGGGTTTCAATCCATAGCTTTATTCTGGCCCACAGGCCTCTGAATGCATCAACAGCTCCAACAGAACTCCTGAACTGCATGGATGCTGTTCCTTTTTACCCAGGGGAGACGAGGAGGGAAGAGGTAGGAATCCCACCAACCAAGTACATGGGAGGAGGTCTTAAGGGACAGAGGACACCTGGATGGCCCAATGCCCCCCCAGGGGCAGAGGGCATCCTTTGAATCTGCCAATCACTCGACGCCCTTCTGGAATTCCAGGATTGACAGACAGTGCTTGGCAGGGGTCAGGGAGGGAAAGGAGAGGTGATTGACACACCTGGGAGGGAATTATCAGGGGAGGGACCCGAGGTTCTGAGGTAAAACCTGAAATCACAATGCAACATGCACCTGAGTGAATGGATCCTGCTGTGAATCAGCTGCTCCGAGCACACCGACGGACACACGGACACACCGCTCCGGTACCCAGGCTCACACCTCTCCTTGGGGCAGGGCTGTGCCCTACAGACACTGCAGCTCCTGTTGGCCCTTGTCAGATGTGAAAAATGCCAATCACTTGTTTTTAAAATTTTAAAAGTTTAATAGTAATAAAATGGTTATAAAAATAGTAATACAATTAGAGTAATAAAATTTGGACAATTTGAATTAGAACAATATGAGACAACAGAAACAAAGAGTTACAGACGTCCAGGTACCTTTTTCTGGGCAGCACAAGCTCAAAAAAGGACACTCATTAACAGAGGATTAACCCTTAAAAACAATAGCCTGTTGCGTATTCATACACTTCACACATGATGCATAAATTCCATTCAAACACAGAATTCTGTCTGGTCATCGTCAGCTTCTTCCTCTGAATCCTAACAGCGCCTTCGAGGTGGGAAGAAGTTCGCTTCTTCTGATAAGAGGGCAATAAATTCTTTTTCTCTGAAAGATTTAGGTGTCCTGTGGCTGCTATCTTGCTGCGAGTCCTTTCTTAAAAAAGAATCTTACATAGCGTAGTTTCTATTTTAACATTTTGTTATAACCCAAAACTATATTTAACACACTACTTAAGAAAATTATTACAGCATAAGTTTCTAACACAACGCATATAATATTCATGTTAATATTTGCGAAAAGCCAATCATACAATACGCATTTTTCACATCAGATGAACACAGGAATGTGCACAGAGGCTGTGTGGACACTCTTTGGGTGGGTGGGGGAACAAGGTGACTGACGTGTCAACTCTTGGCTGGACTGAGGCAATAGAGCCCACCTAAATCTTGTCACAGTCCTCTTAACCCCATTTGGGTGTAGACCCAAGTCACAGAGGGTTTTATTTGTACAATGTTGTCACTTTTCCACAATTGGATTTTTCAAATGCTAATCTTAATAAATCTTATTTTTCATTAGCATTAGTGTCAAAATTTTGAATGTTCTTCACTTCTGCCGTGTAAGAGAGGGAAGTTTTTTAAGAACCTTTATCCTTAAAGAAGGTGTTGAGAGAAGACATCTGGAAAAAAAATCTCTTTCTGAATTTCATGGATGAAATATCATTCTCCTGCGGTCTTATTGGTGATAATTCTGTCAGTTGAGAAACTCCCTAATGACCCTAATAACTATGGATGAGTGTCAGGTTTGTCAAAATAAAAAGCGATGCTCTCCCACCAGGCTACTGCATTCCCACCTGGATCTTCATGTTTGTTACTTCATAAATCAGCAGGATCTCCCCTGCTTCTAAAATAGCTCAGACACTTTAGTTATTCAGTCTTTAACATAAAAAGGATCGGTCACCCATGGGCTGAAACAATAGAGCACTGACACTATTTCTTGCAGATTATCTCCCTCTCTTGGCATACAGGATCATTAACCTTTTGGGACTGCTCTTTTCCAGCTCCATAGATATCACTTTTTTGGTTCCTTTTTCACCAGGACACTTCTCCTTGTGCCTCTGAGATGGAGACTTGCAGTCCCAATATATTTATGACTGAGACACATATGCTGCAGGAGGTGAGAGGGTGCTTGTTTAACAAATTTGCCTGTGACACCCCTTGACAAAAGAGCTGCCATCCAAAAGGGTCTTGAAGGCAGGTGGAACGGACTGACAAGGACTCTTATGAAACTGGAAGTGGACAAAGTCCTGCACCTGGGAAGGAAGAACCCCTGCAATGACAGGTGCTGGGCACTGACTCTCTGGGGAGCAGCTCTGCTGAAAAAGACCTTGTGGTTTTTGTAGGCACAAGCTGAACATGAACCAAATCTGCCCTGGCAGCAAAAATGACCAACAGCATCCTGGGCTAGGATGTTACAGGAGCCTAAGTCAGCAGATTAAGGGTCATTGCTTCTTTGGCAGCATTTAGAACACTGCATCCAGTTCTGGGTGATGTAGCATAAGAAGGTGTTGGTAAACTGGGTGAGTTCAATGGGGGGCCATGGAGAAGGACAGGGGGCTGTAGCACTAGCCCTGGGAGGAGAAGCTGGGGAACTGGAATTGTTCAGATGGGAGAAAATGTTTCGGTGAGACATAATAGCTGCTTCTCAATACTTATGAGCAAGTTATGGAGAAGATGAAGCTAACCTTTTCAGAGTGCATATTGTAGGAGGATGAAAATGTGAGAAACAACTAAATCAAGAGAGTATTCAACTGGCCACAATGAGAAAAATTTTCATGATGATGTCAGAAAATGTTAAATCACACCACCCAAAGAAGTTGGATAGTCTGCATACTCTGAGGTTTTCCAGACCTGATTGGATAAAGCCACCAGCAGCCATAAATCACCTCACAGCTGTCCCTGTATTAAGCAGCTGACTGGATCCATTGACAATCAAAAGTCACCTTGAAATTCAATTACTCACCAATCCTACAATCCTCCTGGCTCCCTGGATCATTCAAGCTCATCACATAAGGACCAAGACAGGCAAATCCCAGTATTTCCTGAGCTATATTGCTCCTGAGGAATCCTGCTGTAAATAAAGATGATCAATGTCCCTTGTCCATCTCATTCAGCCTTGTCAGACCAAGGCTGTCCTTATGGGGATTTCTGTGCACTGACATTGCCTCAGTGGATCTAATGAGCTCCTTTGCATTGTCCTTGCACTCAGCAATTAACGTGTCCCTGCAATTTGTCTCTCCACAGTTTAATGTTTGGGGCTTCCTTGGTGAATTTGGTTTTTTGGAAGGGAAATTTTTCAAGATGTGGCTCTCCTGCTTTCAAGGGAGTAGAAGTAGAATCACATCCAAGCACAAGTGCAAGAAAAAGAGATCTGAGAGAGCATCTGTAGATCTGTAGGATTTTGTAACACAAGATGCTCTTCTGAGAAAGCCCATGATAGTTCCTGCAAACAGCTGATCAAGATTGAAAGTAAAAGGAAAGAACACTAAAGTTAATTTAAAGAGTGTTTATTTTTTTTTGGGAAAGCCCCAGTTCCAGGGTTTCTGTCTGGCCAAGTCACTTTTCAAGTGTCGTGTGTAGGGAGAGCTCAGGATGAGCAGGGTTCAGCCCCAGGAGCTCCTCAGCTCAGCTGCTGGAGCCCAGGCTGCAGAAGAATTATCTGAAGCATTTACTTCAGACTGAATTGGGAAAATGTTTGGAGTCATATTTAGCACAATAAAATGGAAAGAAACACCATGTCTAATCAGATTCAAGTGTTTAAATTCAAAACTGACAGTATAAAGCACCATTTACAATATTCAGTATTTTGTACAAAATAAGTATCTGCAAAGATCTCTGGTGGTCTTTTGCCATGTCTCTGCTTGAAATTCTAACTTTGAAGCTGTTTTTTCACCATACCAGTACCTCTCTATTTACACTTCTTTTCTGGGTTCCAAACTGTGATCTTCTGTCTGGTTTTGAGACAACAACATTGGTGCTTTTGTTTATCATCTACAATAGTACCATGGTCATCTATTACTATACATAAATATATACATTAATACATATATCACAGAAACAGAGAATGGTTTGGGCTGCAAGGGACCCTAAAGAACTCTTTGAGGGATAGGGTATCCACACCTTCAGAGAGCTGAACATGGGCCATCAGTGTTCCCAGGTTGCCAAGAAGGCCCATGGCACCTGGCCTGGATCAGCAATGGTGTGGACAGCAGGAGCAGGGCAGGGATTGTCCTCCTGTACTCAGCACTGCTGAGGCCACTCCTGGAATCCTGTGTTCATTTTGGGCCCCTCACTGGCAGACAGACATTGAGGTGCTGGAGGGAGTCCAGGGCAGCAAGGCTGGTGAAGAGTCTGGAGCACAGGTCTGATGAGGAGCCACTGGTGCAACTGGGAGTTTTTATTCTGGGGAAAAGGAGGCTCAGGGCAGATATGTTTACTTTTGACAGCACCTGAGAGGAGCTTTTGGCAAGGTGGGGGTTTGTCTCTTCTCCAGGCAGTCAGTGGTGGGACAAGGGGAAATGGCTTTCAGTTGTGTATGGGGAGGTTCCGGCTGGATATTAGGAAACATTTCTTCATTGAAAGATTGTTAAGGTTTGGAATGGGCTGCCCAGGGAAGTGGTAGGGTCACCATACCTGAAAATATTCAAAACACAAGTGGAAATGATCCTTTGCAATATGGTTTAGGGGGTATGGTGGCATTTGGTTCAAGGCTGGATTAGATGATCTTAGTGGCCTTTTCCAACATCAATGATACTGTGATTGTAAGGAGAAGAGGGAAAAGATAAAGAAAAATATTACATGAATGTCACCACTGTCACTCGGAAATCTTCTATCAAAACTGTTAGTAAGACTAAGGTTGTGTATGCAATATTATTCCCAGAAAAGCACAAATGAAAACTCCAATAGTCAGAAACATTCTGTAGCCTGTGTGTCTGAGAATGCTTTGATACATTTTTATTACTCTGATTCCATTTTCTTCTAGAGGAGAAGGACAAACAGGAATTGAACTTCCCAGGTTTCATCAAGTCCCTCACATTTCATGGGACTTTTGAAAGGGACAAAGAAGATGTCTGATCATAGGAACATGCAATCAAGGACAGGATAGTTAATGATTTTTGGTGCCTGGGGGCATGGTACCACTTCCCAGTTCTGTGCAGTTGGCTGTTTCACAAGACTTCTGAGCCAGCTATAAAGGGAGGCTGGTAAGATGCCCTTCCCAAACCACAGCCCTGCACTGGAGGAATTGCCCTCAGCTCTTGCAGCCCTGCAGCTGACAGCAAGGTAAGCGGCACCCTTGGCACAGGAGAGCTGGAAGGGCTTCTTGGGAAGCTGCTGTGAAGTGCAGGGCAAGGGAAGGAGGCTTTAGTGCTGGGCTGAGAGCTGCAGCACAGCCGTGAGGCTCTGCTGTGTGCGTGTGCAGAGACTGAAGCCATCTCTCAGGGCATGAGGAGATGGATGGCTGCTGCAGGAGAGACAAACCTCACCCAGGGACAGCCTGGAGGGGGCCCCTGATACACGGTTGTGGGGGGTGACTGGGAGAGTATTTACAGCTTAATCTTGGGTATGCACCTAAACCAACACACATATGTCATGAGCCCACTCTTTTCCAGTTACTTTTATGTCTATTCTTTGTTCAAAATGTTTTATTTTTCCTGTTCACTCTTTTCCTTTCTGGGTGCCCAACATTTTGTTTCAAGGTCCAAAATGCTTCTTACAAGCATTGCTTGTTTTCTGTCTTCTTTTGTGCAGGCTGTCATCCAGCTTTTAGAGGAAGAAATTCAAACTCTAGAATTCCTACAGAGATGGGAAGAATCATCCTTTATGAGCATGCCAATTTCCAGGGCATGTCCAAAGAATTCACCTCTGATATCGCCAATTTAAGAGATGTAGATTGGAATGATCTTGCCTCCTCGGCAAAAGTAATTGGCCAGCCTTGGGTGCTTTATGAGCATTCAAACTACGGAGGCAAATTTCTGGTACTTGAGGAGGGAGACCATAGCCTTTTTAATTCAAAGATGAATAATAAGGTCAGTTCTCTGCAGATGATCACTGAAGATCTGAGCAATCCAGAGATCACTCTCTATGAGGATGCCAACTACCAAGGGAAAAGCAGGGTAGTACGAGAAGCAACCAACCTGGCTGCAGGACACGACAATGACATCATGTCTTCCCACAAAGTCCAGAGAGGTGCCTGGCTGCTGTGTGAAAACAGTGATGGAAGTGGAATTCAATACCTTGCTCGAGAATGTGAAAACCTTCCAAATTACAAGGCAATCAATTTCAATGACAAGCTTTCCTTCCTGCGTCCCCTTCATGCTGGCCGTTCTTATTAGAATGCAAATCCTCCAAAGCTGAGGAAAGATGCAGCACCAGCAAGAAATTTAACACCTAGACCTCTGCCTCTGCTTTTATCACATTCTTTGTGATTTGTTTTAAAATGCCCCTGTGATACCATGGCTTCTGCTATTGTCTCTAATCCATTTTGTGTTGATGCCATTAAAGAAACTCTTGCAAGCAACAGTGAGTCTGTTTTATGTACTGTTTAGTGTCAATAAATATTCCCCTTTCATGATGTCTCTGTGTATCCAGAGAATGCTTTGTGCAGTCATTTTGAGCCCTTTTCATGGATATCTCCTGCAAGATTTTATCTCCTTCTAGTTTCACTGTTCAGTAACAGTGGGTTCAGGCTTAACTCAACTAGTGCTAAAGTCTTGGTGAGCATAGTGATAATTGCTGTGATCTTGGCCAAACTCTCACCTGCAGCCTGTACCTAAGTATCACATATTTGATTGTGTTTTAAGACATTGATCACACTGATGATATAGCCTTTTACTGCCCAAATTACATAATCAAACAGACTGTTCTCACAAATTTGAATTGACTGAATGCTTGGTCCCAATGGTAAAACTTGTATGATTTTTTTAAACAGCTGCCTCACTTTCAATTAAGTTATTGATTAAGAATTTAATTTTTTCTTGGTTTTCTTTGTCATAGTATTCCTCTCCCTTATGCTGCTGTGTTTTCTTGGCAGTGCCTTATTTGACCTTTGAATTCAACAGAGCACTACTATGAGTAAATGAGATTCTCTATCCTGGTAAATCAAATCTCAAAAACTGTGAAGCATATTGCTGACAAAAGCAGTAATGAGAGACCTTCTTTCAGAGATCTGTAGAGGTCATCAGGAAAATAAATGTGACACGGTCAAATGTGCACAGCTGCAGCAGATTGTCCCTATAAGGAATTCTCCTCCTTGGAGTAAACTTGCCTTTGTCATTTGTGAGGTCCCAAAGCCCTGTTCACACAGTCCCACGGATTGGCAGAGTGCAGTTTACCTTAGGTAAACACCATCAGCCCCAGAGCTGAGCACAGACTCAGCGCGGCTCCCCCAGGCCCCTGGCCTGTTTATGCTCTCTGTGCCCCAGAGGCAAGTGCACTCAAACTGGACCTGGTGCTGTGAGACACCTTCCCAGGGCAATGTCACCTGTGGGGATGTCATGGCTTGACACTGGCCAAACACCAGGCGCACATGAAAGCCACTCACTCAACCTCCCCTGCTACAGCTGGACAGAGGAGAGAAAAATTTAACAGAGGGCTCACTAGCTAAGATAAGGACCAGGAGGAAACACTCCAAGGGCAAAACAGGCTCAACTTGGAGGTACAAAGTGAGTTTATTGCTATCAGCATCACAGCAGGATAATAGGAAGTAAAATAAGCCCTTAAAAACACCTTTTCCCCCCCAGCCCCTCCATCCCATTGACAGCACAGGGAGATGGGGTTGGGGGTTTTGGTCGGTTTGTCACCCAAGGTTTTCTTCCCCTGTGCAGGGAGACAGGTTGTTTCCCTGTGAGACTGTGGGGTCCTTCTCACAGGAGAAAATTCTCGGTGAACTTCTCCAGTGTGGTTCCAATCTCACGAGCAGCAGCCCTCCCAAAACTGCTGCAGCGTGGGTCACTCTTCCTTGGGGTGCAGTCCTCCAAGGACAGGCTGCTCCAGCCTGGATGTAGGGGCCCTTTCCCTCCACCAAGCCACCCACTGGATCACAGCCTCTTCCACACTTCCTGAGTGCCTGCTCTGGCATGGGCACTTCCCCCACAGGCTGCAGGAGGATCTCTGCATTCCCCATGGATCCCCACAGGCAGCAGGGGCACAGCTGCCTCACCATGCTGCCTTGGAATTTTGGCTGCAGAGGAATTTTGGCTCCAGTGCCTGGAGCAGCTCCTCCTCTCCTTCTCCACTGACTTGGTGTCCCCATGTTGTTTCCCTCACATGTTCTCACCTGCTCCTCTTCTCCATCTGGGATGAAAACTGTGCCCCCACCTTTGTTTTGGTTTCTTCTTAAGTACATTATCACAGAGGTGTTACCACCATCTCTCATTGGCTCAGCTGTGACCAGCAGCATGTCCATGTTCAGAGCCATCAGGGATTGGCTCTGCCAGATATGGTGGAAACTTCCAGCAGCTTCTCACAGAACATGGCCCTCTCACTACCAAAAACCAGGCCTTGCAAAACCAAACACAGGGGAATACAGCAGCTTGTTGATCTAGGGCAGTTCCCAGTGCAGTGACACCCAGGCTCAAGGAGAATGCAGCTTGAGGTGTCCTTAGCAGCAGCACAAGATGGAATGAGCTGCTGCTCATGTGCACTTCCTGACCTCACAAATCTGACAGAGTGACAAACAAGGCAGCAAAACCCAGTCAAATGTTTTTGAAAAGGCTGGGAACAAACTGTCTATTGGTATCAGTCAAGCCAGAGCCTACCAGCCAGGCTTTTCCCCACAGAAACCACAGCAAACTTATATACCACAGAAAAATCTTCAGCATGTTTAAGAGATGACCAGTGACAGCAAGGCAGGTGTCTACTTGTCACTTTAAGTTCCCCCTCTTCCTGTGGTCACTCAGGAACCCAGGCAGGAGATATTAATAGAATCAGTGATCACCAAGTGTACACAGCAGGTGATGAGAATCCTGCTGGGAATCCTGTACTCGGCACGTCTTTCCTTGGAAGTGCCCATGACACTTCAGATGAACTCAGAGCCTTGCAAACATCTCCAATATCATCTTTCAGGAGGTGTGAGTGACAGGAACACACTGGAAAATCACTGTTGCCTGGGGAGAAGTGCTGATTGTTGAATACGGGAAGTAAAACTGCTGCCTTAGGAGATCAAGATGACTGAGGAAGACAAAGGAGAGGGTACCTTGGCTAAATAAGCAAGTAACCAATAGAATCATACTCACAGAATGGTTTGGGTTGCAAGACACCTTTAAGGATCCTATAGTCCATGGACAGGAATATCTTTCGCTAAATCATGTTGTTCAGTGTCCCATCTAACATTGGCTTGAATACTTCCAAGGTAAGGGCATCCACAGCTTCTCTGGGCAACATATTCCAGTGTGTCACCTCCTCACAGTAAAGAATTTCTTATTAATATCTAAACCTACCCTCTTTCAGTTTAAAGCCATTACACCTTGTGTCATCATTGCATATCCTTTTAAAAATTCCTTCTTCAGCTTTCTTGTAGTCCCTCTAGGTACTGGAAATTGCTGTAAGGTCTCCCCAAAGCTGCCTCTTCTCCAGGCTGAACAGCCCCAGCTGTCTTGGCTTATTTTCATGGTGGACGTGCTTCAACTCTCTGACCATCTTCATGGCCTCCTCTGGACCCTCTCCAACTGGTTGGGGGTTCCAGAGCTGGATGCAGCACTCCACTCCAGGTGGGGTTTCACCAGAGTCGAATAGAGGGGCAGAATCTCCCTTGCCCTGCTGGCCATGCTGCTTGTGATACAGCCAGGACACATTTGGCTTTCTGGGATGTGAGTGCTCACTGCCAACCCACATTCAGCTTCTTGTCGCAGACATCTTTTTGTCAAAATATCTTCTTAATATTTTTTTCTCTTCTGAGAAGCTGAGGCCTCAAAAACAAAATGTAAACAATGGTTATCTGCTGCTGTGGAATGCATCAGGTTTGTCTGTGATTGGGCCATCTTGAGTGTTTACAATTAATGGCCAACCACAGACCAGATAGCTTAGACTCTCTGTCCAAACCACAGATCTTTCTTTTTCATTCCATTCTATTCTTAGCTTAGCTAGCCTTCTGAAGAAACCTTTCCTTCTATTTCTTTCTAGTATAGTTATAATGTAATATATATATATATCTTAAAATAATAAATCAAGCCTTCTGAACATGGAGCCAACATTCTCATCTCTTCCCTCATCCAAGAACCCTTGTGACCACTGTCACAGCTTCTTGTCAGCCAAAGCCCCCAAGTCTTTCCCTGCACGGCTGCTCTCAGTCCATTCTTTGCCCAGCCTATATTTGTGCTTGGGATTGTCCCAGTTCACAGGCTGTTGCTGCACTTGGCCTTGTTGAACTTGGCTCACCACTCCAGCCTGGCAAGACTCCTCTGGGTAGCATCCCTTCCCTCCATCACCTTGACAGCACTGCAGATCTGGTGTCATCAGCAAACTGACTGAGGGTGCACCCAATCCCACTGTCCACGTTGCCAACAAAGATGTTAAACAGGCCAGTCCCAATACCAGCCCCTGAAAAACACTGCTCATCACTGGTCTCTATTTGGACATTGAGTCATTGACCCCAACTCTTTGAGTGTGACCATCCAGCCAGATCCTTATCCATTGGAGCAGTCCATCCACCAAATTCAAGTCTCCCCAGTTTAGAGATAAGGATGTCATGCTGTCAAGCTTCAAATGCTTTCCATAAGCAAAGTAGATAATGTCAAACAGTCTTCCCCATCCACCAATACTGCAACCCTGTTGTAGACATTTTTTTTGTTGATGCAGACATATTTTTTGTTGATATAGACATATTTATTTATAAACATAGCATTTCCATTTTACTCTGGAAATAGCTTACCATAAAAGGGATAACTTTAGGGCAAACAATCTACAGCTACTACAAGGCACCTTTATTTAATACTGAAAATTCCTTACCTCACAAATTTTCCCAGCCCCTGTTTCATGCTGGCCTAATCATCCATAATACACTTTCCATAGCTTGTTGAAATAAATACATTGCATTTTCAGCAGGCAGTTTTGTGGTGTGGCAGGTGAGCCTTTCCAAACCCTTGAAATCACTTTTTTTTAAATGAGAAAAGTGTGAAAGCAGCTCTCCTTGCAGAGCCTGGGGAGTTGCAGGGTGGGGCACACCAGATGGGAACCAGGTAGGACCTCCCCTACCCTGGGCACCCACTGGCACAGCCATTTGGCTGGAGGAGGTTCTGCTTCTCTAGTGGTGCTTGCTTTAATGTCTGCTGATGTTACCTGGAACTCCCATCCAGATTTTTTGTACTTGTCAGTACTACTTCATCTGGTCATGTCTGGGTCCCTCGGAAAACTTGCTTAGGTCAAGCCTGAAAATAGCAGGGAGCTCAGCAGAGTCTGAACACTTGGGGCTTGGAACTAGATGATTTTTAAGATCCCTTTCAACTCAAACCATTCTGTGGTTCTCTAAGCTGGGGTGGGAAAAAAGGTCCTTCAGGGTTGCTTGAGCTCTGCTGCCATCCTCTGGAGAGGGACAGGGTGCAGCGCTAGTGAGCTGACCCTAAACGGGCTTCCTCTCTATGGCTGGGTGGGTTTGCTGCTAGTAACAAAACTTGGCCTTAATTTGTGCCATGAGGAGGGAAAGGAACACTGTAGTATGGTGGCTGTGACTGGAAAGATGCGGGCAACAAAGCTGGGACCAGTGTGCCTGAGGCGCTGTTTGCCATTGTGCAACAGCCTTGAGCCTTTGGCCCTGGGGCAGCCATGCCAGCAGCAGGAGGGTTTTAGAGAAAGACTTTAAAACTAGAAACTCCTTTTACTCAGAGTCCTTGCAAGAGAAGTTAAAATGCTAACCAAACACATCAAGAATATAGTTATATGCATGGCCGATGTAATTAATCCTTAGCTGGACTATTACTTGCAGAATACAGTGGCCATTATGAGATTGTGGTCACTATAGCCTGAATATCTGCTTCCTAGAAAAATAAATTATAGCAATCATTAACATAATGGTTTTGATGTGGTTTTTTTTTGTTTGTTTGGGTTTTTTGTTTTTGTTTTTGTTTTTTGTTTTTTTCACTGTGCTCCTGGATAGCCTAAAAAGAATAGGAAGGAGAGGGAATGGTAGTGTCTTATCAGTTGGATTTTTTTTAATCCATCCTTGCAGTATTTGAAGAAAACTGCTATACTTGCCTGGAATTTAATCAGAACACTCTATTGCACTGTTATTACAATTAACAAGTTGTCAAGGACTGAGACTAAGCAAAGATGACATGGTTTGAACTTCAATCTACCATTGGACAGGGCTCTCACCTGACAGTGAATGAATATGACAGGAATAGAAAGGATTGATGATGGAAATAGCTCCCAGTCAAACTGGGACGGGAAGCACGTTAAGATACCGTCTGTGTGAGAAGCCAGAGCTGTAAGCACAAGTTCATTTATTATTTATCAGTTGTTCATGGATATTCATGTCATCAAGCGGGTGATGCGTTGTCCAGAAATTCTGCTTCACGTGGGACTATCCTCAACACCACATCAGGTCACTGTGACTTTATCTGGCCAAGTGCTGAAAATACTGATGTAGAAGTCACCGTCTCACACATGGTTTGATGCTGCACTGACTCCTAGTGGAAAAGTTCCTCTCAATGCCATATCCAAATCTCCCAAATCACAGTTTGTGTCCAGACACTTATGAAGATGGATGAAGAAGTGCAAACACCAAAAGCGTGAGATTGCTGAGAGACTGAGTATTTACTGAGGTTATGGTGAGCACGTTGGTGGAAGCCTGTGAGTAAACACTGACTTTGTGTCAGTGGGCTGTCCACATGACTGTAATGCATTATTTTAGTTAAGGATTTTCTACAGTACTAATGACTAAGTTGATGTAGCTTTTTGGCTCCTCCTAAGAGGGGTACAAAGTGTAAAAAAGATATCTACTTCAGCAGCTCAGGGAGACAGGAGTCCCCTGAGTTTTTTCATGTTCCTAACCGATGTAACTGTGCTCTAAATAGAAGGGGATGTGATCAGGAAAGTCAAGGCACAGCTGGAACTTAATTTAGAAAGAATAATAATAAGGACTTTCATAAGTTCATTGACCAGAAAAGGAAGATTAAACAAAATGTCGTGCTCCCCTCCCCCCACCCCCCCCCCCCCCCCCCCAATAAATAAGACAGGAGAAATCGTGACAACTGATAGGGAGAAGGCTGAGGTACACAGCAATTTTTTTTTGCCTCAGTTCCCTCTTCCCACATCTCCAAAGCCCCTGAAACTCAGGACAGTGTGCCTCAAGACAGTACTGGGGGAATGAAGCCGCTCCCATCATCAGAAAAAATCAGGGTAAAAACCAACTGAGGAACCTGAAAGTGGCATGGCTGAGAAGGAATTGGGAGTACTGGTGGATGAAAGGCTGGTCATGAGTTGACAATGAGCACTTGCAGCCCAGAAGCCAACTGTGTCCTGGGCTGCATCCAAAGCAGCGAGGCCAGCAGGTCATGGGGGTGACTCTGCCCCTGTGCTTGGCTTGAGAGAGACTCCACATGGAGTTCTGTGTCCATCTCTGGAGTCCAGCACAGGAAAAATATGTACCTGTTGCAACGAGTCCAGAGGAGGGCCGCAAAAATGGTTAGAGGTCTGGAACACTTCTGCTATGAAGAAAATCTGAGGGGCTTGTGGTGGTTCTGCCTGGAGGAGCGAAGACTCTGGAGAAATCTTACTTGGACCTTTCAATATATGGAAAGGGTTTATCATGACCTGTAGTGTCAGGACAAGGGGCAGTGGTTTTACACAGACAGAGAATACATTTAGATGGGATATACAGAAGACATATCTTTTACAAAGGAGGTGGTGAAGCATGGGATCATGTTGCCCAGAGAAGCTGTGGATGCCCCATCCCTGGAAGTGCTCAAGCCCATGTTGGATGGAGCTTTGAGCAACCTGTTCTAGTGGAAGATGTCCCTGCCTATGGCAGAGGGTTGGAACTAGATGGTCTTTAAACCTCCCTTCCAACCCAAAACAAAGGGTAAAAATGTATCATAGAAGAAGGACAGAAAGTAAAAGGAAAGAACAGTAAAATTACACAAGCTCTTTTTTCTGTGGGGAAAGCTTCAGTTCCAGAGCTCTATTTTGGTCAAGTCACTTTTCAAGTGCATAGGGAGAGCTCAGGATGAGCAGGGTTCAGCCCCAGGAGCTCCTCAGCTCAGCTGCTGCAGCCCAGGCTGCAGGCTCTCTGTCCAGGGCTGCTCTTCCCAGTGCCACTGGCCAGGCTGCAGGGACAGCCCGTGCTGGGCTTGGCTGTGTGACCCAGGGACAGGCACCTGGGCACGGAAAGGACACGGCCACGGCCACGGCACCGGCTGGCACACACCAGGGGCTGCCCTCAGCCACCCACAGCTGATACCACCAGCACTCCCACAAAACAAGGAGAGACAGCCAAGGTCCTCATCTGAATGCAATGTAATTACAGCACTGCAGGGACATCAAGGACAGTGCATGCGTATTGTGTAGTGGTGGCTGAGATACTTACCAGTTCTATTGCCATCCTCAGTTTGGTTTTGAGTTTTACTGAGGAGAAAATGCTGGTGTTTGGAGTTTTAAGTAAGATATTCTTTCAAAGCCATTCCTGGACTGAAGTGAATCTCACAAAACTTCAGCACAACAGAGGAGACTGTTACTGGGTAGAGATGTAAATGCTGGCCTAATGTTGTCAGTACATCAAACATCACAGACACAGTTGACTACAAGGAAGTAATCCTGGTTTTGTTTTATTATCTGAATTTTCAGACTTATGTTTTCTTCCTCAGTGTAGTGGAAAGTGCTTTTATCCCATTTATCTGCCTGGATGTCAGCACACTGTTGAGACTATTGACCTTCCACCACAACAGGGTTGTCAAAATGAATGTTTTTCCACAATCTTTCTCCTCTAAAGAAGTACTCCAAGAGTCATGTAGCAGGCTTGGTCTGCTCCCACTTTTGACTAGAGCCTAATGTTCTGGGACGATGAAAAATCTCTATTACCAGTGACTTCACTCTTTTCAGGATGGCCTTGTGCCCTTTTTACTTTCCTGGCATGTGCAACTAATTGACAAGCAGAGCTATATTTTCCATCTTGCATTCCACCTGCCATACAGGCATTTCCATTGCTCTACAGTCCTCAATTTTTGTGCAAAAAGTGGATATTACGAAGTCTAATATGAACTCCTTAAAGGTAAAATCTGTAAGATGGTTGTTGCCTGGGAAATCAACTGTGCTTCTGGGAATAGTCATAGAGCTTCCAAAATGAGATTTGTGGTTCTCCAAGCCACAGTACTGATTTCAGAAAAGATGGATATTTTTTTCTCTGTCTTGTGTAAAAGCTGAGTAAAACCTTAATTTGTAGTATCTTAAAAAAAAGCTAAATTCTTAGACAAAACAATATGCACTACTTAATTCCAATTAAGTTGTTCTTCTGGTTTTAGTGTCCATTGGTAGTGTTGAGAAACACATGTCAAGATTCCTATCTCAGTAAGCTACCTTATGCAACATTAATATTGTTCCAAATTTTGGGCAGCAAAAGGCTCCTCTTCTCATCAATGTCTAGAACAAATAAAATAAGTTTTTAAGAACATGCAAATATTGAAGAGTTTAATCTAATATTTCCAGCTGGCATTTAAAACATTGATGAATTTTCATATCTGCAGCCCATTTGAACTGTCTGCTCTGGTACTCTGAAGATGTAACCTCTGTGAAGTTACATCTAGTAAACTCTGTGAAGCTACTCTTCCTTTATGCTGTGCTAAGAGGCTTTTTCCAACATTCTCTTGATGCACCGATCTTGTTTTTCCTCCTTCCAGTCCTGTTTCCCTTTGCCACCCTACTTCCAGTCCCAAATACCAGGGGTTTATTGCAGCTCCATTAAACCAACAGTAATGGTCAGTAGCTGTAAATCACATCTCAGGGGATTCTGGTTGGAAATTCAAAAAATTTTTCACCAACAGGCAGCCCAGCAGTGGAAATGACATGTAGAGGGGTGAAGGAGTGTCCAGCCTTGGAGGCTCCCAGTAAGAAAAATCCATCATAACAGGACGTGGTGTTAGTGACACTCTGGCTCTGAGCAGGATACTGGGTGTTCCAGGCTGGTTTCTTATGTTTCTGTGACTCAGTGAAGGCCTTTTGTAGCACTGGAGAATGTTATGGAATCACATCTACTTGATGCAGTTCCATTACATTTCCCATTCATCAGCCCGAAAGAACTGCACAGTACTTAGCTTGGTTTGTTGCTCAGGCTGTCACAGGGTCTTCAGCCTGTGTTCCCTAATCAGGGAAAATTAGGTTTTGCTAATAAAAGAAAGTTGCTAAAATGAATATGGAGGAAGCTCTTCTCAGTGTCTGAATATAAAGGAAAAGGCATAAATATGCAGATCAGCTAGCATGTGCTCTAACAAGCAGCTTATTTCAGAATAAAAGCCTTTGCACCAAATAGATCCATGAGACTGGAAATCAAAAGGGGCATCAGAGGTATCAGGCTTTAGATCAGCCATCCAAGACCCAGATTTGTTGCACTGGTCAACCAACATGTAAATATGAGTGTGATCTCTTGATAACTCCAGGTGTGCCCACAGTTCCCCAGCCCAGGACAGGGTTCAGGACTCTGACAACTGAAGGGCATTTGCCAGCAGTAAAATACAGGTTGCCACACAAGAATGGAACGGAACAGAACAGAACAGAATAGAATAGAATAGAATAGAATAGAATAGAATAGAATAGAATAGAATAGAATAGAATAGAACATCCTGAGTTGGAAGGGACCCCACAAAGATCAAGTGCAACTTCTGGGATTTCCAAAGACCTCAGCCAAGTATGAGTCCTCTCTGCCACATCTTCACTGAGACTCATAGAAGTAGATAAGGGCCTAAGCTTTTTGTTCTTTGTGACCTGCTGTCCTCCTCTTTCTCCTGTTCCTCCAAGCAGCTCATGATTCTGGTGTGCCATGTGATGTGTCCTTTCAGATAAGGGCTGTAGTCACCCAAGAAGCACAATGAAAAAATTAAATATATGACATATCTATGGACAGGGATCCCTGCAGGCTGATAAGTCTCTCCCCTATCTCTAGCAGGTCCTCATGCAGAAAAGCTGTTTAAAGTTTTTCTCTCTTGCATTCACTTGTCTTGAAACTATTTCCTATAAATCTGTGTTCCTGGACATCTGGACTCGTAACATTTTACTGCATCTCATCCTGTATTCTGCAGTGGTGATGCAATGCTGGGCTTTGTACCAAGAATAGTTTGCTGAATTCTCACTGAGTTGCTTCAGCATTTGCTTTAATGTTATGTAAGAATTTAGAGATGTTGTGAACACAAGAAAAAAATAATAGAAGTAGATAATATGTACATCATTGTGTGAGACAATAAGTGGAAATGACGCTAAAGAATGCTGAAGGCAACAGCTGGATGGCTCTTTGACTGAGCACCTGCTCCCCTGCCATCCAGTCCAGCAAGCCGCTGTATACATGTTTTCTAAAACATAGATTCTTTCCACAGTTAGGGACAGATTGCTCTTTTCTTTCACCTCCACTGACTTTTTTGAAACACAGCTTGAAACAAAGAACTTGAGAGTTCAGTGCTAGAATGGATCCTACATCCCATCTGCAGTCTCTGACCACACATATTGACTGTATACCATGGTTCTTCTGTCTAAACAAGCTCCAGTTCACCTGGAGTTTGTATATTCAGTCTGGGATGCTGGTTTCCAGAGTTTATTTTCTGAAATAAGCTTCTTCAGAAAAGCATGTTGGCCTAATAGTTATTTACCTCACTACTCTGAAAATGAGCTTTGGGTTTCTAAGTGACACAGATGAAAAATGTTATTCTAGATGACCAAACATGTGATGGGAGGAGGAGGATGAAATGAGTAGTAGCTGAGTACACTGGGGATGAAGTGTGTGCAGCATCAGCTTGGGATGGTGTCTCCTGTGGAGAACTTCATAAGACAATGAGTTTTTCTGGCTTTTCTCCCAATGGCTGTAGGTGCATCAGAACAAATTAAGCAAAAACAAATTATGTCCCCAGGTGGAGTGTCTCAGTCACTGCCACCCCAAGGAAGAGCTCAGGTGAGATAATGCCTCATTTACCACTGCACAGGGAACAATAAATACATGATTTTTGGAAGACAACACCAGTGATTCTCAGCAAGGCCCCAGAGTGCTATCATCCCTGCCCCAAGAAGGACTGAACACTGCTGATCTCCTTCAGAGACCATGGGAGATGCAGCTACTTTGTTTCTTTCCAGATGAGCCCTTCAGGCTGAAGGTAGTTAAACCCCAAACTTTTAATTGGATCCACAGAGACATCCACAAAGTTGTCCAAATGAATCTGAAAATAACTTCAGATATAAGAAGAAAACTTAGACCTGTCTTCAGAATATCAGTCTTTCCTACTACCTCACCTTCCTTCTTGTCTTAACTACTGGAGTTCTAGTTAATCTTTTCCAGGGCCTGTAGCCCTCATTTTCAGTCTGTCTTTTTCATTTTCACTTGCTGTTCTCAGGTAAAATATTTTCATCCTTTTATTCATGAATTCCTATTTTAGATTTGTCCTTTCCCTCTCTAGTTCTAAATGAGCTTTCTTCTAGTAACTCCATTTTATTCCAAATGAGAAAAGCTTGCATGTTTATGATACTATTAACTGATCCATACAAACTTTTTTTATTTAGCAGAGACACAGGACAATGCCTTTGGCTGGGTTAGACTATGAGTAAGTACAACCAGGTGAAAGAAATGCCCCACCCTTAACAAATCATGAGGAGTAGTTAGCTGCCAGGTTGCCTGCCCTTTTTTTGCAAAACTCTGTTTTGGTTGGTTTATGGTTCAGCATCTTTCCCAGACTGAGTTCCCAGGCACAGTTTATCAAGCCAAACAACAGAAACTCGAGGAGGGCAGTGTGGTGATTTTCTCACCAAGGCAAACTTATGCCAGCCATCCTGCTGTTACCACCCCAGCCAGTTTCAGTTCCCGGTTTCCAGAAAGCTCTGAACATTGTGGGAATAAGGATACACTGCTCCTCCTAAAGGCTATGCCAAATTGTTTCAATGTCTTGCCTCTGGGAGACAACATTTCTTGACTCCTGTTTACTCAAGAATAGGGATCCCATACCGGTTAAAAGTCTCTGTCAAGATGCTGTAATTTTCAGCCCTTGGCCCTGCTATGTTATCATCATAATCAGCCATACTGGATCCAAAAATGCACTTTCTCAAAAGATATTGTCATTTATTTTTATATTGCTACTCTTAACATTTTCGTTTGAGGGAATCTTATATTTCATCAACCACCAAAACCAATTCAAGCAATCCACCTTAAAACTGCCTTAAGTTCTCAATCAAATAAGTCACCATGACGTTTCTGAATAAGCTTCTGCAACTGAACATTCCTGCAGCAGAACATCAGTTGTGAAAAATCAGTGCAGCTATGACAGCCAAAATCTTTGCTTTCTACAGCGCTTAGATACCCCCAGAGGATTAGTATCAGTGCGCTTTTGCATGCAAAGATCTGCAATCTTTCTTATCCTCGTTATTCTCTTTTACCACTGGCTAGGTAGTTCGTGTTGCTTGAACATTGCTTGCAGCCTGCTGCAGAGCACCATTTCCCTGGCCATTGCTGGGACTGGCTGTCCCTCTCCTCCAGGTTTCCTGGTACCTCTCTCAGTTGTTTCCATTTTTCCCAGATTGCTCCACGTGACACTGAGCTTCCCAGTTTCTCTTGCTCTCTTTGGAGAAGGCCAGCAATTCAGGGGTGTGGGGAGGCAAGCCCAGTACTGGCCCTTTTTCTGAAGACCAAGGGGAATATCCTCTGAAGTATGTTGCAATTGCTGATAGAAGCTGATACCATGTGATTCACTAACCGTAGCTGGATTCCAAGAAACCCTTTATACAAATTCGGGCTAAGGCAGGCCAGTCCCAAAGCCTTGCAGGCATGTACTGAAAAAAAATCACACAGTCAAGAGTGCGGGGGAGGAGAGCAGGGCTGAACTCTGCAGCAAGGCAGAAAGTACAGCTCTGTAACATGCTGCAGACTCAAGACATGCAAACACTAATGCCAACGTGCAGCTTTTAATAATCTGTTATGAATTTGGCTGTAAGCTGATGCAATGGAAGTGCTGGGAACCTGAAAGGTGTGGGCTAGAGGAGGAAGTACAGAGTCGCTTTGACATGCATATTCTCATCCTCTGCTGCTTGTTGTTTGTCTGGTTGCTGTGTGTTCTGGCACTGGGCTGCACTGCTCACTCCAGCTAGCACTCCCCTCTTGGGGAGCCGTGTTTTGGAGGTAAGGTGTGGGAGTGTGTCGAAACGTTGCAGGGAGGTGTAAGTTGCATGTTAATAAATGACGGCTTATCTGCACACACACAGACTGAAACAGTAATTTGCCTGATTTATTTCAGTGTAAGGCTGGGCACTATGGTAAAAAAAAAATTAGGGCATATAACTGCTGACTGTGTGGTATTGGTTACTGGGTACGTGCTGACTCACCTCAGTTCACCTCCAGTCCAGCAGGAGGAAAGGGCCACCTGAAGATGAGAAAGCTGGAATAGACTTGTCAAAGTAGTTCCTGATAATTATTTTGCATTGTTAGTGAGGCAGCAGACTTTCTCCTGCAGTTTGGGTCAGAGAAGAGGACAAAGTAAGAAATAGCACCAGAGCCCCTGAATTTTATTTTGTAACACAAAGATAAACTCTACATGAGTTCATCAACTGGTGTCCTGAAATTCTGACAGAGTTTACTAGAGGGAGCAGTCTTACTCTGCAAAGCATTTGACTAAAATAGACTTCACTATAAAGATTTCCTTCCATTTAGAATCCACCCAACTTGCTAGGTGTAATTAGAAAATAACCAGCACCTCGATTTTGCTCCTGTTACAGCTGCACAGACAACGTGTCACCGAGAGACGCTTCAGGGTGGCTGTTTTGTTCAGTATTGTACAACAGTACCTAGAATTCAAGACAGATTCAGAATTCAGTTTTGTAAATGCTCTAAAAACATTCTGTGCCCTGAATTATTTGCAGAACCTTAAACAATAAGAAGGGTAAGGAAAAGAGTTGAAATGAAAAAAAAAATAATTTGGAAGTTAAGGAAGTGACTCGAGAACCTAAAGACTTCACTGTCATAGCTGTAATTCCAATAAGTTAAATGACGGGTTTAAAATAGAGAAAAAAAACTTAAGTACAACTTTGCCAGTTCCAGATGTGGCTACATGTGTGACAGATAAAGAGGCATAATCACTTTCCTTCACCTGTTGAACACATTCTTACTATTGCAGCCCAATAAGTGGTTGTACTTTGTTGCCTTTTCCTGGCTCCTGTTTCTTGCTGTCCACTGGAAGCCCCAGTTCTTTTCCCAGCACAATTACTCTCAGACTGGATTGATGTATGAGGCAGTTTTGTTCCAAAATGACTATGCCACATAGATAAAATATGAGACAAGAATATTTTGAAAGGATTCCTTCTAAACCAGGTCCTGTGAAAAATCTTGAGGTACCATATTTACATGTTTCTACCAAGCAGATCCATTTTAGCAGTCAAAAATCTTGACTTTTCTTCTCTTTTCTACTCACATAAGGCTACAGATCTCTTTCATTATGTCAGTGTAAGTGGCCAGGAATGAATGTAACCATGGCAATAAAAATAAATTGGGCTCAAATAATCTCAGTCCAACCAACTGCTGAATGGTGATTTCATCTGAGCCAGTAAGAAATAGTGGGTCACCAGAACTGGTGAAAACTCCACACACAAATGTGTTTAAAGTGTTTATATCTGTTTAGCTTTGCCTCTAAGTGTTAGTTTGGTTTAAACTTAGTTAAAGACCCATAGCTTTATTTAAGAAGAGCAGCGATGCATTTTGTTACTTAAACATTGCCATGCCACGTACAAAACAGCCCCATCAATAATCAGCTACTTTTAATTGCTTCAGTGAAGAGAACAAGGGAGGAGGGTGCCGCAGCTCTGCCATCCTCTGAAGATGCAATTACATCCTACTGCTCATTTACAGAAAAACTGAAACCCCCCTTTCTTGGGAGGAATGGAACTGCCTGCCCTTGGCGCAGGGAGGAGGCAGCAGGAACAGGACAGAATTCTGTGTCATATGGCATATAAGGAGCTGGGTCCTGCAGAGAAGAGACGATGGCCACGGGATGCTGAAAGGAAACGTTGGCTCTAGGGGCACCCACAGCCAGAGGGAGCCCAGACTGAAAAAGAAAATGAATCTCAGCCCAGACTGAACAGCACGCATCATCAAGAGGAAGAAGTCTCTATTTTCTTACCTTTTAACCCAGAGAAGGTATGTTGCCACTGAAGCAAACAGCTCCAAACTAAAGGAGGGGAGTCCCGTGTTTATTCCCTACTTCTTAGCCCTGTTGTGTTTAGTAGAATCCTCTTAAAGTCTCAGCACTTGGAGTGAGGGGAGCCCCAGCTTG
Source organism: Ammospiza caudacuta (assembly GCF_027887145.1). Classification (NCBI taxonomy): domain Eukaryota; kingdom Metazoa; phylum Chordata; class Aves; order Passeriformes; family Passerellidae; genus Ammospiza; species Ammospiza caudacuta. Next base: position 32,593,710 of record NC_080594.1, read on the forward strand.
TCCTCAGTGACTCAGTCCACAGCCATGTACCAACCCATTACTCCTGTTTTCAGTGAATACCTTCTACTTGCATAGAGTGTGAAAGATTTACAGCCAGACTGCTTAGAACCGGTTTTTGAGAGGTCTTGCAGCAGCAAAACGTAGATGTAAGAGATAGCTATGGGTTTATAACTGCTGGAAACTGTGTCCAGCAGGAGTATATTTGCTTGCTTTTGCAGGATTGCTGCTCTCTCTGTGTTCTCTAAAGAGCTCCTTGGTCTTCACCGACTATCCACTATTTTTTGGTCTTGGAGTTTATGGTAGTTTCTTCCTAGCTTGTTAATTTTGCTGACTTGTGCTCTGAGGCAGACTGATTAAATTCCTAGTTTTACACCTGAGGTAATATAATTGTGGGTATTTTGTGGGTATGTTTACCTGAGTCCCCAGATGTTTTGAATGCTGCTGAGATACTGAATCACAAGGAAACCTTGGGGCAAAAAAAAAATAAAAAGGCAAAGGCCTGTAGGCTTTAAGCAGATTCACCTCCTCAATTGTACTGATTATTTTTTCTGGAGTTTTTTGAAACATCTATTTCCAGGAAAATCTCATCCCCACTAATAGCTTTTCCACCAATTTCACATTCCTTCTATTAGTCTTTGATGATATTTCATGTAGTTTTCCAGTTTGTTTTACACTTAAATATTGCTGGGATTTTTATATGAGCAGAAGTCTTCAAGGAATCTCCGATTTTATTTATGTTTTATGGCAAAGTGTAGAAAGAGTTGAAATTATTGCTTGTAGTTAATACTGTATTGATGAACATAAGAGCAATGAACTCTGTTCAACCATGACCAGTATATATAACTTATTTTTGTTTGTCTCTCTACCTTCTTATCTTTCCTAAATTTTCCAGCTTTAATAGCTTTGTATCACTCCACTTTCCTAGGAAATTTCTGTTCTACCTTTGAAAAACAAGATCTCAGTCTCCAAGTCCAGGATATTAGCATTGTGTTTTCCTTAAAAAACTGTTACAGAGTATGTATGTTGCCATGGACATCTTTGGTTTGGAGAGTCGAAGTTTGTTTACTTTAACTCTGATGCCACAGGGCTGAGCCAGACATAAAGATGTGAGCAGCCAAAATGTCAGCCCTAACTTTGGAATTCTCATGTCTAATCATGAAACCCTCCTTCTGTATGAACCTTATGGCAGATCCACTATAGAGAAGGGAAAAGCCAGTCAGAGAACACCTCAAATTCCCACTAATGGGAGTCAGGCTGTAGCACAGAAGCTGCAGCTCACTGTCTGGTTGTCCTTGCACATCTCTGACACAGGTGTAGGGGACTGCAGAAGTGCTGTGAATAGAGAATTAACAGGTCTGCCTAGGAGTAGAAGCACAAGGAACAGCAGCAGCTTCTGTGAGGCCTAGGAGCTGATGGTTGTTAAGACCCAAACACCTCTGTCTGCAGCTTCTTAGGACACGCAGATCAGGAGGGAGAGTCCAATGAAGACTCTCAAAAGCAGGACAGCTCAGTCAGACTAATCAGTGCCAACTTCTAAAGGATACCTAATGCATGTTCAAAACCTGCACTTGGTCACAAATCTCAGAATAATTCAGAAGTGATGAAGACCCAACAACTGACAGTCTTTGTCACCAATGTCATGACAAAGAATCCTAGGCTGATTGTTTGGGCACAAGAACCTTGGTAGTTGTGAGAATATGGGTCTGAGATTGTGCTGAATGTGGCTGAGTGAAATCAGGTTTGAAGTTTGGGTTTTTGTTTTTAAATGAAATTGCCCCCCCTACCCAATGAGCTTTACTACTGTGAAAAATGCCAATCACTTGTTTTTAAAATTTTAAAAGTTTAATAAGTAATAAAATTATTATAAAAATAGTAATACAATTAGAGTAATAATAATTTGGACAATTTAAATTAGGATAATATGAGACAACAGAGACAAAGAGTTATGGGCCCGAAAAAGGACACTCGTTAACAGAGGATTAACCCTTAAAAACAACAGCCTGTTGCATATTCATACACCTCATACATGATGCATAAATTCCATTCAAACACGGGATTCTGTCTGGTCATCCTCAACTTGTTCCTCATAATCCTAATGGTACTTTCAAGCCTGAGCAAGGTGGGAAGAAGTTCATTTCTTCTGATAAGATAGCAATAAATTCTTTTTCTCTGAAAGATTTAGGTGTCCTGTGACTGCTATCTTGCTGTGAGTCCTTTCTTTAAAAAAGTATCTTACATTGCATAGTTTCTATTTTACATTTTGCTATAACCTAAAACTATATTTAGCACACTACTTAAGAGAATTAATACAGCATAACTTTCTAACACAACACATTTTAATATTTGTGAAAAGCCAATCATAAAATATGCATTTTTCACACTACGCTGGTTCTACAGTAATGCAGCATTATTTCCTATCTGGAATTGATTGCCAGGCATCGAATTCAGCTGTTTCCCTTCTGTTTCCCTCCTGCAGATGCCATGCGAAGGCTGCATGGAGAGGGACAATGTGAGCAGTGGTGCAACCATGGAGTTCATCCTGCTCGGCTTCTCTGAGCTGCTCCATCTGCGGGTCCTGCTCTTCTTTACCTTCCTCATTGTTCATTTGGTCACACTGGCAGGGAATATGATGATCTTCATAGCGGTGGTGATGGAGCCCTCACGTCCCCCCATGCTTTTCTTCCTCGGCCAACTCTCTGCTGTGGAGCTGTGCTACACTTTAGTCATCGTGCCCAAGGCGCTGCTCAGCCTGGCAGTGGGTGGCAGCCCCATCTCCATGCCGGGCTGCGCCGCACAGATGCACTTCTTCGTGGCCCTTGGCGGCGCCGAGTGCTTCCTGCTGGCAGCCATGGCCTACGACCGCTACATGGCCGTCTGCCAGCCCCTGCGCTACGCGGCCCTCATGGGCGAGGGGCTGTGCCTGCGCCTGGCTCTGGCCTGCGCCCTGGGAGCCTTCCCTGTGGCCCTGGGCCTGACGATGGCCGTGTTCCACCTGCCCTTCTGTCAGCCCCGCCGCATCGACCACTTCTTCTGCGACGTGCCCGCCGTGCTGCGCCTGGCCTGCGCGCAGGGCTACGCTGCAGAGCTGGCCCTGCTGGCGGCCTGCGTGCTCCTCCTGCTGCTCCCCTTCCTGCTGATCCTGGCCTCGTACCTCTGCATTGCTGTGGCCCTGTTAGGTGTCACCTCCCCGGTGGGAAGGGGCAAGGCCTTTTCCACCTGCATTTCGCACCTGGCCATCACCTTACTGCACTATGGCTGTGCCACCTTCATCTATATTCGTCCCAAGTCCAGTTACTCACCGTCTCGGGACAAGGTGGTGTCTCTGGTCTACACCAACGTTACTCCTTTAATGTATCCCCTCATTTATAGCCTGAGGAACAAGGAAATCAGAGGGATCCTCAGGAAAATGCTGAGGAGAAAGAAAATAGGTGAACTGGGATACTATCAGAGTTGTGATGTGTGTGTGTGGTAAATTTTAGTAGAGCAAACACATTCTTGTTGGGAAAAAGCCCCATAACCAGATCACCATAGACTTCACTAAGGCAAATATCCAGGCAGAATTCTACATGCATCACTACATTTATGACAAAAAGATATCTCTGCTCAAAAAAATCCCCAACAGTTGATCTAAAGGAAAATATTTTAGTGAGTTTTGAGGATGAAGAGCTTTGATCAATCACTGGTCTCGCTTCTCTGATCACATACATATTCAGGCTTACATTCATAGTCATGCCAGCACAATTAGAAGATCAACACAAAAGTTTTTAAAGTTAATAAACCAATATTAAAGTATTGGTTTTGTTATTTTTCTATCAAGATGACAGCAGAAATTGGGTAGTCAGTACAAATTTTAGCCTGGTAAGTTTACCAGCACAATAAATCTGTAGGGCTTAAAGGAAGGTTAGAAGAAGAAAGACCATGGCTAGAAAAAAGGGTAAAATAGCTGTGGTTTTCTCCAAATTTAATAGAAGGCTGCACTCTGGCATCCCATGACAAATGGAAAGTTAAAATGCCAACAGTCTAACAAGAGTATGACTTTGCTATGCCAGTTTTGCAGGAAGCAAAACATATTTCCTTGTATTGGGAGATGCTTTAGGTTTGGATTGTTCCTATGGCAACACAAAGGCTAAGATACTTGTTTTATCATGTGACTTTCACCACCAAAGACTGCATCATATAAATATGAATGCCTGGGGACCGTTGAGATCTGTAATTGTAAAAGTAATAATACTGCTGCCACAGTTACTGCAATTTCTTCAGCAAAACCAGTGAGAGTTACAGCAGACTGCAGCAGACATAAGAATCTCAAAGTTGCAAAGCAGTGCTATTTTATGAGTTTCCTATGTGTAGGAGGAACAGGATGATTCAGACAAATTAGAGAAGATCAATTTTGGCCAGGAAGAGGGGGGGAAAGAACCAACTTAATTATTTTATTTAATACTTCCCTCCCCCATGTCTCTTTAAAGGCTGTAGAGACACCATGATTCAGAACCCACCTCTTACACAGAAAATAGTTGAGAAAAAAATTAAAATGTTTGCTTCTGTTCCTCTGTCTCATCCAAAGGAATTTCAGCACCCCAGCTGCCCTCAACTCTCTCGCTGGGCAGATTGAGAAAGCAGAGTGGTATTTGCTTTCTCTGGGCTACAATCATTAAAAATTATGGTAAGTGGATTTGACAAATGTAAGAAATTGGCACTGTAACTAAGGAAGTTAACTTGGAGCCTTCTGACAAAAGAGAAATGTGGAATTTAAAACTGACATTAAAAGCTGTCTTCAAGATCAGAGTCTAGCCTGCCTAAAACATTAACACAGAATATTGGCTCTCAAGTCAATGAATACCTAATTACTCTGTGGGCAAACACTTAGCTGCATTATTTAAAATTATCAAAGTTGCAGTGAACATTTTAATCACCTGCCAGCTCTTCCAAAAAGTGAGAAGGAGAGGGTCTCAATGAGAGAACACTATGTACTAATAGAGAAGTACTTCAGAATTACATTAGAGAAGTACTTTGAATCAAATACTATTAAGTAACTGTAATGAGCACAAGCAGAATAGGAGGCATCAATTCTAAATCCTGTCAAGTCAAATCAAGCTTTGAAGTCAATCCTGCTGCAAGCAGTTGGCTGGACTTGAGGCAGCCAGAGGTCCTTCCTGAGATTAGCACAACTTTGCATCAGAGGTTTCTAACCTGCCTTCTGTCCAAATGCCTGGCAATAAAACTGAAGGACAGACAGACACTGAGGTTTATGACACGGTTCAAAGCCTTGGTAGAGGCCCTCACATATTTCTGGCAGCTGTGGGTGTGGGATAGCAGAGAGATAACTGTGACCTGCTGTGGGAAGATAGCAGGGCTGTCCCCTGAAGCAGGAAGTTCCTCACCAACCACTGCAGAACAGAGGCACCTGGACACTCCTCTCCTCACCCCAAGGATACAGATGATGCCTTTGGAAGGGATGAAATGACCTAAATAGCTGTCAGGCTAGACTCCCAGCCTGAGATACATGTGGGAAGTACGACAAGCAGTGGAGGCTTTCTGAGAAGACGCTTTCTCTACCCAATGTTCTTGCAGATGAACAGAGTGAGGAGAAATCCCAGAGCCCAAGACCATCTTCACCAGTGTTCCCACACCCACAAGTCCAAGACTAGCCCCATCAGTATTCCCACACTCATTCACAGCACCCTTTCTCCTCAACCCTTGCCAGCTGTGTTGTGCACTGTACAGATATGTAGAGAGTATGAGGTAAGAGCAGCAGCAATGTATCAGAGATATCACAACCATTTCCTTTCTAAAATGTTATCTTTTAATTGACCGGACCTGTCTGAGGTCCCTTTCCACTCAACAAGTGGCTGTTTCAGTCCTGTTGACTCAGCACACTGTGTGCTGAGAGCTGGAGAGTGCTCAAGTGAAGTAAGGCAGCACCATCCCTGATGTAGGCATGAGCACAGAATAATAATTTTTAAAAGGTCATTTCTAAGCTATTTTCAGACCTTCATAGGGAACAGCAGGATTCAGCTAGGCAGAGCAGATTATGACAAATGCACATTCCACCTCCAAACAAAGATGGGTATGGAAAAGATTTTTCCATGGGTGCTGTAGTTTTTTGGGTTGGGTAGAGATTCAAGAGTCCCCAGTGAATGAGTACAGCTGGGTACCTGCATTTCACAAATGGTCTTGTCCATTCTTGGAAGAGGAATGCTTGCATTCCCAAATTTGCCGAGACCTGAGATCTGGCGAACATAGATGTCATGAAGTTTTCCAGTGAAACCAATTAGGACATCACTAAGAATCACTTTATGGTTTACACAGCCATACAAACAGAGTATTCACCCTTGCAATTAATTTCATAAAGGCGGCCCTGAGCAAGCACTGTGTAAGAACACAGATCTTATCAGTGGTGCAGCACCAGAGCCCAGCCTGTAAGAGTTCAACCTGTAAGATCACATCAGTGATCAGCTGTCCACGTTCTCAAAAATGAAGAGAGTTTGGAGGATAATGGCCCAGATTTGGGCATTCAGGATGCTCTAAGTCCAGCACCTTGAATGGTACATGCCACTGAAAGGTTCCTCCACTTAAGGGGATACTTCAAGGTTCTTCCTTGAGAGCTACTGCCAGTACCAGATATTCTGGGAGGATACAAGTGAAACCTCCCTTTCAGTATAGAGAGAAACCAGACAAAAATGCTTTGGTGTTTTTTGTTTGTTTGTTTTTGTTTGGTTGGGGTTTTTTTGTTTCGTTATGGGGGTTTTTTTGCACACATTATGCTTTGCTGGCAAGCCAGGTAAGACATTTCCTAAAAAGTTGTTCCTATAAATAATCAATCTCCTAAAAGAAATAAATGTACTTGCATTAAAAGAATATCCTTATTTTCATAGAAGTATAAATACAGAAAGTTTATCTAGGGGATTTGTTTCTGTTATGGGTAAGGAAAGTTGAAAACTTCGCAAAAGTCCAGTTTTAAGAGCTAGGAAGACATTTCAGTGTATTTATTTTCCCTTGACAAAGACATGTTATAACATTCTGTCTGTTTTGGCTTACATGGAAAGTGAGTCCACCAACCTTTCTTTCTTTCTCTCTCTTTCTTTCTTTCTTTCTTTCTTTCTTTCTTTCTTTCTTTCTTTCTTTCTTTCTTTCTTTCTTTCTTTCTTTCTTTCTTTCTTTCTTTCTTTCTTTCTTTCTTTCTTTCTTTCTTTCTTTCTTTCTTTCTTTCTTTCTTTCTTTCTTTCTTTCTTTCTTTCTTTCTTTCTTTCTTTCTTTCTTTCTTTCTTTCTTTCTTTCTTTCTTTCTTTCTTTCTTTCTTTCTTTCTTTCTTTCTTTCTTTCTTTCTTTCTTTCTTTCTTTCTTTCTTTCTTTCTTTCTTTCTTTCTTTCTTTCTTTCTTTCTTTCTTTCTTTCTTTCTTTCTTTCTTTCTTTCTTTCCCATTCCTTAAAAGCTTAGAAAACCTGCAAATAATCCTATATTTACCCAAATAGATGTTTTTTATCCTTTGATCTGAAGCCGGAAGGTGAAATTAATACAGCTATTTACGATAATGGAGTTGTAAAATGAAATGGGTATGGGCTTAGTAGCAAACCTAGAAAATAGATGTTAATATCATGAGGGTGAAAAGTTGTCAAAGATTTTCTTTATTAAGAAAAAGCTTCTGTTTTTGAAGTTTATTATGAACATGCCAAAGGAGCAATATTTAGTGTTATTACTTTACTATTAACATATTTTACTATTATAAAGGCTAGAATGCTATAGGAATTTCTCTTGCAGATATTTATAGATAGAAGATTTACAAAAGAAGAGAGATGAGTCCTTTCTGAGATTGTTTTTTACTATTATATGAAATTATGTATTCAGCATATAAAATCTGATAGGTTCAATATGATATAAAACAAATATAGTCCACACCCCCATAAACAAGCTAATGGCAATTAAATATACTTCAATAATCTGCCATTTCTCCACAGAATTAAACATTTCTACAAGCTTTTTATTTATCAACTTGGCTGTTGCACAAGCCTTCAGTTTCCTTTAATGGATTGTTTCAGGAAGCAACGAGGAACATAGGACAAAACTAATCAGGAGACCAAAGTGGAGCTGAAGAATGAGGTGAAGCTCCTGCCAGCTGGTTGGTTTCAGAATTAGTTTCACCTTGCCCTACAAGTACCTCCACATCAAAAAGCTGGCTGAAGGTGTTATTAACAATTCCAGCAGTGTATCCCTAACCTAAAGCTCTTGGCTCTAAAGATCCTATTGAGCTCAGTTGTCTTCCAAGCAAGTCCAGAGAAAAGAGAATGGGAAGATCGATACCCACCCAGTGTGTACCTTTGGCTTTACCTGCATAAGTGCAAGGTTTTACAAATCGGTATGTAAAGATGTAAGACTGTCTGGTTCTACAAATTGGCATGTAAACTTGAGGGAAGACCTGATGGCTCAGCAGCATATGGCCTCTAGCCTAGTCACTGCTGAAAATCAGGTCTCCTAAAATCTCTGTAGTGTTTCATTGTGGTTTTGCTGTACAGTTGCTCTCAGCATTCATTTCAGTTTTCATGTTTTGATTTAATTAATGAGTTCAAGTTTCAAAAAATCAAGTGGGAGGCTGAACTGAGAATAGAGTTGGCAGTGAGTCGGGAAGATGTTAACACGTTCACTGCCCTCTTTCCACCTGCAAGGTGTCTGCTTCAAATACCTTCTTCTGGTGTCCACCTTGAGACCTCTCAGGGAGAATGCTGCTTGCTAACACAGTAAACAGTGGAAACTATTTCATTTCTGCACTGGACAGCAACTCTTCAACATCAGGATCGAGCTACAACAGCAACAAATACGGGCAAGCTTCTTGTGTTTAGATTGTGGAGGCAACTGTAATTTGTTAAGAAGAGGACTATAAAAATATCTTGAAAAAACATATTAGAAATAGACATAAAAGCTTTAAAATATTTGTTGTAAACTCCCAGAAAAAGAAAAGATTTATTAACTCACACATTCACCTGTAAGAGCAGAAAAAATAAATTTTAAATCACACTATCTAAGTGACTAGTGGTTTGGTTTTTATTGTATATTAGTAAAGCCTTTTCAGTGTCAGTGAGATATTTCCATGCTTGAACATAATTAATCCAAGAGTGGGGAAGAACAGCTGGAAAATATGAAGAAATTACAAATTACAGAGAGGTATGTGTTTGCCATGCAAAGGTTACCATTGCTATATTTTGAGCTTTGATTCAGCTACTAAAAATATTATAATCTATACTTTTCTATAATGTACTTTTCTATAATGTAGGAATAAGTCATCAGCATTTCTCTACTAGAAATAAGTAATCAGTCATTTCTCTACCAGAAATCAAATTTATCTGGGTCAGATTTTACGTTTTTGACACATATTCAGTGTCAAAACAGTTGTGTTAGTAATGCTCAAAGAGAAACTGAATCGTCTCATGAAATCTTAATGCCACCAAGATGAATAAATATCTTTAAAGGTGCCCAAGAAGAATGTGCTCTCAAAGAGAAGTGTTAAATGTAGAACTGCACTTTTTGGATTTCTAATTATATAACGTGCTGCAATAGTATAATAGAAAGTAACTAACTCTTGTGACCCAGATTTGTACCACTTAGGGAAGTTTTATGATTAGGAGAATGAATCAGATTCTATTATGACTTGGTTTTCCTTGGTTTCCTCCTGTCTATACCAAAAGTCACACCTCAGCCCAGGCAAAGCCCCGTTTGGCCGCTCTCCCGGACACATCTGGGGCTCCACAGCCGCTGGACCACGAGGGGGAGCAGAGCTGGGTTAACACGGCAAGAGAGTTATCTCAGGTGATTGCTGCGGAGAAGCAAGGTCCTCCCCCTCATTTGCAGGATGGTGTAATAATTTAACTGAGCCCTGTTTTGCAAGCCAAATAAGAGCATGGCAGACCATGGCAGGATAAGCTTATCCAGAGACAAAAGCCAGCAAGCTTGCAGTTCAGGCAGCAGTGCAAACACGCTTCCCTGCCTGATCAGGTGTTCAGCCAGGGCATCAGCAGGTAGAGAAACACCTATTAGTGCGTGGCTGATGATCAAGTAAGTGGAATTTTATTCAGGAATACTGGGCTTCTTCTAGTTCATCTACTGTATAACATTTCAGTCAGGTGGAATATATATTTGGGAAGCTACCCTCCTGTTTTGACTGCAGCCCAAGTAAGGAACTGTCTACATTCCTGGTGGAAGAAGATGTGATTGCTCATCCACCAATGATGAACTGAACGAGCAAAAGATTGATGTAGGGAGGGATGACTGGAGGTCTTTAGCCCAAATACCGGCTCACTGCAGGGTTAACACCAAAACTATGTCATGTTGTTCAGGGCCTTTCAGGCAAAGCTTGTACATCTCCAAGGGTGTTTATCTCACATATGTGAGGAAGAACAAGGGAGTGTCCCCTGCTTCTTCTGTGTATGAAAACTCAGACCTACGCCTTGTCTCTATCAGCTTCATTCATACCCTTGCCCTTGTTCTTCTTCGCAAGGGAGAAAGATAACCAGCTTGGCTACTTGTGCAGTCAGATCCTCAGGTCTGTAACACAGGGGTGGCTGCTCTGTGATCCAGAGGAGCTACTTGTGCTTCCTCATAGGAGTTTAAAATATCTACTTAAAACAAAATCTGAGTTTCTGAATGCAAAATGTCTGTATACAAAACTAATTTAACAGCTTAAACCACTAAATGGTAGGAGTCTGTTTTCTGCAGAAAAACAGTCTGAAGTCAGCTGTTTGAAATATTCCAAGATAATTGCTGGTGGAGTAGAGCCAGAAAACCTTCTAAGATAAACATGAAAACACTAGAATATTTAACTGTGGTCATGCAGGTGAGAATAAGGGACAGAAAGCACAATTTTTCATATAGGGAATTAGACATTCATACAGAGCATATCTTAGGCTCTACAGAGCTGTCATCATAGATTATTTCTAGAGTTGTAGAAATAGTGGATAAAAGGAGTGAATCAGAGACCACAGAACAAGAGCAAGTTCCCCCTTCAGAATGAAATGGGGCTTGTTGCAAAATGGATTTGAGGCCTCTGGGGGACCTATACTTCTATGTTACTATGATACCTTACTGAAAGCCCATTCAGAATGCAGAGATTCAAGTTATCAGTACCAAAGGGATGCTTTGATAATTAGGGAAGTCATATCAAGTGAGAAACTCCAAAGATTATTTCTAATAATCTTAGGTTCTGTTTCATTCATCATCTGTAAGGACATTTAACAGCACAATGGTGAAACTCATTCTAAAACATGAGGAGCAGCAAACACAGTAAACAATTTGTAAGAATCATATGAGACAGTTCTGTCTGAACTGCAGTTCAAAAGAAGCACGTCCCAACTCAGCCTTGGGAGTGCCCTTTGACTTTCCAACAGCACATCAAAACAAGACCTGGTGTACAGCCTTCCTCCTCACTTCCCTCACCACAAGCCCACATAGCTGTAGGAGGAAAGCCCAGGTGTGTTGTGTGGTGATATTTTCCAGCTGGATACCTAATCACAGAGATACTCAAAACAAGATTCTGGGGAATGGAAGGAAAAAATGTGCCCTGCAATTCAGAAATACTCAGAGGGCCAAGAAAGAGACTATGAGAATCAGCCCAAAGACATGCCGAGAGTGAGCTGAAAAGACACAGTTACCTTCTTAACACAAGATGCATGCCAGAGATGGGATGCTCACTGGGAAGCCATGAGAGTGAGAGGCTGTGGAGATGTAAATTATAGAATCATAGAATATGATTGTAAACAAGACATAAAAAGACTTTTTAAATTAAGCTCTTTCAGTTTTGCTTATTTGTTGTTTGTTTGGGATTTGTTTGTTTTAGTTGTTTGGTGGTGGTGGTTTTGTTTGTGTTTTTTTTACAGTCAGAGAATTAATTTTGCCCAACGATTTCCAAAGACAAAATCCAAGCTTGTGATGCACAAACAGAATAACAATGTCAATGAAATACTGAGTATGAAAATGCACGTGTGGTACTCACTCTTCTGGCTACAGCCTCTGTGTATATTCCCTCTTTTTCCCTTTGGATCTGCATTTTGGGGCAGAGGACACAAGGGAAAGCAATCTTGCAGAGCTTTTACAGGTATCAGCAAAGTTCTATGCATTTTGTGTTTTTACTTCTGTCTGCTCCCACTTGTTTATAAATTTTCTTCAGGTCCTGATCCTGCTGAAACATTACACTGTATTTTGTTTCACTATCATAATACACATTCTGACTGTGAGCTACACTAGGAGATCTCCAATCTGAAAAAACACAAAGCAATAAATCTGATTTCTGACCACCATTATCTGGAAAACCCCAATTGCTGATCCCCATCTGGTCACACTCTGAGGGGGAGAAAAAGAAAGGATTTTTTTTTAGGCCACGTTCTCCAGTAAGTCCTAGTAAATTGCTTCCTGCCCACTCCTTAGATCAAATGTTCTGAGTATCTGCACACCAATGAAATGGAGATAGAGCCTCCCAAGGATCTTCACTCCAGAACTTGTTACTTCTGGGATTTTACAGATGCACACTCTGTTAGCCCTGAGGAGACCAATGTCAGGCCTCAACATTGATTTTTTTTTTTTTTCTGAAGAAGGACATGAGCTCCTGGCCTGCCCTAGAGCCTTATCCTCCAGTTGCAAATAGTTCTTCCCCATTTCACATCTATTTAGGCCTTGCCTATGTCATCCCATCACAGAGAAGTTAGCTGTGGGTCTGTCTGCCCCCCTGCTACATCACAGACTGAAGAAGGCACAGAACTGTCCAAACGAAGCCCTAAATGGACACATTCTCCCACCACAAACTCAAGGTATGGGTTGCAGACCAAAAAATCTTACATGACTCCTGAAATGGGAGTCTTTCAATTGTGGGGGAAACACAGGCATAAAAGTTTGGGACTTAGCACTGTAGACTGATAAAGAGAACTTCAGACAGGATTAAACTGTAACAAACTGAAGGTACAACTACTCTGAATGCCATTTACATTTGAATTATTTGCAGCTATATTTTACTTCATGTGCTACATAAAATTTAAAGCTTAGTATTGTAACCATTTGTTCTGAAATTTCTCTTGCCTATGTTCAGACATCTTGGGATAGATCTTGCTTTCTCAAGATGTATGAGAACCACAGGATTCACTGAAAGATTAAATGCAAGGGCCCTCAGAGAGTCCACACTCCCAAATGCTGCCCAGAGCAGGGCTGACTCCAGAGGTGGTTATGTTGTTCATGGCTGTGTCCTGGCAAATCTGGAACACCTCCAAGGGTGGAGATCCCCCAGCCTCTAAGCAACCTGACAAGGTCCTTTCTTTAGCCTTCCTTGGGGAGGAGGAGGAAGAGAGCAGGAGGAATGCAGCCGTACAGCAAATGTAAGTGCAATAATACCATCTGTTTTTTACAGGGAGGGGCGTAATAGCTGTGTATAGGTGGGAGTTACATCCTTGATGAATGCCAGAAGAGACAGAACAAAGGCAAGTTCTTTCATATTTGTGTCCCTCAGGAAGAAAACTAAAAGTCCCATGAGGTCTTCTTACACAGAGAAAGAATCCTTCTAGTTTGCTTCCTCTCCCATGATTTTTTTTTTTGCTGAAAAGCAGGCACTGTCAATCAATGCAGAGGAGCATACTAAATGAAAAACAGTAATTCTGCCAGACAAAGTGGTATCGCTGTCGCTCTGTGACATACTTGGGAATGAAACGGGCTGCTGTCCCCGTGTACAGATGGATTTCCTAAACATATTCAGTGAGGATGGCTGAGTGGTTTTAGCCCCATTATCATAGATCACAGAATGGCTTGGCTGAGATCTGGAAGATCATCCATTTCCAACTGCCCTGCCATGGGGGTTGGAACGACCTTCCACTAGACCAGCTTGCTCCAGGGTCCCATCCAACCTGGCCTTGAACACTTCCAGGGATGGAATAGCAACAACCTCCCTGGGCAACCTGCTCCAGTACTCCACCACCCTGAAGAATTTCTTCCTAAAATTTCAGTTTAAAGCCATTGCCGGGGCCGGCGGGACCGGGAAGGATGGCGAGGGCCGCCCAGGAGGTGGCAATCGGGAGCCTCTTACGGGAGTGGAGCAAAGGTGGAGGGAGGCTCCCAGGAAAGAGGTGGCTGCCTTTAAGGTGGGTTTATTTGCCTGCCAGATGGGAAGTCTGTGACCAGCCCCTTAGAACAGGTAAAGGCAGTAAGGCTTCTCCACCCACTCGCCTTGATCTTTCATCACCACCGTGGGCCAGGCGGGCGCTTGTGCAACGTGCGCGCCGCGCTCGGAGGCTGCGGGAGAGGCCCATGCGCTGCCCGCAGCTGCCCGGGCACGGAGGCCGGAGCCGGCGGGGGCTGCGAGCCGGGCCCCCTCCCCGGCCAGCCTGGGGCTGAGCACCTGCAGCGGCGGCATGGAGCCCTCCCTCGGGCTCCTTCTCCTCTGGGCTCTCCTTCCTCCCGAGGCGCACGGCAAGGAAGGTAAGCGTGGGACCCGCCGCCGGTCCCTCTGCCTGCAGGGCTGGGCTGGGGCACGCAGCGACAGCGACCGCGCTAAGGGGCAGGGAACGGGACCTGGTCCACGCGTCTGGGGCTCCTGGGACACCTCCGAGGGACCGGGGGGTCGGGGAAGGGCAGTCGGGTGTGGGGACCACGGCCTGGCAAATGCCATCCAAATCTCGGTGGCTCAGTGTGTTCTCGTCCTCCTTCACCTCCTCCTAGTTGAAACACAAATGTCTCGGCATATCCAGTGATCCAAGAGAATTCTGCCCCTGTTCCCCTCAAACAAGGGCCTTGCAGATAACAAGTTTAAACACAAACTCAGAAAGTTTCTCCCCTCCTCTGGCAACACCCCCGCAGTTTCCTCAGGAAGCCCTCCTAGGAGTTAACCCTTATGAGCAAGCGGACAGTAATTTTATCAGAGTCTTTTATCTACCCTACTGCTGGAAGACGGAGCTGGGCTTTAAAATTTCCTCTTCCACCTCTTAAGGCTTCCATGTTTCCCCTCCCTGTACCACTTACTCCCTTTTATTAAATGCAGTGATTTTTTTTTTCCCTTCCATCTTGGTAGTTGCACAGTGGTTATGAAACGTGGGAGAATGGTAACTTTTAATAGAGAGGTGAGGGAGGTGTAAATCTCGGCTCTGTTTCCTACCTCCTCCTGCAGTCAACTCCTGCTAGGGACTTCTGTTTTGTACAGCAAGAGGTGTTGGGGCTTTTCCATCCCAAGGACAGTCCTCCTTCGCTTCTCAAGGCTCTGAATTGAGGGGACTTTGTCATGACTGGAAGTTCAGCCATGGGCTCGGCTCTGATTCTGCGAGTGCTCAGTGATCTTTTAAAGGGTCCTTGACAAGCACGTTTCCACTAAGGATCCAGCTGCGGGATGGATGCAGCTGGCAGATGCAGTGGAGAGGGCCAGCCTGGGTGAGAGGCAGCACCGGGTGGCACCGGGCAGGCTTCGGCTTCCAGAAGCGTGTGACCAGTAGTTGGCAGTAACAGTCAGGGACCTGTCTGCCCGCTTCTCCCCTATCTCAGCCATCTCATTTGGGCTGTGTCTGTGATCCACTCTTCCTTAACTTGTCTGTCAGGGAAACAGCTCATTTTCCAGGCGTCCTCTCTTATCTGAAGTCTTTCTTCTTTTTGGGGACACCTACCCCTCCCCTGTGGCTGGACAGCCACGTGAGGCTCCTAGCAGCAAAGCTGTGGACCAGAGTAGTCCCCGAGGACTTTATTCTTCTGCTTCTGTAGTCTCACTGACTCAATCATCCTTTCCGTGGAGAATCCCTGTTGTGGGATCACTTTGAGAAGTACTTCTTGGCAATGGGCTTTGTCCCTCCAGTGGGCACTCAGCAGTTGAAGGAGCTGCCATTGCTGGCAGTGCAGAGCATGGCACAAGGGCTCTGCCAGGTTCCTGTCCTGGCCACTTCCAAGTTCCTTTCCCCTTGCTCTGCTAGAGCTTGCCATGCAGCCCCTCTCACTTCCACATTGCTGCTTCAGTCCTGAAGAGGATGGGATGGCATAGATGTTATCTGGGTGATGGTTCTGGCAAGACAGGCTACCTCACCCTCTGAGCTTCTGGAACTAACCACAAAAGAATATTATCTCAAATAGAGAGATTGAGAGTAGAGGGGAAGTGAATGAGGAGCCTTGTCTGGACAGGGAGTCTGTGGCTAGGAAGATTTTGCCATATGACCATCCTGTGAGCCCTTGGAACTTGCAAAACCTGGATTCCTGCTTTTCCCTTCTCCCAATCCTGAAAGGGTGTTTCAGAGGTGAGAACAGCAGCGCAATCCCTCTTATCTCTCATTCTGGGCCCGCAGCCTGCTTCCTCATTCCACGGGACTCTTGCTGATCTGCACTTTACACTATTACTTATAGTTGGCAGGGAGTATTTGTAAAACAGTCAGATGAGGGGGAGGAAACCTGGTTATTTAAATGCCATTTAAAAATCTCCCCACTCCTACCTTTCACCCCCAGATTCTTCTCTGAGATTGTTCAGAAACGACCCCTCTGAATACACCCACAGGAATCTGAAAGGGAATCCAAAGAATTGTTCCTGTTTCCTATGTTCCCAAGCTGGGACTTCGATAGGTGCACAGAAACCAGTAGTCTGTTCTGGCAGCACCGGCAGACCCAAAAGCAGGCACGAAGCTGCACATCCCACAGTGTGTTTTATGTCAACTCCTCTGCTTTCCCAATGTTTGCCTACAAAGTGACACATTTTTAAACGTGTCTTCAGATCAAGACTTTAGGCCAAACTGTGATCGCGTTTTCAGATTCCTTTGAGGGCTAAAAATGAACATACCAATGATTTTCTCCTTTGTCACACGACTCCAGGAGCGAGGCTTAAAGCAGCCGTGCAATTCCGCGGGACGTGGCCATGCTTTCGCCGGAGCCACTACTCTCTCTTGATGTCCCGGCCAAAAAAGTCGGAAGCCTGGGAGAGGGTTAAGCGATTTGTAGGCCATCGTCAGCTGGTGGACAGTCTGAGTTAGAAGTAGGGGGCTCATCAATTTGCACAAGTGGTGCATCTCCGGGCTTTTGGGTACCGTGACAATGGAAAGTCCCTTCTACAACTTCACACTGCCTCTGTACTTTCCCACTGCGTTTCAAGTACTGAATAGTCCCTCCAGGCGACACTGATTGATCTTTTGTGTTGGTAATTTATTTGATTGCCTTCCTCTTCAGCCGTTTAGTTTGCTGCCTTCCTATTTCAAGGAAAGATATGTGTTCAGCTGCTAATGCCGGGTACCCATTTGAATAGGCTTCAGCCTCCTTCTTCCTTTTTGGGACAGTTTTAGGAAGTGATAAAATTTGTCAGGGTTGAGTTTTTTGGATGTGTATAGGAAGGGGCCTCATATATTAGTAAAAACTTTAAACTCCTGACTAACTGCCCTGTCTCGTCCCTCCTCTAGTCATGCTTTTTGAACGTGAAGGGTTTCAAAGGATGGGGGGGTTGAGAGAGGAAATGCAGGCTTTACCTTCTTTGACAAAACAAGGATGAAACCATTCCGTGGGCTGCATGAGTTGGGACACCGATTTATCTTTTCCCTCTCTTCTGGTTTTCAGTGGATCTACTTGACACAAGCACTGCACAGGGTGAACTGGGCTGGCTTCCCGACCCTCCGGAAGTAGGGGTGAGTACCCACATTCAAGGAAGGGGAGCCACTGGCAGTACTAAATGATGGGAAAATATAATCCATGCTGAAATTTCAACCTACCTCTGGAAACTGAACTTCTGAGGCCCCACCTCCTCCTGGACATTTTAGGCTTTATAAGTCTGTCTCCCTTCACCTGTGAAAACTCACCCCTAGCCAGCTTTTTAAGGACTGATGCCTATTGACTCCCAGTATGATTAAACGTAACCTTGAAATATACTGTTTTCATGAAGTAATAAAGCAATGAAGAAAAATGAAAAAAAACAAATCACCCCCCAGTTTTTCATTCTGTCATGCTGCATATAAATCCAATGTCTCTTTTTTCCCCAGTAAAATAGGCAGAACAAAAGTATTTCTGTCTCAGTCTCTCAAGAAATTAGAAACACATTATAGGTTTTTTAATTCAGCAGCTGACTGAAGAAATAACTCATAGGGCAGCAATCTGCCTGCGTGGGTGGGCTGCAAGACTTTACACCAAGCTGTGGTGTTTGGTCCACACAGCTGACAATGAGAGAGGAATTTCCCTTTGTTTTGTGACTGTAAAAATGAGTTGATGGAAGTGCTTCAAAACGTACTCCTGAAACCACTGCAACAATGGTGTACCCCAAAAGAGAGCTGAGCTCAGCTGTTTTTGTGCAAGTACAGCTATTTTGTATGAAGCATAGTTGGGCAGTCCCTCTGGTGTCACAACCTACATCAGTGAAGGTGTTCCCTCTGTAGCAGCAGTGCTGTGGGAGTGGTGTAGGAAGGCACAAAGAAAAGGGAATTTAGGGACTATGCTGTGGTAGTTAGCACGTATGTTAATATGCAGTTTCAGTTCCTCATCCATGCTCTTGTGTTTGCAGCAAGTCCCAAGCTTTCCAATGGAGAGTCTTCACCCTTCCTGCTCTAAAGCAGACCTGATGGAGTAGAGCCTGTTTCTAACTAATTTCCATGACTTTCCTCTGTAATGTGCTGTGGCTGATTTATATCCACCCCAGCCTCCTCCTCTTTCCCAGCAGCATTGCTGGGTGAGTAGAGGCAGACAGTGAGGTTCTCCTGTACTGGCAAAGCTGCATTTCTTTCATTAGTAAAGCTGTTTTGGTTATTATTAGTAGTATTATTAAACCCTGCTCAAAACAGGTGCCCTAGTGAGACATACATGTAGATCATGTTTTGCTCATTGTTCCCTTTGTTGTCTAATCAACTCTCTGTGTGGTAATTTTACCCCAATTCTAGGCTCCAGGCATGTTCAGGATAAAGTACCAAAATCTGATAGAAAATAAAACCTTTATTACAAAACATATGAGTGTTGCACAGGAAGTTCAGAGTTGGCAAATCCTTCTGCTTGTGCTACATTTGCTTTTCAAAATATATATATTCAAAATGTAATTGTAACTGAGAATTGTTGGAAATTAAGGGGAACATGGCCTCAGAGAAATCAAAATAACAGATCAGGATATGGATGACCGATAAAACAACAGAGGATGAAGAATAGATCCATTGACTTCTCATGAGCAAGTCTTTTGAGGAGATTTGTCTAATTACATAATTTCCCAATAACTGTTAGGTGGAAGTCCAACAAATTGCCACAAGCAAAAAGGGAACAATGGCTGATTCTCTTGTAGTGAGAGCTTTGAACAGGTGTTTCTGAAACCATTCCTTCAAAATGAAGGATTAAGTATGTTCAAAAAAGAACGGAAATGAATTCAGAACATTTTATGACAAAAAAGGGCCAAGATTAGTACTGAATAATCTGACTAGGTTGATTAGTAACAGGCTGGAAACGTCTGAGCTGTGTTGCACACAGAGCTGAAGGGTGTACTTCATGTAACACTGCTACTTGTAGCTAACCTCAGATGCCGGAGATCTCCCATCAGTGAGCTGGATTTGTGTCAATATACTTATCGCAGAGAGGAGGAATTTGCTGTGGGGAATTTACGTGCTTTATATGGACAAGGCCCCCGAGGCATAGCCCAGAAGAGGCTGGCTAAGTCTGTGGAGGCAGAACTACACCTTTGTTTTCTCCTCACTTGTAGCCAATGACAGAGGATGAAGTGGCTTGCCAGGTGTGGTTGTTCCATGGTCAGACCATGGCTGTATCCAAGGCAGACAATGCTCCCATTAACACACGGGCTCAGCCTGAGAACACCGCTCAGTTTTGGGCTGCACTTCCGTAGTTCAGGACTTCTGCACCACATTAGCCGGCATCTCGCCTAAGCTTAAGGGTAGTCTTTGAGTGAAAGTCTCTCTACTTTAAGTAAAGTGTCTGTAGAGTTTTGTTTGCTAAAAGGTTTGTGCTAGCGTGCTTTGTAGTAGTTATTTAGAAAGGGTTTCATTACTTTAGGCTACTATTGGAAACGAGGCTTTTAAAGAGGCACACCGTAGCTCCTACAACCCCCTTTTATCTACCTTACCACCCACCACTCCCCTCCTCTGACATATTCCTTGATAATTCTTTTTTGGCTTTGAAGTTCTGCCACAGCAACACCAGGTGGGCACAGAGAGGTGTGTTGCAGTACTAGTGGAAGATTTCCACCTTTTAACATACATTAGAGAGCCAATGATGGCCACTTTGAAGGTGTCAGAAGTACAGAAATTGCTTGCTCTCACATTTCTTAAAGACTCCTCATGCTGCACAAACAGCCTAGCTACCTGAACTGGTTTCAGATACCACTGAAACTTCAAAAAGGACCTCTCAAATCCAATCATGAACAAATTCACTTATCAGGCATAGTGGCACTGCTTCTTGGCAGTTTGCAAAAAGACATTATAAAAACTTATTAATCACTAATTTGCTTTCAAAGATAGTTGCATCAGCTGTGAACAGATTGTGATAAGGAATTATGCTTTCCTCTTGCATTTTGCTTTTAATGGACGAGGCCCTAAGTCACCCCAGCCTGGCTTTGAAGTCAGCCTTGTTCTGAGCAGGGGATTGGAGTAGAGAACCAAAGGTCCTTTCCCACCTAAATCTTTGTGTTCATGTGATAATTTAGAATTGTTTGTTCATTAGAATTCTGAGTTTGAATTTTTAGCTGAGGCACAAAAGGTCCTCATGATTTTATGTTTTGATTATTTTTCATGATTTTATGTACTATCTATTCCTATAGATTTTCTGTATCAGTTTATATGCACCTACAATACAACATATTGAGCGATCCAATATTTGTCTTTAATGCTGTGATTATCTCACTCCCAGCTTGTGGGCCTATCTTGAAATTTTCCTTTTATCCACAATTTCCAGTTTTTGTTTATGTGAATAGTATTTGCATAATCCAGTCACACTCCCATGAGTGTGTGTGACTACTTAAGTTCCAAGCCATTTGTGCTGGAGAATGCTGCACACTGGGCTTCTCAATATGACTTTCTCTCTATATATTGTTGAATGAATTGTAAATTAAACACACTTCATTTTTTTTAGCTGCTACATTTTCTTAGGATATGTGCTTTCACCAGTCTTTACTTGTAAAAGGGTCCTTTTTCATGGTGACTTCATTTTTAACTTGGATGTATGTTATTTCAGGAATCACATTTACTCCACTGCTGCCAAATTGTGCCATATTTATTACATATTAAAATGTTTGGCAAGGCTCAGTTCTCAGCTGGTAGCTGCTTTGTGGAGCCTATTTTTCCCAACTTATATTCCTGCTTGGATCATAGCATTATTAAAGCTTCCCAATGACTTTCTTAGTCTCCTTTCCAGGCTGCTATTGTTCTCAGCCTTTTATTCACAGTGAGGAGGAGGAGGACATAATTATTTTCCTGCCTATTCCATACTCTTGCTTGCTTCCACACATACTTCAAAGCATTGCTATCAGTTTCAAGCTTTCTACCAGTTTCCCAGTGTGCATGGCCCTTGATCTGCTCAGCTTTCCCAAAGTCTACTTTCAAACAAGATTAAGGACAGTAACACCAGTGGCCTAACTGGCATTAGTATACCAAAGGCTATCAGTGAATAGCCACTAACTACAACTATTGGGGCTCCAAAACCACTTGAAAACTTTGGAAATTACTTTGGTGATTCTTGTTCAGGAAAAAGAGTTCTGAGTTCTGCACCTCATGTTCCATGGAAAGTTTAATTATGACCACAGCAACTGCCAAAGTTATGTGAATACAATTTGATTAAGCAAAAAAAAATCTGTTTTGTTTTTTTTTTGTTGTTGTTGTTGTTGTTGTGTTGTTGGTTTTTTGTTTGTTTGTTTTTTGGGGTTTTTTTGTGGGTTTTTTTTTTTTTTTAATGCTGTTGTTGTCCTATTAAAGTCCAGGCATAGTTCAAATTCTACACTGATAAATTTTTAAGCAATAGACTAGATCAAGTACCTGTGACCTGTCAGCAACTTCTATATCACTGACCACACCACAACATTTGCATGCCTTCAGGTTCTAGCAAGGTGAGGTTGTGTTCCACCAGACTCAGCGGTCCCAGATTTCAGTATCAGCTGATGGCTGCTTTCTGTTCCACCACTTCTTGGTCAGACAGATAGTCCTGGTCATGAAGGAAATGGTGCTATGGGGCACACAGCCTTCAACCTGCAAGCAATTCCAGCACAGCACTCCTATCTCGTTAAACCTGGGCAGTTCACTGAGTCAGACTCAATGATCACTTAGTCAGACTTGATGATCTCTTACTCAGATAGTCTTACTTGGAAGAGTCTCAGCCAGTCAGCTTTTTGTAGCATCCAAAGGTGGTGTGAAAAACAGCCATCAGAAAAGCTGTTCTGTGCACGTCTTCCCGCAACCGTTGTTCATGCATGTCCTTTAGGAGCTAACTCAGAGGAGTGCCATCATTTCTGAAGCTGGAGTAGAGCAGCAGTGCACACCTCACTGCTCTCAGTTAAGTATCAGGCATAGGGGATTAGCTCCCCTGAGTGAACAGGATCTGTACAGAAATAAGGGAAACATGCTTAGTAAAGTCAACAACTACCTGGAAATGGGAGTTTCAGGCTTCAGGGTTGTATCCTGACATGACCTGCTTCAGGGTTGTATCCTGACATGACCTGCTGTTGTTGATCTGTGGACTGGTGGAGAGATATTTGTTAATGATATCCTGGTAATTGAAAATTAATTTTTTGTGTCAATTTGGGAGAGGAGGAAAAAAATTGTTATGCATATCCAGATATGCTTTACTCAGAAGTGTGAGAAGAGGGAATACAAACCAGTGAGATGAGAACGAGTGAAGTGTAAATTAATAGCTGTAGGGAAGGCTAGATTGCATGAGCCACCAACTAGGCAGCCTAGGAAGGAGTCACTGCCAGAGACCCAAGTAACAGTCTTGGCCAGTGCACTCAGTGTTGTGACCTGAAGGGCAGAAAAGAGCACATTGTGAGCTGAAGATGCTGTACAGCCATGACATTCATCACCACAGCTGCTCGGGCACTGGGGTGGTGACAGCCCCGTTGCCTGGCAGCTTCAGAAAGCTGCTTCACTCTTTTATAGCTGTTGAATGAGTGGACAAGGTTCACTGAACTTCCTCATGTCAACACAAAAGCAGCACAAGTCAGCTGGAGCTTGGAGATTAACCTGCCTATTGCATGGTCCTCCAAGAAGACTAACAGGCTATTTAAAATAATAATAGTATTAAAATCCAACCAACCAAACAAACAGAAAACCCAAACAAAACAACTTCTATTATAATTCTAACTAAAATACTGGTGAGTTTGCAGGCAAGCAATTAGAAAGAAAAGGCTTTACATCTTTTGTTGCCTGTTGTGTCCTCGAAGGATGAACCTATGCTTTGAACTGTGATTCTCACTATCTCAGAGGCAGATCTGCACAAAAACATTCCCATTATTTATTTCTCAAAAGGCTATTTCCATTGTTTCCAAGGCCTAGTTTCTGGCTTCTCTTTGTTTGATCTGAATATTGCCAGCTCCTCACATGACTTTCAGACTGCCATCTCCTGCAGCTTCTTTTCTCCAGGCAGGTTTGATCATCATCATCAAGGCATAATTACCCCATCCCTGTGTGGGATTCCACCTGATCCATCTTTAAAGAAACTTATACAAACAGAGCAAGTATTGCCCATCACCATCAGACTAATTTCCAGCTTCTCTGTAAACACTAGAAGTAGACTTGACACACCATACAAAACCACAGCTCACAATACAAAGCCCTTTACCTTGAAAAAATGAAAAAAAAAAAATCTCTTCCATTTACAATGGATCCTATGCAATGTAATGCAGAAATAACATAAGAGCTAACATTTGCTTTATTGGTAATGTGCATTTAGCCATAAATTCTGAACTCTTAAGATGCACAATCTGATTTTTCACTCCTGTCCTTTTTGTAGTTATTGGTACTGTTAGTGAGTGGTACAGAAAGAAGTGTTCCAGACCAGCTAGGTGAAATGTTGGACCAGAGTATCATTATCACTCATCTAGCACCATCTGTTATGACCAGAACTGTTTTCATGCAAGACCTTAATGTGGTCAGGCAGTTCAGAGAATGAGCAGACAGCAGAACCTGGGTTTGATAAACAGGTTCTGTAATCGATGCACTGGCGCTCGGTGTCCCACATGAATACCTTATCTTCCCTTAAGAGTATGAGTACCAGTTAAATAGAAATGACATGGGTGGGATGGAGACCTGTGTGCTAGTGCCCTAAAGAATGAGTAATTACATAATGGAGTTGCTCCTCCCTGAAAATAACCAATGGATCATTGTGGGGAAAAAACATATCATCCCACCCATAAAGATACTGTAGATAAGCAAACATCTCTTCTGTGTTCAGTTGTTTCAAAGGCTCCATGATGATGTGATGAAATTAAAATTGCCTGACCATAGCCAAATGATCAAAGAAATAAGAGCAGCCTCAGCTGTTCTCAGATTTAAAGTTACAGGACTCATGAAGTGTCTAGATGTCACCACGCTTCTTTCATCATCGTCATCTAAATTGTCTTCCACACCAGCAAAAGAACTTCAAAGAGTATTGAGAAACATTCAGTAAAGGGTCATAGAAGCTTCAATTCTAGAATACACCACTGTGGTGATGCTATTTTTGGTTGGCTGGTCCGGCTTGCCTCCTGACAAATTTTTGTCAGATGTATTTCAACTGAAGAGAAGATCTTCATGTATTAAAACAGGTGCCAGCAAGGTGCCTCTCTTGTCACCGGCTTTGCTCTGAGGAAACTACACTATGATTGTAGCACAGCTGTAATTACCTTCAATGCTGAATCTGTTCCAGGAAGATTTTTTGGTCATGGTAGCATGCAAATGCTATACTATACAAAAGTCAAGACACTCCACAGGCAAGATTGCAGCCAGAGAAAAGGGATAAAGAGTGTTCAGTGGCACATGTTTTCCTAGGCAGTTTTAGGCTTGCCACACCAGTGATGTATTGTTGCTGAAAAAGGTTGCTGTTTTGGGGCCTTGCAATTTTTCTTCATAAAGAGATTTAATGACCTCTCAATTCTGTTGAAAATTAAATGAGATTGAGACACACTTACTATGCACGGGTACACTGTAGCTGGCTTTATTAACATAGGTGCTCTTTTCGTCTTAGTGAAATTTTCTAACCCAAAGTTAAACAAGTCATTAGATTTCAGCATATGAACACTTAGACTTTTCCAGTAGGAATTCTTATTAACTTTTCCAGTGGAAACATGCATCTTAGTTTAGTAACTTTAACCTACTGGCTAGCCTTGCCTAGCTTTTGCTTCTGTAAGTCTCTTAAAAGTATCACTGTGCCTTTCCTTGGGGGGCTGCAGACCACAGATTGGAAGTCACTGTGCTGAGGTAATGTGAAAGCAAATGAGATAGAGGTCACAGCAGGCAGGCAGGCTCTTTTTTGAAAGGACACAGGGCAAGTCCCTGGCAAGCTGGAGATGGAGACAGTATTCTTACTGCGAGTCACAAGCTCTTATGACTCCAGTCTCAGCCCACAATTTGCAATACTGTCACAGTCTGCTGCCTCTGCCACTAGCCTACCTCTCCATTAGCAGGGATGAAATTTGTATTTGTCAATGTTAAAAGCTTGTTTCCTTCCTTTTTTTCCCTACTAAAAAAGGCTAAAACCAAAAGAGACCACTTCATTGATGCCTGCAAAGCCTGAGACAATGGCTCCAAGGTGTGCAAACTGTTTCTTATACCTGATGGTAAATCCTAGGAAGAGTAACCCACAGGTACTCTTCCTGTGATGAAGGAATCATAGCTTGTCCTAGATAAGATCCTTGACACAAACTTAATCTAGAGAAGGCTTATTATACAGAAAAAGCAGAGTAAGTATTCCATAGGCTCCAGATCTTCAAACTGTATAATCATTTCAGAGTCAATAAAGGCAGATATTAAAAGGCACACCTTATCTTTGGATTTTTACTCGCATGGGAGACCAAACCAATACTGTTTACTACAAATATCTATTGGTGCCCTTTCAGGTTGTCATTGAAGTCATTCTGAATGGCCTTTATAAAGACAACTTTCTTTATATGGAATCAAACCAATACAAGGAAAGTTGCTTTCCTTCTTTGCTTTTTTCTGAACTTGCAGTGTTTTGAGGTTACTGACATATACCTTTGCTTTGAGGTTGTTTTTCACTTGACTCTAATTGCTGTGCTGGAATAATTTTGCTTTGTATTGCACCACCACACTAAGATTTTCAAGAACAAACCTCTGGAACAAGGTGCCTGTGTTAGTATATGGATTTCTGAGAAGCACAGGAAACCCGTTTGCTCTCAAATTCAATGGCTATGTACTTAGACTTCTTAGGAAGCCAAGCTACTAACCTATGGCACTCTCCTGAATGCATTAGCATTTGTTTTCTTAGTGACTTTTAAAGAATTCTGAAAGATTTTAAGAGTTTGAAGACTAGTTTAAGGACAGTTTACACTCTAACTTAAAAAATAAGAGAGTTTAAAAGACATTTTAAAGAATAACATGCAAAGACTTCAAGAACTCTTTAGCTTGCTTGGAGCAGGGAATTGGGCTAGATGATTTTCAAGGGTCCTTTCCAGCCTAAATCTTTCTATGATTCTGAATCTCATGAGAAAGTTTTCTCTCACATCAAAAAACCACAAATTCACTCACTGCTAAAATAAGAAAGTCTGACTAACTCTGTTCTCCACTTCTAGAAGAATGTTACCTATTCTGTGGCCAACTGGAGTAAGGAAACAGAGTCTGGAATGAAGTGGGTAAAAAGTTACATTATCAAAGGAGGTTGATTCAATGTCATTGGCAGACAAACTGCAGAGGCAAGTAATTAATATTGATTGAGCCAGAGTTTACCACACATGTTTATTAAGAACATTACATTAAAAGTCAGAGGCACACATTTTGATTTTGCAGCAGATTCTTTGAGGATGGGAGACAGTTGCCTGGCAACTTCTGGTCTCATCACCCTTTCATTAAATGTTGTATGTAACAGTTTTCCTCTACTACTTTGAATTTAAAAGCTTCACTGAATAATGAAGTCAGAAGCATATTTAACAATAGTTCTGTATTGTTAGCATAAATAATATCCTCATTTTACTTCCTTTACCCATCAGCAGTAGAGTCTAGAAAAAACATGTCTGACTCCCTTGTTATTTCTTTGCACCACACTGCATATGAAACTGTGCAATTGTCAGTGCCAAGCATCTTTGCCCTGAAGAACTGAGTCTGGGAGAAGCTGGGCTGAGATGAGCTAAGAAATACAGGAATTAGCAATTGGATTTTTTTCCCAGCAGTATAGTTTAAAGGAATTTTTGTTGTTGTTGTTGCTACAGTTGCCACCACTGAAAATAAAACTTTGGTCCTCTATCATGTAAGTTTTGAAAATGTATTTTCTTGACAGGCACCACAACAGCTCATGTTCGGTGAGACATGCAAAAACCACTTTCTGGTGTCACTTGTCTGTGGTACTGCCTTAGGATAAACTGCTAATGGAAAGTAGTCTAACTCTCAGCCTCCAAATGCAATTATGCTTTCCCCAGGCAGACGCGCATTGAAAAATGCTTCTAAAAGCCAGTCCTAACTTTGGCAGTGTATGAAAGCCAGTTTGCTCTTATTCTCCTTCCTAACTTCTTTTCTTCTACTTCAGTCTATTTCAGGATGCATTGTAAATTCAGTTTGTAACATTTTCTGGAAGGTTTTCAGTTAAAGACTGCAAGAGGTCATTAAGTGATTGTCCCTTCTGCTTGATCAATTGTGATTGATCCATCAGTCTCTTTCTTTGTTTTGCTATCATAAATCTTTTCACCTCCAGTGAGTGAAATAAGTGTAAATCCTGTGTGCTGCAGGTCTATGCCAGCTGGATCAGATTAAGAGGGTGGGGTAACACTGGGGATTAATTATGTGGAAAAAAAAGGGAACAAGAAGGGACACATAGATATCATCCCCAGAACTTCTTGGGAGGAGACTGCTAGTATGCACTTAGGTAAAAGGCTGAAATTATGCAGAGAGGAGCTTGTGCTATCAGCACGACTTGCTAGTTTGGAGAAGGCTCTCCAATACTTTTCAGACTGGGACTGGGTAAGAGGTATACTCTAAATCATGGCGTAAAAGCAGAGCCTCTTTGGCACTCTGTGGGTCCATCTCTGTATTCCACTAACAGAGTGACCTGGTCTGTGGGGAGAAAAGCTGTTGTGCTGTGAGCACAGGAGGTGGTGGTGCTGAAGAAATGTGTGAATCTCATGCTCAGCCCATGAGATTTGACAAATCTGGAGTAACACAGAGACTGAGGCCTTGTTTAAATTGCATCTTAACCTGGGGTGTGATTTAAAACCCAGATGCTTAAACTTGTGCCAGTACTTATGTGGGCACTTGTTTCAATTTAATTTGATTAAACATTTAAAGCATAATGAGAAAGGCAGTCTTAGCATCGGAGGAAAAAGGATGTAAGTTATTTTCCCTGTGGACAAGACCTTGCTTTCCAAATTTTCAGTTCTCATATATGAATTACTCAAAAGAGAATGTTCTTTGCATTTTGTATCTGACCTGTGGTAAGGAAAGAAAAACTAGAGCCACCTAAAATTTGACAAAAGCATATGTTAAAATCAGTATCAAACTTTATTAGATTCATGTAAATAGTATTAGTAAGGCCATATAACCAGCTGGGCCCATGTCCTCCTCTTGGCCATTATTTGCCTGGGGAAGATGCAGAACCTTAATGCAATATGAAGTAAGGAAAATCAACTGAGTTTTAATAGTTAAATTAGGTTTTGCAAAATATCCCACTTAAAGAAGCGTGAACTCCAAGTTAATGAGTGCTTGCTCTAGAACAGTCTTTCTGCAATTTACTTTTCCATTATGCCAGACCTTCTTTTCTCTTATTCCCAAATGCTGTGCATTATTTCCAGGGACAGATAATAGTCCTGGTGTGGTAGGTCCTACTGTACACCCTGGATGTAAACTGTGGCAGAGAGAAGTGGCCAACATACAGAAGTAGTGGGTCTTTTTCTCAATCTCTAGGATACGCAGTGCATGAAAGAATAAACTGGAACCAAGATAGGATGAAAGGGATGTAAAAAGTTCTATGTAAGTCAGATCCTAATTGCAGGATCCTCTTTTCCTCCCTATGTACAGGGTTTAGGCAGCCAAGGGGCTCTACACCAGATGCAGCTCTTGCTGAGTGTAAGAAACTTTTTAGCTGGTGAGGCCTTGAGCGCCGAACCCTGCGTAAGAACTGATTTTTAGGCAAGATTTTGTCATATTTGAAGTGAAACTTATTTCCCTCACCTATCTAACAATATGTGTTTTCTTCTCCCCTGGGAGCAGTGGAGTGAAGTGCAGCAGATGATAAATGGTACCCCAATCTACATGTACCAGGACTGCAGTGTGCTTTCCGAGGGTGACACCGATCACTGGCTTCGCACCAACTGGATTTACCGGGGTGAGGCAGCCTCCCGCGTTTATGTGGAGCTAAAGTTTACTGTGAGGGACTGCAAGAGCTTCAAAGGTGAAGTGGTGACCTGCAAAGAGACCTTCAATCTCTATTACATGGAGTCTGAACAAGATGTTGGGATCCAGTTTCGCCGCCCACTGTTCACCAAGGTCTGTATTGCTGGGGGTGAAAACTGAGTCATATCTTTCAGCTTAAACTTGTCATATCTTTCAGCTTAAGCTAGGTGTGTCTTGCTGGCTGGAACAGGCCAGGAGAACCAGCATGTGGGGAAGGGCATGGATAGTAAATGTTGTCCTTAGAGTAAACTTTACCCCTGGTGCCCTCTGTGATGCTCAGAGCAGTCTTTGCCACAGGAGGCATAGGAGGTTTCAAATGAGATCAGACCTGCTGTTCTGCGTAACCTCTTATTTAACAAGACACCATGTAGGTAAGGATTCTAAAGGGTTGTGACAGGGCTGGATGGTTACACCAATTTTTAGAAATAGTAAAGCAGAGACCAAAGGTATTTTTCTTGCTTTAGGGAATAAAACAAGATTAGACCAAGCAAAAAACAGAACCCAGTTCAGGTCTCAGTGGTCCTGATTATTTATTCTGATTGCCATGAGGTATAGGGTCTTGTTTCATCACTGGAGGTGATGGCTTGCTACAGTGAAGTTCTCCCATGTGTGAAACTATTTAGCACTGCTGTATTTTACCTGCTGTTTTCCTCAATGTTGTGCTCTCTTGCCATGGAAACATTAGAATTGCAGAATAGAGAACCTCTGGTTTTTGTTTTTTTTTTCAGAGGAAATTCTCTAAGCCAATTCTGTTCTAATAGAAGCCAAAGACCTGAATTATTTGACTGCCCTTTCCTTTGCAGTTTAAATGGGATGTGACGGAAACAAAGAGTAGTAAAGGCTACCACAGGCAGAGCAGAACTCTGGTAACTGATTCCCCTCCCTCCCCAGTGCTCCTCCATCTCCCCTGCAGCCTACAACATGAATTTGTGCGATACCTCCACAACTCCTAAACATGCCTTATGATCCCTGCCAAATGCAGCTGCTCTACAGAGCCTTTCATCTCCAATCCAACTACAAGGAGTGGGTGGTGTTGTACAATGGGAAGGGGCCTGCGGAGGAGAGGATCAGTTATCAGGCTCTCCCACCAAGAAGAAAGGCCACCCCACCTGCAGTCCAGCTCTTCCATGTCACAGGGTGTCACAGAGGCCTTCCCACTTGCTCAAGCATGGAAAATACTCTCACTCACTCATTCACTCTTAACCTTTGTTTGCAGAGGCAGTGGGAATGCAAAAGCATGGGAGCATTTTTCACCCAAGTACCTACAGTGCTGAAATATGTTGAGTGCTGCACAAGGAGCACCTTACAGTAGATCATCTGAACTGCAGCAACTACAGCCTAAAAACAAGTGGCTGTAATTCCCCGGGTGGTTTCAAAGCACAGCTCTTAAGTGGTGTTGTGGATTTACTGCATGCAATTTGCAAACAAAGAATATTATGACAGAAAAGGGGCATCTCTTGAACACCTCTGAAGTCAGAGACTCGGAACTCAGGGTACTGTAGAAGACCAGTGAATGACTACAAAGCAGTTGAAGGAGATGATGGATGGAAAGTACAGAGGGAGGAAAATATGCCCACCCCATTTTTAACACATCTTTCAAGTGCAAAGAAAGCATGCAGTGCAGTGGCATTAGAAGTAGTTGACTAGACAGTCCCTAGAAGGCCTTAGTATAAAAAAGGCCTGAGAGGAATGGGTATCTCAGCTGCTGTGGCCTGTTCAGATGGTAAAGCTGTTGTCTTTCTCTTTTTTTTCATGTAGCTCAACACTGTGGCAGCAGATCGGAGTTTCACAAGCAGAGACATCGAGTCGGGGGCCATGCAGCTGAACACAGAAGTGTGCCCCATTGGGAAGCTCTCTCGCCGGGGCTTCTACCTGGCTTTCCAGAACTCTGGGGCTTGTGTAGCCATGGTGTCTGTCCGAGTGTATTACAAGATTTGCCCGGAAGCGGTGCGGGGCCTGGCCCGCTTCCCAGAGACGCTGGCAGGGTCAGAGGGGCTGACAGAAGTGCCTGGGGTCTGCGTGGAGGACGCGGCTGAAGAAGTGGGCTCTCCCCCCAGGATGCACTGCAGCACCGACGGGGAGTGGCTGGTGCCTGTGGGCCGATGCCTTTGTGCTGTGGGGTTTGAGGAAGTCGATGGGAGCTGCGTAGGTGAGTATGCAGACACTAGCTGTAGGCCATGGGAGAGGTTCCAGAGAGCTAGAGATCAGAGTATCTGTAAGCAGAAAGTGGGATCAGGAGAGTTAGTGTGGTCTACCTCTCTCTTGCCTACCCTCTGTATCTTATATCTTTCCTTCTCCTTCTCCTTGGCTTCTCTTTTTCAGTTGGGATTTTTCTCCTCATGTGTCAGGTGTAAGACCTGCACACACCTCTCCACTCCCTCTTGGGCTTCATCCAGGACCTTTCAGTTCTGGAGCTAGTTTCTGCGAGCTGTAACTGTGTGATTGACACTGACTCACTCAACAACTGGTTCTCAACCCTTGAACAGCAGCCTTGTTCTCTCAGGGCAGATGGGTCAGACACACAGAGCAGGGTATTTGTCCCGTGACTAGAAAGCTGAGAGGCAGAGGGGACAGGTTTCTCCTCTGTCCCTCATTCTTCTTGGACTGGGATGGCTTTTCTGCCATGGGAAACCATGTAAAGCATATTGCACAATAGTGTGGTGCCTGCTCTTCTGAAGAAGAGCAATTAGCAAGCAAAAGAGTCACCAGGATGCTGGAGTCACAGCAAGCAAGGGTTGTTGGAGTAAGAAGTGCAGGGCTCTCCCTTGGCTGCAGAGGGGACAAGATTCAGCTTCTTAAGGCAACTTAGTTTGACACGCGTGTTGTTTTGGGGGATATGTATTACTGCAGGGAGACAGGTTAAAGACAGCAGATCTCTGCTCTCGTTGCCAAAGCTGTGTGGCACAAGGCTAAGGCCATAGGGATCCATGCAGTGCTCTCAGATTCAGCAGGTGCCCCATGTCTCTGCTTTGCTCTGCTACAGGGAGCTGGCGTCTATGAACCCCTACTGCTTGCTGCTCATTTTGCTTGGGGAGCTGGAGAAGGTTGAAGCACAAGATCCTTGCCTCCTCCAGCAATCCCCTCTCCTCGCACAGCCCAGCCAGTTTTTCCACTTAGGTGCTACAGAGCTCTCCCCGCCCTCCTGAGAGCACTCCTCTGGGAAGGGGCAGGGAAGCTGTCATGTCTGGACAAGCCTCGACTGCTATCGCAGCACAGGTTCATTCTACATCTGTGCTTTCATCCCACTCCGCCCAAGTACAGCTGCAGCCAGAAGTATGTTTTGCAGGATTAGTAGGGACTGGGGAGGGCTCCCAGGAGAGGAAGGGAAGAGGGGAGAACCTAGCAGGAGTAGGGAGAGGTACTTCACAACCAGAATAGTGTCTTATTGGAGCATCAGGGGAGAAGGTGAATGCAGGAGGAGGATATCTTAGGATCTGCTCCCTCAGCAGAAAAGACCAGACTGTGCAATGGACTGGGAGTAATCCAGCTCAGGATAAATACTGAAATCACAGATTTTACTTTGTCCTCAGAACAGAGAAGGACTTCTTCAGACATGTAAAGTGTGACAGGATGGAAGACCTGGCAGTGTCATTTTGATTCTGAGTTTTGCCTGGAGTAGGGAGCCAAAAAAAAAGGGAAGGCTGCACCTTTGCCTTTTAACAGGGAAAAGAACCTGACCTCTGTTACAGGACAGGAGACAACAGACAGCCAGAGGATCAGGTCCTTACCTAGTTCCCTCAATCTCTCAGTGAATTCCCTGCTTTATAGTGCTCTGCTGGGTGCAGAATGGCTCAGCCACCTCAGAGTCCCAGAAAAGCTGTGCCTGCTCCAGAGCATTCAGACTTTGCTGCCCATAAACGCAGAGCTCATGATTAACTTCCTCAACTGTGTAATTTGCTGTGCCCCGGCCTGTGCTCTGGCTCCTTGCAGTGCTCTGCAGGGCGGCAGGTGAGCCGAGCTCCCCGCCAGCCCCACTCTGGTGCCCGCAGCCTTCCCGGCCTAGCTGGCAGCTCACGGGGGGCACCTGCAGGAATAAGGAATGAAGGAATAAGGAATGAAGGAAGGGCCCCAGCCATCCTCTCTGCCCTCTGGTGCTTGGAGCAGGCCCTTTCCCAGACTCGTTTTTCCCATCGTGCCGCCCGGAGCGGGTGCCCAAGGCCCGGGCAAACCGGGGGCCAGCGGGGCTGGGCAGATGCCGAGGCTGCTGGCTGCGCGCCCGCCTCCCGCGCCCCCGGGCTGGCCGCGGGCAGCCGCCCCTCCACCTCCGCACCCCCGGGGCCAGCGGGGGGAGCCGGGAACACCGGCAGGCCCCTCCGCACCGCCGGCCCCAGCGCCTGGCCGGGCCGGGCCGGGGCCCCTCCGCACCGCCCCGGGGCGGGGCCGGGCCGGGCTCCGCGGGCCGCTCCCGCCCCCTGCCGGCCGCCGCCGCCAGCTCGTGTCGCCGCTGCTGCCCTCGCCTCCTGAGTGTGTCCCTTCGAGCCGAGCACCCCGGTGTCCCCGCTGCTGCCCTCGCCTCCTGAGTGTGTCCCTTCGAGCCGAGCACCCCAGTGTCCCCGCTGCTGCCTTCGCCTCCTGAGTGTGTCCCTTCGAGCCGAGCACCCCGTGCCGCTGCCGCCCTGCGGCCTCTCTGCCGGGCTGTGGGCTCCCTGCAAGGCATCTCCTGCTTGGAGGGGCTCGGCACAGCAGGTGTGGCCGGTGGGCTGGAGTGGCGCTCAGAGCTGGAGGAACAGAGGCGCTCCTGGGGTCAGAGTTACTTGTTCTGGAGCACAAGTCTTATGAGGAGCGGCCGGAGGAGATGGGGGCGTTGAGCATGGAGGCTCAGGGGACACCTTATCCCTCTCTACAAACACCTGAAAGGAGGGTGTAGCCAGGCGGGGATCAGTCTCCTCCCAGGCAAGTAGTGACAGGACAAGAGGACATAGTCTTTAGCTGGTTTAGGTTGGACATCAGGAGGAATAACTTCACAGGAGGGGTGATTAGACATTGGAATGGGCTGCCCATGGAGGTGGTGGAGTCACCATCCCTGTAGTTAAGAAAAGACTGAGCATGCCACTTGGTGCTATGGTCTAGTTGACATGGTAGTGTTCAGTCACAGCTTGGGCTCGGTGATGTCAGGAATCTTTTCAAGCCTAATTGATTCCGTGATTCTTGCAAAGGTTCCCAACCCCAAATTTCTATCATTTACTTGCAGATGGTCTCAGCCTGATAAGAGTGTATGTATGTTGTGTCATATCTGTGGCAGGTAGTATTATACAGGCGACATCAGAACCTCTGTGTTATACAAGAATGTGGCCATGTGCTTCCTTTGCTTTTCATGTCAAAGCTCTCCTGGCCCAAACTGATCCAATGTCAGGAACTCTCAAATCTTATGCTGGAGCAAAGTGGCAGGAGGCCTCAAAACTTTCATCTTCAGTCCTGCATGTAGAAGTACTCTCAGTTGTGAGCAGCCTGAAGATCAAAGTAACTTTTACTGCCTGTTTCTCAAAGGGATGATTTGATCTGGAGTATAAATGGAATCTCTTTGGGCTGTGACAATCAATACTTGAGCCTTGTAATTATTTTCAATGGCCTTTGCTATCATTAAACACATAGTTGCATGATTGTATCTCAGAATGATAGATTTTCCTGAGTGGTTCTGTCATTTCATGGAATCAGAAGGTGCTGGTTTCTCCTACTTGTGATTATTTATTTTTTTTCTGGGCTCTTCAAGCATCCCTTCTGCAGACTAATGATGAGTTGTCTTGTTTGGCCTGTGTTAGTGGAAAGTTTTCAAGGTCCGTCAGATGTTCCTCTTTGTCACATAGTAGGAATGGCTGGGTTTGTCTTCTGGATGAAGAATCCTTTCCTATACTATGCTCCACCACAGCAAACCATTTGTGTGAAGCTGCTGAACAGATGGTTTTCTCCATTGGGATCTCCTGAGGATTACACAGGATATTGTTGCTTTTATAGTGCAATATAAAAAGGGTCATTCCCTTAATGCGCACGTTAAATGCAAAGTGGTAGCTCTGGCAGAAAATTAGTGTATGCATTTCTCTACCATCTGATTAGAAATAGGTTGGTTGTTTCTTTAGCTGCTAGAACTTTTGATTAATTTAGCACAGGCTGGCAAACAATTAAATTCACAGGTTGCCTTGAGCTCTGTCACTGATTTTGTCCTCCCTGCTACACAACTGTAGGAGTGAAGCATTGACCTTGAGACAGCTGGTAAGCTGACCAGTGCTTCTGTGCATTGAACTAATAGTAACACAGCAAAAACAGGTGGTCAGATGTTACACTGAGAGAGTGTGGCTGCTCCTTTTTGTAGGACTGGAAGTAGAAAACAGTGACACCTATTCTCTTGCAGTCTGTGTTGGCTCCATAGCCAGTTCCACTCAATGCTGTGAGGTGAACTGATAGCTTCCTAGATATTCCCCAGGGCCCTGCCAGATGATGCTCTGGTACAATACTTGAAATCAGCAAAGATGCTTCTGCCAAAAAGCCTACTGGCTCCCTCTATGGAGTCAGCAAGCAGAAGACTGTGAGAAGTGCAAGGATTTGTAGCTACTCTTTATGGTTCTTATTTGTGGTGTGGAAAGCTTGAAGGACAAGGTGAGGACCAGTCTGGGTTTACATTGGAGGAAGATTCTGAGGTTGACTGGATTCTGTATTCATGCAGCCTCTTTGAGGATTAGATCCTCCTTCTTCAGTCTGCAAGTCCTGTCGTAATACTGATGCTACCTTGAATTGCGTCTTCTCTCTGTCTGCTCTGAGATGATTGATCTAGGTGACTGCCAGGTGTCCAGGTGTTCCTTCCAACCTAAATGTTTCTTTGAACTAAAAAAATGGAGGCATATAAAGGAGTGTTCAAGAAGCTTTTTTGTTGATCTGGGTTTATTGGTTATGTTATGCTGGCTTATGTTTGTCCTTCCACAGCCTGCCAGCGAGGGTTCTACCGCCACTCCCTGGATGCTAAACACTGCCTGAAGTGTCCCCCCAACAGCTTGTCCAATGAGTCAGGGGCTACATCTTGCCCCTGCAATGCGGGCTTCTACCGAGCACCTTCAGAGGGCCAGAACATTGCTTGTACCCGTGAGTTGCACACAGAAAGGAAGAACAATATCCAAACAGTGTGAGGGGTAAACTTACTGAGAGCATCACCACAGAGAGGAACTTGGGGGTACTGCTGGGTGAAAAATTGGGCATGAGCTGGTAGCATGAACTTGCAGCCCAGAAAGCCAAGAGAGACTGGGACCTATTGGATCATGTCCAGAGAAGGGCCCTAAAAATGATTGTAGGGATGGAACACCTCTCTAATGAGGAAAAGTTGAGAGAGTTTGGGTTATTCAGCCTGAGAAGAGAAAGCTTTGGGGAGATACTCTTGTGGCCTTTCAATACTTAGTGGGACCTGCAAGAAAGATGAAGAAAGGGTTTTTATACTAAGGCCTGTAGACAGCACTAAGGACAATGGTTTTAAACTGAAAGAGGGTGGATTTAGATGAGACACATGAAAGAAATTTTTTATGAAGAGGGTGATGAGACCCTGGAACAGGTTGTGGGTGCCCTATCCCTGGAAGTGTTCAAGGCCAAGTTGGATGGGGCTTGGAGGAGCCTGCTCTAGTGAAAGGTGTCCTGCCCAAGGTCGAGGGTTGGAACTAGAAGGTCTTTAAGGCCTCATCCAACCCAAACCATTCTGTGGCTCCATGAACAATGATACGGGGGAGAAAATAAAAGGTTGGAAAATGGGGATGAGAGATCAGAGAGGGAGAGGCTGGGCCGGAGAGAGGGCTCCATTTGAAATGCATCTGCAGATGGGAAGCTGTCACAGAACTTTGGGCACCAGCAGCTGGATCTAACACTTCCTTCTGTGCTCCCTGTAGGCCCACCCTCGGCTCCCCGCAATGTCAGCTTCTCCCTGCTTGGCACCCAGCTGAGCCTGTGGTGGCAGCCACCCAGTGACCACGGCGGGAGGAAGGACCTGACTTACACAGTCTTCTGCCAGCGTTGCCATTTCCTGTCCTGTGAGCCCTGTGAGGCTGCCGTGGTGTTCTCCCCCAGTGCCTCTGGTCTCACGAAACCTGCAGTGGACGTGGATGGCCTAGAAGCTTACACCAATTACACATTCACTGTGGAAGCCCATAATGGTGTCTCAGGAATGGGACCTGCTCTACAGAGAACTGCTCCAGCTGTCTGGGTCTCAGTTGGACATGCAGGTTAGCAGAAGCAGAGAGAATTTCTTCCTGCTCATCATGAAAAGGAAGAGGAATCTCTGTGAATACTTAAGCTTTCTCCATCTTTTCCTTCTGCCTGACACATGTGTTGGTATGGTATGATAAGGGTTCTAAAGTACCTCTGCCTCTGACATGTAAAGTCCTTTAGTCATATTCCTCACAAATCAATGTAGCAGTAATGGTTATCCATCAAGAGCTATGAATCCACCAGAACTTAACAGAGATGAGGAGGATGAAGCCCTCCCTATTACACAGCCTAAGTATTATTACCTGTGTGACAGGAAGAATGAGGGCTGTGTCATGAAATATTTCCCATGACTCAGATATTGCAAAACACCAAACATAACAGAAACCCTGGTTTAACTGGAAAATAAAAGGTTTTGAAAGCATGGAGGGGTGAGGATGTTAAATCTTGACACATTTCTGTAGGTTAGCTTCAATCTGGCTAGTTTGGCTGTCCTGTAAATACTTTCCAGAGCACCATGAAATGTGATTATAGAAAGGTGACATCACAGCCCTCAACAGCCCTTGGTGCATTCCCTGGATTCTAATTTAGTAACAAAATATGACTTTTCTTCCTGATGCTATGCGGGGGCAGCACAACTCTGAGCTAGAAAAGCAGAGCTACTTTTGGCTTGCCTCATCACTTCCTGATGATGATGAAGGACAAGGAGACAACCAGGCTTAACTCCTCAGTCCTTGCAGGCTCTTGAGAATTATCTTTTTATTCATGAGCAGTATGCATTTGCAGTCAGCTGAGAGATTTTGAGCATTGAGTTTCACTGTACCCTTATGCAATGCAGCTGCATTCATAAATCATTACATAGGAGAGCTGTGCTACTGCTGCTGTAGGAGCATAAAATCCTAACATATTTAATTTCAAATTGGACACTTTCAGTGCAGTCCTGGAATAAATGTAATTTCTTGGAAGGTGGATTTTATTTTGGGGGCCAAACACAGTTATGCTTCCACTGTTTGGGCAGAAGCACACTATTCACAGAACGCAATTAATTACAACCAGAGACCTCCTTTCCCTTCCACTACACAAGAGAAAAATGACAGTGGCAATGAGACTCAGTTCCAGTTGAATGGTATGACCAGAGCTTCTGGTAGAGAGAGGACATAGTTTGCATTTTGTTTGTATTTCCCCCTCATGTTCTCTGTTCTCTCCCACTGCAGCTCCAGTGACAGTATCCCAGTTTATTCTGACACAGAGAGATGACAGCAGTCTTTCTGTTTCTTGGCTTGCCCCACGGCAACGTAGCCGGACCTCAGTGGAGTATGAGGTCATGTTCTTTGAGAAGGTAAGGCCTGCCTGATTTGCTCATCCTCTTGTTCAGCATGCATTTGTTACTTGATCCTGTTTGGTTCCTGCAGGGGGAGGAGGCACGTTACACAGTGAAGCACCTTCTTGAGCCAAATGTCACTCTGCGAGACCTGCAGCCAGACACAGCCTACCTGCTCCGTGTGAGATCCATCACACCCCTGGGGCCTGGGCCCTACTCCCCAGAGCAGGAATTTCGCACCCTTCCACCAGGTAAAGGGCAAGCACTGGTATCTCATCTGGGAGAAACTCACTTCCCCATCAGATGGTGTATTCTCATGGTACATGGATCTCTTTTTGTGTTCTGCAGGCTGTAAGGCAAGATGCCACTCTCCTGAGTTCCTTGCCTGTTGCTTTGTGAAGACAAAAGATATTTTTGTTGCTTCCTTGCCATCTTACAAAATTTGCTTGTACTTTCCCCTTTAGACCTGATCAGTCTCAGTTTATTGTGTTATACTGGCACAATATTTAACCAGACCTTCATTTAGTTTTTGAGACATTTTAATTTTGGCTAATGTTTTTAAGTTTGAGTGCTGGTCAAATAATTACCATATGCCTCCTTTTGTGTGCCAGTTACTAGTGAGAATGAGAACTCAGAGGACCTCAGCACTATTTTTTCCAGCTTTCAGTTCCACTGTATGTAGTCCAGCTCCTGAATATAGCTCTGCTCAAAGAGATGGCATGTACCACTGAAAAAAGTTCTTCACCAAAGTACAATGTTTAGAAGGCCAAGCTGTCAGGGCCACAAGAAGACCTCTCTCCTGTGTCAAAGAACATCTTATATAGGCCTGACACCCAATCTTCTCTTTCCCTGGGTCACCCAGAAGCTTCCCCTTAATCTAAAGTTTTCTGTAATGGAATTTGCTCTCTCTTCATTCCACAGACTCCTACTGACCCTATGGATAGCTCTAGAAATACATGTATTGAAGCGCTGCATTTGAAAGACTAATTTTATTGTAATGAAATAAGGACACAAGGAAGAAAGCTAAGGCATACCTTAATGTAACTAAATAGTTAAATTAACAGTGTAAAAGCTGATAAGGAGTTGGGATATCACTACTGGAATGTAAATGTTGGACCCTTTTTGGCACCAGGGGCTTTTGGTAAAATCTTCATGAAGTCACAGTGACAAATGATGATAACAAAAATGATGTTTAACCAATTAAATAATATACTACACAGGCCCTGTGAAAAAGATGTAAACTATCATGCAAAATTGTTTTGATTAAGACAGAATAAGTTAGAAAATACTTTCATCAATATTATATTTTATTTCAAATGAAAATTGATCACCTTATCATGTCAAGACAAAGGTATTTCGAATATGAAAGGGATTAAAAAGAAGTGCCAGCAAGGTTTCATTTGATGAGAGTTCTTGTTTAATGATACTAGGAGCATTTTTTAGCTATTATAGTCTAGGAATATTAGTGTAGCAGGATTTGCAAGAAGTGGCAATTTTGTATTTAAATCTGAATTTGATGATTTAGATGCCTTAAATTCCTGCAGAAGTTCTGTGCATCTAAATGCTTCTCCATTTTATTAATAAGGATACTATTTCACCTTCCAAATTTTAGCTTTTTGATTTTGACAAAACAAGGACATTAGCTCTGTCTCTTGATTTCTGATTAAGTAAGCTGATGATTTTTAGTAATTTTAGTGGGATGAGTCAGAGGAAGAATAACAAGTGTTAATTAGGCTTTATGGATGCTGGCCATTTGACTAGATATTAGGAAACGCTTCCCCACACAGGTCTGTGTATCATTTGTTCCTTGCTTTAAAATTTTCTAATTTATTTAAAAATTATTTGAGGATTTTCTTTCTTCTGGATGTTTTCCTAAATCTCTTTTGGGAAAATATTAAAAATATGTAGATTGTCATTACTTCTCCATTAATGCATTTTAAGTTCCTTATTTTGGTTTGGTTTTTCTTTTTATTTATGAGAAATAAGTTTTAAAAAGACCAGCAGAGGTAATATAGCATTTTCTCTGATGAATTCAAATGCACTTTGTGGAAATGCCTAGCTTTAGCTTGAGAACCTAAATGGAAGGAGACAACCTGTGTTATGTGAACTCTCCCAAAGCTATCCAATCACAGAATGAAACCACCTGATGCTCAGTTTTGAGAACATAGGAATATGATAGACTGCAAGTTTGTAAGTCAGTACTTGTTTCAGGAGTCCTAAGCAGTGAGGGGCTTTTGTTAGGGTAGTTAGGCAAGGAACCAGCCCCAGATATTGATGGGAGGGGAGGGTATAATTAATTTCATAAACAAGAAGAGAGTCACTTTAGACTGTTGGGGAAAATCATGTCTTTGCTTTGCCATAGTTTAAATCAGCTACTGAGCTGGAAGAAGGGCCTGATCTGAAAGGATTGTTGGAGAGGAGTGGGGATGGGGAAGGAACATCTGTTCTTCACTTTTGAAAGTGTCAAGGAATTTAAGTAAGAAATCAGATATACGGATAAATCACTCAACTGGAAGACCAAGATTGTAGATAAGAGTCAACCAGATAACCACCAGAAGGTGCTCCATGCACATGAATAACAGTGTGATAGGACTCCCATCTGGTGGCTCTGCTGCCTGGAAGACAAGGGGCTGTAACTTGCCTAATGCCATTAGCTGGTAGAAGCTGGGTGGTATGTTCCAGACTAATACATAGTGGTCTTTTAAGTGATATGGCCTCTCTCTTTCTTTTCTGCAGACACTGGAGCTCTGTCTGGTGGAGTCATAGTCTCTATTATCTTTGGAGTTCTCCTATTTATTGGTCTAATTGCGGGATTTCTCATGTTTCGGCAAAAGTAAGTATTGAATTTTGGTATTGAAAAAGGTACAGATGTAGGAATAGCTGAGCTATGGGAGCTTGAGAAAGGGAGGCCTGGATTTCTCACAGGATATTGTATAGGTAGAGGTTGGTTAGAGAAGAAAAACACCAGCATGCTGCAGCAAGATGGAAAGGGTCTCAGTAAATAATTTAGATTAGTAGGATTGGAGGGATTGATATTGTAAGATAATGTTTGCTGTTGGGAACAGAGGAGTGTGTTGTGATTTCTCAGTTTTGTTATAATCCAGCAGTATCATATTGTTATCATGACAGAGGAATAAAAACATTGTTATGGTACAATCATTTCTATAGCTGCTGACCAGTTGAGTGATAATCCATGTATCCACTAATTTCAAACCATTTTCCATGTATCATTACTGTTGGGGTCCTTTACCCATATACAGAATTCTACTTTCCTCCTCAATGTCCATAAGGCTGCTGTTGCTTGGTTTTAAGAAGATCAGATATACTACTAAAAGTGTACAGAAAACATGAAATAATCAGAAATTTATCTGTAACTCAGCATAAAACTCCCTCCATGAAAACAAAGCTCTATTTCTTAATGAAGCATCCCGTTTTATTGCCAGCTGTACTGTTCCAAGTAGGTGCAGTGTCTGGTCCCACTTTGGTCTGTGCTACCCTGAACTCTGTTCCTAATCAGCTAGGGCAGACACCTTGGAAGTCTTGCTTTTCCCTTTGCTATCTGCTGACCATTTTATTTTCACGACTGTTTTTGATGTTCCAGGAGGGCTCGTCGGAGACACGCACGGCCGGAATACAGTACTTCGGGCTTTGAGAGAGGTGAGGTTCAAAGGGGTAATAAAACCAGGGGGAAGCCTAGAATGTTTTGGAAGGAATGAAAAGAAACATTAGTTTGAAAGCAGACACTGGCATGGCTTTTCTGATGTAATGTGCCTCTTCCTCCAACAGTTCTAATCTTCAGCCTTGGTTTGGTAAATTTTTTTACTGCCATTGTCAGAAGTCCATGGATTCACTTCTGCCTTTGTAGTTGTGCTTTAAAAAGGTTGTCCAAAGAGGTGACTGATTAATTTGCTTGTTTGTTTTCCTTTACCACAGAGAAGGTCTGGTTGAAACCCTATGTAGACCTGCAACCATATGATGACCCCAGCAGAGGCGTGCTGGAATTCACAAAGGAACTGGATGTCTCTTGCGTCACTATGGAGAATGTGATTGGAGAGGGTGAGTTACTGCTCTCCCTGTCTTTCAGTTTCCCCACACTGTTGTTTTGCTGCCTATCTTTGAATTCATCTGTGACATTTTATCTCTGGTTGTCTTCAGGGGAGTTTGGGGAGGTCTATCGTGGGTCCCTGCGACTCCCAGGGAAAGAACGTATTGTGGTTGCCATCAAGACTCTGAAGTCAACATACTCAGACTCACAGTGGTGGAACTTTCTGCGTGAGGCGACGATTATGGGGCAGTTCAATCACCCAAACATTGTGCGCCTGGAGGGAGTTGTCACCAAAAGTAAGTAAGAGTGTGTGGGAGAGAGTCCTGGGATGAGAGCAGAAACTGGCACATTTCTCAGGCCTTAGAGAATTTGCTGTCAAAGAGGCTGTTCTGGGAGAAGACAGGGCATTGTCATGTCAGAGAACGAGGAAAGGAGGAGAGATATGGATTTCCAACTGAGTCCTGCAGCAGTGTTAGGAGAGGTCTTTCAGGGCCAGTGAGTAGATGGATAGCGAGGGATGCTGCAGGGTCATATGTGCAATACAAGGAGGAGTACAAGATCATTGGGAGATGTGTAAGGAGAAGGGCAGCCAGCTGTGGCAATGGAGTGGGGGTGTTAGCTGGGGTTGGACATTGTTCCCTGTGTAGGGGAATATGGATAGCATTGAAAGGCATGAGTAGGAGAATTAGAAAAAGGCTGAAACCTTCTTGTCTTCCTCAAGGGAGGCCGATGATGATCATCACTGAATATATGGAAAATGGAGCACTGGATACCTTCCTCCGGGTGAGAAAGTCCAATCTCTAATAGGCTTGTGTACTGCCAGAACTTGCATTTGACCTGGATTTAGGGCCCTAAAATAAAACTAGAAGATCCAGACATCCACTTCCTTTCTGCTTACTGAGAATTCCACTGTCAGCAGCAGAAGCTTAATGCCATCCAGTTTGTTCAGTGACAAGAGTGGCATCCTTGGTAATTGAAATCCAACTGCTTAATGATGACTGGAGACCATCACCAGTCTCTTAGTGAGAACCTGTTGGGGCCTTTGGGCTGCAGCATTGCCTTTTTGCTTGTTCACCACTGCCCACTTTTGTATGTTGATAAGGTCAGAGACTAGAAACCAAGCGGATCAATGTCAGTTCTCTCACTTCTTC
The DNA here is from genome assembly GCF_027887145.1 of Ammospiza caudacuta. NCBI lineage: Eukaryota > Metazoa > Chordata > Aves > Passeriformes > Passerellidae > Ammospiza > Ammospiza caudacuta. Next base: position 32,637,867 of record NC_080594.1, read on the forward strand.
TTCTTCCATGCAGGAGAATGAGGAAAAATTTAGCCCTGTGCAGCTTGTGAGCATGCTGCAGGGAATAGCCTCTGGCATGACCTACCTTTCAGAACACAATTACGTGCACCGGGATCTGGCTGCTCGCAACATCCTGGTAACACGCAGTCTCCAGTGCAAGGTGTCTGACTTTGGTCTCTCCCGAATTTTGGAGAATGATGCAGAGGGAACCTATGAAACCAAGGTAATGCAAACCCAATCTTTCATGTATTGTAAATTAACTGTAGGCTCTGAGGAAAATCTGTCATAAAATTGCAAGTTATGGTGTGGATGGTTCAGAAGGTGGTGCTTTTGTCTCTGGAGTCCAGGTTGATTTTGTTTGCTAAGAAATTCGGAGGGATTGTGGTGTTAAAATGAGAAGCAAAATAAGAGGTATAATCTCTTTGACTCAGTTACTAAATCTAGCTTTGAAGATAGCCTCACTGTGATCAGAGTTTTGGACTAGAGTCATCTCCATGTCTCTTTCAATGAAAGTTCCAGTAATTCTAATGCATGGTGTCCTTCAAAGCAGGGCTGTGACTGGTGTCAGGCTCTTACTCCCACAGAGGTTTTGTGTAGCGTTCAACTGAACAGAGGGCTTAAACTCATATACTTTCCAAGAATATTTCTCTCCTTTTGAGAAATTTCCCTGGGGTGGTTACATGTCACTTCAAATGAAGTGGGCTCAATCTCTGAACCACTTTGTAAGGTCCTTGCATGAAAACACTGGAGAAATACAACACAATGATATATGCTGGATACACTATGTTTCTGCTGTTTCACAGGGTGGTAAGATTCCTATCCGATGGACAGCCCCAGAGGCCATTGCTCATCGCATTTTCACCTCAGCTAGTGATGTCTGGAGCTTTGGAATCGTCATGTGGGAGGTGCTGTCATTTGGTGACAAGCCATATGGGCACATGACCAATCAAGAGGTAACAGACATTGAGTTCAAGAGCTGATTTAAAAGATAAATGAGGCATGTGGGAAAAACTCTTGTAGATCTACCTCAGCCTGCAGTCTTGACTTTCTTTTGAACACATAACTACTATGTTTCCCTCCCTGCTTAAAATCAGTGCAACCAAGTCAAGGGCAATAAGTATTGAGGTGTCAACAACAGCAAGAATCTAGATTAAAGAGAGTTTAAATCGGCCTTGGCATTTGGATCTGGGGATACTTTCTATTGCTTTTGTTTTCTCCTTCTTCTGGCTCTGGTGCATTATATCTGGTCTTATTCTAGGCTCAGCACATGCTGCTTAAATTATTCCTCAGAGCCTGGTTCCCCTTCTCTCACTGTGCCAGGATCATTTGGTCCTCACTTTTCCTCACTTCTCATGAACATGTCCTGAGAAGCAAATGGGAGCTAAACTAGTAAAGGACTGAAAACATGCATATGCCACTTAAATTTTTGGCATCCCTTAAGTGTTTTGATCCTGTGCTGTGCTGCCCAAACCCTGTGTCATATGTGTGTAATCTACACCAACCCCTCCCTGGCTGCACATTGTGAAGTGGGGAATGGCTGCTCCCAGAGGCCTCTGGCTCCTCTTCTGCACTCTCTGCTCTTGGCCAGATTTCTCTGTGACCTCTGTGCAGGTGATGAAAAGCTTAGAGGATGGGTACCGGCTCCCCCCGCCTGTGGATTGCCCATCTATCCTCTACGAACTCATGAAGAGTTGCTGGTCACACGATCGGATGAGGCGGCCTCATTTTCAGGAAATCCGGGCACAGCTGCAACATTTCATCTCAAGTCCCCAGCTCCTCCGGCCTGTTGCAGACTTTGATCCCAGGTAAGGAGGCTGTCACCAGAGGAGGAGGGGTTAACTGGGACACTTCACCTCCCTGTCCTCAGCAGGAGGAGTGGCAGTGAGGGCCATGCAGACTGGAAAGATGCACCTTGAGTGCTCTGTGTGCAGCAGATAGTGGTCATCTTTGTCTCCTGGTGACAGAGGGCAGAGCCTCACTGTGCAGAGAGCAGATTAGCTGGCTCAGCCCTGGTGGGGGGTACTTGCTGCCCCTTTGGTTACTGTCTCCTAGTGCTGTCCATTTCAGGTGGTTGTCTGGCTAACAAAGGGTTTCTGTGTCCCTAGGGTAACGCTCCGTCTCCCCAGCTGCAGTGGATCTGATGGGATCCCCTACCGGTCCATCCCCGAGTGGCTGGAATCCATCCGCATGAAGCGCTACATCTCCAACTTCCGCACTGCCGGCCTGGACACCATGGAGTCCATTCTGGAGCTCACTGCTGAGTAAGTGCACGCCAGGCTCCCACAGAGCACCTCAGGCTGCCTACAAGGTGCTGTGCTCATCCCTGTGTGATCTCAACAGGCACTCATATTTACTTGGAAGGCTTCTCTCCTTCCTTCTCCATGCAGTTAAATGGAAGTGGACTGGCTTCTTGACCTAAAAGGGAAGAATCAACCCAGAACTGGGAGCAGCACAAACTATGAGACAAATTCCCCAATTATCCATGTCCATGCTTGAGGCTCTTCAGGGGTCTTCAGCTGCTCTGAACTCATGTGAGACACAAACAGATCTCTAACTTGATCGTCTCCCCACTCTCACAGGACTTTGTAGGTTAACTTCCTTGCCACAAACTCCATATAGACTAGTGATATCCCCCTCACTCCATCAGCCAGGCACTGTTGTGTCATACAGCAAGTCTTTTCTGGGCTCCTCAGAAGGACTCAGAACACAGCTGTGTTATTTTGTCAGGGATGTTCAGCCAACTCCAACCAGGGCAGTTGCATGAAACAAATGAGCAGGCGCAGACCTGCTGAATGGTTGAGACATGGCCCCTATCACAAGTCCTGATTTACTGGGAGCACAGGCCTAGCCACGAGGTAGAAGAGGTCAGTTGACTGGGTGGGCAGAGATAGTCAGGGGAGGGCAGGAATGTCTAGAAGTTTCTTCCCTCTAGAGAAAAGGTAGGTGCACTAGGAGGCACTGAGGAAAAGGAAGCTGTCTGAACTAATGCTTGGTAACTGTTTCTGCCCTTACCACACTCTTGTCCCTAAGGAACAAGAATAGCAATTAATTTTTTTCCTTTCTTTTCCTATTTCCTTCAGGGACTTGAAACAGATGGGAGTCTCACTTCCAGGCCACCAGAAGAGGATCTTGTGCAGCATCCAAGGCTTTAAGGAGTGATCAGTTGTTGCATTCTTAAGCTTGAAAAATGCCCATCCTTACCAGATATCACTTGGAATCATTCCTATGGCAATTGCTTCCAAATGAGTGACTGGACAAGCAAAGCAAAACAACCAGAACTGATAAAGCTCGTGAGGCAACACCACCTGCTCTCATTTCTGTTCCTCCTTGCTTTAGCTCTACAGCAGCCATCAGTACGTTTCAGAGCACTGGTCTTAGAAAATATTGTTTTCTGCAGTCCACTTTGTGCAGGACTAAGTTAGGCTCTGTAGTCCTCATACTGGAGTTTCAGACCCTCAGTACATCACATGCAATACAAAGTGGGTGGAGGGTGGTGGATAATGTTTTAAATTGGAGATGAGGGCTCAAGATAGACTGGGACATTCAGGGAGCAGGCACAAGAATACAGACAGGTAGAAACAGGGCTCATGCACTCCTTGGCATACATTCCTTCTCACTTCAGCACCCTTCTGTCTTTCTTATTTTGCATCAGGAACAAACTATTCAGTCTTCACAAGGCTGCTGGTAAGGCATATATTTTTTAATGCAGCTGTTCTTGCCTGAACAACATCCTGTGGTGTACTTTTTTCTTTGGAGGAGAAACTGGGAGTAGAAGCACACCCCGCTGTAACTTGTGTGATCACATCACCTCAGCATGTTGCTGTTTTGCACATGCACACTTCAGTGGGGACATTTACATCTCTCCAATCTGCTTAATACCTTTTCTTATGCCGTGGACAGAAAACCCTATACATATCCATTTTTCTCTGCCCCTTTTTGAGAGACACTAGTCTTGTTTGGCTGGAATAGGGTATTTGTAACAGAAAAATGTGTAGGTGGTCTGTCTTACTCCTTCTCTGTGGAGGAAATGTTATTATTTATCAGATCTCAAGACAGTTATAGTCTGTAAATAATATTTTGTAAATAAACCTGTGGCAGAGCAGGGTGTGTTGGAATTCTTTGACTTATTTCAAATGTGATTGAGACCTTTAGCATACATATCATGAGTCCCAGAAGGGTCCTTACATACATGTTTAGTTGTTTGAGCCAATGGTCTTTGTCCATTTAACTGCAGATGTAACATGGAAGTGCAATTGCATTAGGATTAAAGGATACCTTTGCAGCTGATCACTTCAGATTTGTTTTTCAACCCATTTGCAGGCATATCTTTCTGAGTCCATTGTTTTACAGATCCTGTGATTATTCCTAAATCATAAATATTAGCAACTACTGCTGTGCTTGATGAAATACATGTGAGTAGTACTTCTTTCTCCTGCAGACTAGACTGTCCAGGAGAAAGTCTCAGGAACATCAGTGAGAATTTTTCTTTCTCCCACTCGGGAAGAGTAGCTACCTCAAGATTTATTTTTCAAGTCTAGGTTGGTGATGGTGAGTGCTACACATTCAGCAATGTGACTTGCTAGAGATAACAGTGTTTCCATAACTGTATAATGCTCTAAATTCTTAAGGCTATAAATTAACAGTGCTGCTTCTGGGAAGGCCTTGCTTAACCATAGATGACAGGAGGGCTAGGAAGCAGAGATCCAAAGAACTGCAACCTGGTTTCCATTCAATACAGACCATGGCTACTCAAGTCACTGTAACTATAGCAAGAGAGAGAGCTGAAAAGCAAAGCTCTGAGTTTTTAGTAGTTTTTAGTATCAGTCTTTATTCAGCTCTAGTTTTTAATATCAGTCTTAGCAATAGATGTCTTTAACATGAAGTACAGGTAGCCAGTAAAGTTGCTACCTGGCAGATACCCAGGGTTAGCAGATAAGCCCTGATGAGGCTGACACAAGATTATGAGCTTGTGTCACGCACATGTAAACTTTGGCTTGTCACTGCAGGTGATAGGGAAGTGGGAGTGGTTGATCCATCAGGTAACTGTGCTGCCACACATAGGCACCTTAACACAGGGGAGAAATGAGAAGAGAGGAGATTCAGTAAGTTGAACCAAGGGAAAGGCAGAGCCTCATGACTGGGGAAAAACAGTCACAGGTGCCAGTACAAGTTGGGGACAGGAAGGCAATTTTGGAAGAAAGGACTTGCTGGTCATTGTGAACAGCAAGTTGCACCTGAGCCCTTTAGCAAAACAAGACAACAGTACCTGGGCTGCATTTCAACTAATGCATCACCAGTAACTGGAAGGAGGCAATTATTCCTCTTTATTTAAGCATTGGTCAGACACCTGAAGTGAGGTGTCCAATTTTGGAGTTCCCAGTACAAAAAGATATAAACTTAATGGAACTAGTCCAGTGAAAAGCTACTGTGGTTTTGAAGGGATTAGAGCATCTGACAAACAGGGAGAGACTGACAGAGCTGGAAGCTGTTCAGCCTGAAGAGAAGAATGTTTGGGTGGCTTTTATCATTGTGTATAAATGCCTGATGGGAGTAAAAAAGGAGCCAGATACTCCTGGGTGGTATCTAGCGAAAGAAGCAGCTGTGAGACCACACCAAAATGCAGTACATTCTGTTTGAAGGTGAGAAAAACTTACAGTGAGAGTTGTTAACACTGGAACAGATTATCCAGATCTCATCCTTTAAGGTATTAAAAAGCAACCTGTTGTGGTTGACCCTGCTCTAGGCAGGGAGGTCCCTTCCAGCTTCAAGTGTTAGAAGCTGCTGAATCAGTTGGCCTGGTAGTGAAAAGGCTGTTCAGTTCCATGTCCTCAGGGTACAGCCGGTAGCAAGCCTGAGCACGTATTCCCAATAGGCACTCATGCACAGAAAATCCCCAAGTCTATAATGGGTGCATGTCTATAAACGCACACACTGTGCATGACTGGCCGGAGGCAGAGAGCACAGCAGACATGCAAGCACAGCACAAACAGCCTAATCCTCTTCCCAGCTCTGGCTGATCAGGATGAACCTGTTAGAGGGAAACACATACAAGCACACAATGGATCCCTCTAGTGCCCAAGACCAGCCATCCTGCAGCTGGCTCCAAGCCCTGGAGCCTGAGCTGCTCTCCTCAGTTGCTGGCACCAGGATAAGCAAATCCTCAAGGCCTGCAGCCCATGCAGACATGCACACACACACACCCTGGGGCCCTCCAGGAGTTAGCCTTAGGCATTGGCTCTAGCCAGCAGCTGGCTCCAGGACTCCCTGGTCTCCCAGTGTCCTCACACTCAGATGCAAATTCTCTTTCAGCTGGTCTCCAGACCCACGAGTGGCTCCTAAGAGCTTGAGCAGCTCACTCCCACACGTCTTCACAGCATTTAGCCAGACCCACAGCCATACCACGTCCTGGCTCTCAAATCTCTTACCTTACACACTAGCTACTCTGACTTGATTTTGTGGCAGTAACACAAGGACATACACACCCACACAGGATACATGCACTCAGGTCTGTCTAGTTGCTGGCCTTCAGATCCACTTGCACTGAATAGATCCCATACAGAGTACAACAAAAATGCTACTATGAAGGCAGGACAGATTGCACTGATGACACACAGGGCATGGCCAGACAAGTGTACTGTGTACATGCAGCCACCTCCTCCTGTGCCTTCTTCCTGTCAGTTTTTCCCCATGGCACTTCCCATCCTTGATCACTCCTGTTTCCTGCCTTTGATCTTCCCCCTACACATCCCATGCCCCTCAGAGGGGAAACTTCCCTTTAACCCACATGGTAATCCCATCCTATCAACTCCACTGGATAGGTCTCCTACCCAGACACCAAGGCTATGGTGCTCTGATAGTTCTGGGAGGAGCAGAATTACTGCTTCTCTATCCCAGCATTGTTCTTCCCTGCACTCCTTGGTGTTTGTGGGCACAAACTTTTGATAACATGGTCTAGAAACAGCCTCTCACAACAATGCCTACAAACTAGCAACAACTACAGTAAGAAAAATAAATGGATGATTTATTCTCTACTCATTCTACAGAAAACATCAAGACATTTACTGGATCAATTTACAAGGAGTCATTAAAGATCTTCCCCAAACTGGCAAGAGATCAAGAGTAGGTTTCAGGTCTCTGAAATGTAGAAACATTGGTGCTTACCACAAAGAGAAGTTTCATCTGCAGGGACCATCACAATACCATGCTTAGAACCATAAACCACAAACACTTTCTGAGGGGCAATAGTTAGGGACAAAGCAAACAAAGTGCACTTTTATTACAATCCACTTCCATCTCACTGGAATACCCATCTCTGAGTGATATGTAAAGCAGACTACAATATTGCTGTACTGAACTGCAGTCTTGCACTGTTTTAAACAAGAGTTACTCTTCAGGTACAGAAAATAGAAGTCTGGAAAGGAGACCAAGAGGTGGAGAGAGAAAGGCCATGTTCAGACTCCTGCTGTCTGGAGGCGGGGTGGAATAGCCTTATATACACTTGGCAATGTATAAAAAAGCTGTGCAATGGCAGCTCTACTGCCAAAGACAGCAACTCCCATGGGTGGCTGAACAAACACAGCAGACACAGGTTAATGGAAAAAACCCACACATTTTATTGAATGCAAACAGTGGTTGGACAGTGCTGTTATTCAAAATGTTTGTTCAGTTTGAGACAGTTTCTAGTTCAGGAAATGGGGCTCGGTGCAGTAACGCTCAGAGCCAGACAGTACATTGCAATTACAAATTACACTGCGGCTCTCACTGACAGCAGTGAAAGAAACCCTACTGGAACAGGAGACATTCCTCAGTCTGCTGAATCCTCATCCACGCACTGAGACGCCTCCTCACCATGTGCTGCCCGTCCTTCTGACGGTTTCTATTTGTAAACATGCATTCTTTGGACTGCTTTGCTACTCTGGTTCCCAGCCTGGCTGTCCAGAAACCACACTGGGAAACAATTAATTTTGGGAAGGGGAAGAAGATTTTTTTTTAAAAAAAGCTTCCAAACTCAGAAACAGAGTAATATTTCAAACACTGCCAGTTTAATCTGGCTAAGGGAAAAGAAGACAAGACAGTTAACCAGTAAAATCCATTAGAGACAGAAAAGCTATAGCAAGTTAGCTTTTTCCAGCGACAGTAACAGATTCCGACTACTTTATGCCTCCACACTCAAACCCAGGTGAGGGAGCAGGCAGAGGAAGACATCCTGATAATGAGGTGTCACAAGATATAAAATAAAAGACAGAAGTGGTGCCCAGATGCAGGCTTCCACCTTCTCAAGTCAAATCATCGTTCTTGGCTCCATGGAACTGAAGAATGCTCTCAGCCCTTCCCAGCACCTGACACCAGGCCCTTCTTGCTTCTTCCACCAGGCGGTGGTGGAGGGCTGATCTTTCTCCTCCAGAGTCTTGAGGGAACAGCGATTGTGCACTCACCTTGATGACAGCCCCCAGCCTGGGATACGCTGTGGCCAGGAAGCGGCACAGAAGAGGTCCTTTCTTGGTGGGTGTGCAGAGTGAAGTCTAGGAGCAGTGAATCCTACATGAGTGAAAAACTGTGCTGGCATAGTCTCCATTGGTAGCAGTCTGCCTTGTCAGGCAGAGGGGTAGGACGATTACAGAGAGGGGAGGAGTACTGAGTGCGGGGATCTTGAGGGAATGCCCCCTCCGAGCTCCTCAGCGCGCGGTTTTTGCGCGAACGGTGTGACACTTGATACACAGCACGTGCCCATCCAGAGGAAAGCACCCATTCTCGTCTGCCTCAATGGACAAGGGCTTCCCACAGTCCTAAACAGGAAAAGAAGAGGAAGCTCAGTGATGACCAAGAACAGATGAAGGCATTCAAGGACATAAGAAATGCCCCCACAGGGTCAGGATCGCTCGCAGCCCACTGCTCTGTCCCTGGTGGTGCTAATGGAAGATGCTGTTTTGAGGGGAGAGCAATTCCATCAAGTTCCCCTCCTATAAAACAGCTGATGTACTGGAGTGTTATGGAATGCAACAACCCTGCACAGTCCCTGTATTCATTCCTGTGAATGTCTAATCTTTTTCTGAACATGCTTCAAAAACATTCCAGATTCCTTCAAAACAACTTCAGTGTTGGGTCAGCCTAGACAACAAAGGTGTCCAGTTGCTGGTGATGGGCACAGGAAACATGGGAGGAATGGGGCCACCAGGCTTACCTCACACTTGTAACATTTCATGTGGAAATTTTTCTCCAGTGCAACAACACGCACTGTCTCATCCTTTCCAGGCTCTGGCATGATAGGTTCACTACACACTGAGCAGCGTGGAGCATACTTCCTGCAACACAGAACCATGGAGGAGACCATGACCACCATGGTGACATTCAAGGGAAGATTCTCAGTGCTGTTCAGTGGCATTAGCAGCAGAGGAATAATAAATGTTTAGGTGGAAAGACATCTTCACACTTTGCTGACTCATTTTTAACCTCATGTCTGACAGATGACATGGGCAACCAACCCCCACGCTGCAGCAAAGAGAAGCAGGTGTGAGGGAATCTGCCCTCTCTCATACACCACATGCACGTGCTCTCTCCATACCTGTGGTAGTCATCCACACAGTGAGGCTGGTTAGCCTGGTCCACAATGAAAGAGGTCCCTTCCAGGGGGGTATGGCACATCACGCAGGTGAAGCACTGGGGATGGTATGAGTTACCAGTGGCCTTCAGCATCCGGTCTGTGATGGTCTGCTTGCAGACACTGCACTTCTCCAAGGTGCTCTGAGCCCAAGGAAAACAAGTAAGACACATGAATCCAATCTGCCACCCCTGTGAGGCTACACCACAGAAGGCAAAGATGGAAGGAGGAAGGGAAAGCAAGAGAGAACAACCACAGCGAGCTCAGTTCCCTCCAGCAGCTTTCACCCCAGTGACTCACAGCATAGCAGTCCTCGCAGAAGGGCTTCTCATCCACATTGTAGAACTGCTGCCCCTGCAGCTGCTTCTCACACTTGAAGCAGGTGAAGCATTCCACATGGAAGAGGCGGTCCAGGGCCCTCACAGCTGGCTGGGTTCGTGACAGGGGCTTCCGGCAGAAGCCACAGAGCTCTGTCAATGGAAGAGGAAAGGGATCAGGAGAGATGAAAACCCATCACAGTCTCGATCCTACTGCTGTCCATTGAAAGCACGCACCAGAAGTTGCAGCCTCTGCTGGGGGTGGATGCTCCATATCCTTCATTAGTCTCTGGGTCAACTTCTCCAGCTCTTCTACCTCCTTCATTGTCAGACAGGAATTCCCCCTAGGTGGGTCTGCATTGGAACCTGTGGGTCTATGCTGCAGGAAGAGGGAACATTAAATCCCGAAAGACAGACTCCCTCCCACCTTGTCCCTAATTAACCTATTTCCCTAGCCTTTATAGGTCCTCTCTGTTCATCTCTAGGAACAATCTGCCATCCACTGTGCTTGATTCTTCCCACCTTCACATGAAGTGCCCTACCCCTCTGCACTACAACCTCCATAGTTACATCTCTCCTTCAGAGGAGGTAACAGCCTCTCTACAGCCTGGGCAGATCCACCCTCATCCTCCCAGTTTCACTCCCAGTGTGCCTGCCCAAAGACACCAGTCCCAGGGCTCTTTCCCTCACCGTGTCTCTTGCAGCAGCAGGCTGTTCTGTTGGGCATGGCTTCTCCTGCACTTGGGGTTTTTCCCTCTGCTGGGCATAGGTGAAACTGGGGGGCTGTGGCCGAGAGGATGGGCCTGAAGGTGAAGGGGCTGTGAACTGAGTCTGAAGGGAGGTAGGGTATCTCGTAGAATTTGAGGGAGCCATTGGAACATTGTCACCTGATCTGGACACAGACTTATGAGAGCCAGCAACGGGAGACGGGGTGAATTTAGGGGTAGGCTGAGCAGAAGGGAGAGAAGGGGGTGGGGGGACTGGTGCTTGGGGCTCCTTGTGTTGCTGTGGGGCTGCCCATGGGGTTGGGGTGGGGTTCAAATCCACCCCAGGGGGCTTGAAAGGTGAGCTTCCACTTGGCTTTGGCGTGAATTTGGAAGGAAAGGAAGGAGGAGCATCTTTGGGTGCAGATGGTATTTCCACAGGGGCTTTTGGGGCCAATGGTTTCTCCAGAGAACCTGTGGATCCCGGAGTTATCTGTAAAGAGAAGCAGCAGAGAGAAAACAGGCAGGTATCAGCAAGGTGGAAGAGAAAATATGCCATCTATAGCAGTGAATCAGCCAGCAGCTATCCCAGACCCAGAACACGAGGGGTTTCCACACTGACATGTTTAGCAATACTGACAAGTTGCAAGATCCATGTTTTCCAGTCCTTCACCAACACCTGTGTGCTATGGTTTATCCACATATTTTAATCTTCAGTAGCACCTTTCTCACTGCCTCTGTTCAACAAACCAGGCACCTCCTCTTCCACCTGCAACACTCTGGACAGCTCACCCGGGATTTGAAGGGGTCATTCTTCTCCATGTCATCCAACATTACAGACAGTGATTCAATCTCAAGATCAACGCTGCTCATCTTGCCACGTACCTACACAGCCATCCGTGAGGAGAAAGGGAGCAGAGCATGTTATGGACCAGCCACAGAAATGGGTGTATTATTTCTTTCCAATAGCACATTTTGATACTTTGGACTTTGGTACAGATCTGCTCCTTGCTTTGACTGGATAAAAAGTTGGCGAGGACGAAGAGGATACAGTCTCAAAGGTCTACAAACAGTGGGAAAATGCACAGCCCAAGGAAGCTCTCAGATTTAGGTGGGAAAAGACATCTGGACATCTGTAGTCCAACACTCTGCTCACAGCAAGGCTAATTCCCAAGCAACACCAGGCTGCTCAAGGCCTCACACAGATGATTTCACAGCATTGCCAAGGATGCAGGTTCCCCAGTCTTTCTAGGCACACATGCCAGCAATGAGCCACCCTTGGAGTGGAACAGGGTTTTCTTCTGTCCAAAGGGAACTTCCCTTGCCACTTCTGTCCATTGTCCCTTGTTGTGCTCGAGTAAGAACAATCTGTCTTCTCTCCAGCCCTCCTTTAGGTATTGCAGACTCCAGTCAGACCTCTGCCTTGGCAGCCTCTTCTGCTCCAACCCCAAAGGCTGCTGTGACCTTTGACTGGATTGCTTCTCATTCAGCATTCCAGAGGGGTGGTTATAATGAAGAGCCCAACCGGATGCAGTCCTCCAAGATGCAGCCCCACCAGCACAGAAGGGAGGAGTATTCACTGTCCTTGTCCTTCTCTCCCAGGTAGAGCCCAGCGTGTGGCTGGCCTTCACTGCCACAGGGGAGCACTGCTGGCTTGCATTCAACTCTCTGTCAACAGGGAACCCCAGGTCCTTCCCCTCAGAGCTGTGGCCCAGCCAGCTGACCCTAAACTGTGCTGGTCGGGTGGCTGGTAGCATTTCCTGCTTTCCCAGGTTCTCAGGGCTTCCTGCTGCTGAGCTCAGACAGTAGCGAGAAGCTGTCCCACCTCACAGAGCATCACACACACACCACACTTCCTTGGACCTCACTCACCTGTGGGGCAGGAACCTTGCTCACAGGTCCTTCATCAAACATTGGTGGAGGAGGAGGAGGTGGAGAAGGAGGAGAAGGAAAAGCTTCATCTGGGGCTGGTGGAAAAGGCTCTTCAAAGGGTGGTGGGGGTGGTGGAAATGCACAGTTTGAGGAGAAGCTTGCATCCTCCCCAGGTGGAGGAGGAGGTGGCAGTGGCAGGTCTGTGGGGAAGAATGAGAATAAAAGCGACTTCAGATCATTTCTTACTACTAGCCAGGAGGGTTCTTGAAGGTATTGCAGCAAGCAGGACCATAGAATCACAGAGTGGTTTAGGATGGAAGAGACCTCAAAGAATACCTAGTTCTGCCCTCACTGCTATGGGCAAGGACACCACTCCTCAATCAGGATGCTCAGGGCCCCATCCAGTGTGAGCTTGAACACTTCCAGAAATGGGGCATCCACCTATTTGGGCAATCTGCTCCATTGCCTCACCACCCTCTGAGTAAAGAATTTCTTCCCGACATCTAATCTAAACCAGCCCTCTTTCAGTATAAAACCCTTGTCCTTTTACTATCTGTACACATAAAATCTCCATCTCCCTCTTTTTTATAATCCCCTTAAGATAGTAGAAGGACACAATAAGTTCTCCCCAGAGCATTCTCTTCTCTAGGCTGACAAACCTCAGCTCTCTCAGGCTGTCTTCCTAAAAGAGGCGCTCCCACCCTTGGATCAGCTTTGTGGTCTCCTCTGGATTCTCTCCAACAAGTCCACATTTTTCTTGTGCTGAGGACCCCAGGGCCAGAAGCAGCATTCCAGGTGGGGTCTCACAGGAGTGGAGCAGAGAGGCAGAATCCCTCTCCCATCTGCTGGTCACACCCTTTTCGACGCAGCTCAGGACTCCATCAGCCTTCTGGGCAGGGAGTGCACATTGGTTCCCCTGTACCAATGGGATCTCAGCACCCATCAAGGATAACTGAACTCCACAAGCTGTTTTTCACCTTGTCCAAAGCTTTTCATAATGATGTAATCTGTCCTCAGTAGCTGCTGTTACTAGTCACTGGGCAGAGTTGTTGTACATTTGGGAAATATATCTCGCTATGCTCTTTGTCTCATTCCTTCCTCATTTGTCTCATTTGCTCCTTGTCTCACTCCCTGGTCCCCAGCACACCCTTCTCTTGCCAGTAACTGGCTCAGGTTACTGAACACAGGGTAGCAAACATGGAATGCCAGTGGACAACCCAAGACACCCTGGAGAGACTGTGTTTTCACACAAAAATAAGCTGGCATCTCACAGCAGCATAGTAAGCACTACAAGAAACAAGTGGGGGGAAAAAAGCAAGCTGGACCAACTACCCCTTATGTGTATGAACAATCTTTGAAATGCCTGTTTTTCTGGGGGGCAAAACCAGCTTTGATTTTTGAGGCTAGTATGTTTTCACACTCAACAGACATTATGACATGAGAAATGTTCCAAAATCCTTTTAAGCAGGCTGCAAGGCACCAGAGCACCTCCGTGTTCTAAAAAAGCCCACTGCTTCTACCTATTCCTATTTGCCAAAGATGCATAACAGGCAAAACCAACCATTTTCTACTACAACACGGACAAATAAATGTGAATCCTCTTCCCTTCACCACGTAGGGAAGAAAGCATCCTCTTATCAACCACACAGCAAAGAACATTGAAGATGAGGAGGTGTAACTTCCACATGCCTTCTTCCAGACACCCACCTCTCTTCCCAGCTAGCCCCAATAAGCAGTAGAGTGAAAGACCAAACTTTTCACTGCAGCTACTCCAAGCGCAGCTTTTACCAGCAGTAACCAAATAGTCTCATCTTTATATCCAGCTGTTGTCAACAGGCTTTACAAGGACTTCTCATCTGTAACCTAAGGGAGACGATACTGCCCTTTTAGAAAACGAAAGGCAAAATCTTATTAGCCTGAGGAATGCATAAACTGCCCTGGTATGCAACACCTCCTCCAAGCAAGCCTTCTTGTGCTGCAGAAATTCTGCTGGGGGAGGGAGTAATAGTATGTTGGTTTTTTTTCTTTGAAATTACAGTTTGGGATCAAGCTTGTACGTGCTTGCCTTTTGGTTTATCGAAACCCTAAGAAACAAAACTCTGATTTGCTGTCACATTGCTCCAGATGCACTAAAAGCCTGTTTTATGAATTATTCACAGGACAAGAAAGTTCCCCACGAAGTTGTTACACCAGATTTACAGAGTAATCAATACTAAATATAACATTCCTACAGCAATACTAACTCAGCCATCCTATCATTTAAGACAGTCCAACTGCTACAGCTCTGTATCATACTACATTTGTTTGGGGAGTGTGTAAGAAAGGCACAGAAGGACTGAAGATATGCACCAGAGGAGGATCAAATCAGATGCATTTCTCTCATGACTGAGTTTTGGTGGCTCGTCTGTGCATCAGCTGTCTTGCTGGCAGTCCTTACCCAATGATGACACAGCAGCTTATGACAAATGGTTCTTCTGCTAGATTTTCTGTCTAGTTACTCCATAATGCCCACTTTAACAACAGGAGAAGCAGAGCAAGTAACACCTAACACTCCACTCATACTCTATATTGAAAAGTAAATTTTAACATCCATCCATCTACTTCAGGCAGTATTTGTGTCAGTTTGAGACCTTCTGACAGTCACATCCCTAATCCAGACAACTACAGCAGAAAAGGATAAGTCCTAAGATGGGACCTTGGTTTCCACAGACACAAGACTCCAGCCAAGAACATACAAGAAATACACCTTGCTGGTACAATTTTAGGAGGCAGAAGCACCAGCATGTCCTTGTGACTTCAGAAATGGGAAAAATGGCTTAATCACTCTTCTCCTGCAAGCACAGGACCAGTCTTCCTACCATCAGGTCAGCTGCCCACCAACTTAGCACACTAACCTGGAAAATATCAGTGTTGCAAGTCCCTGCTAAACAGTGAAAGAAAAGAAATTTAAACCAGCAGCTAGCATTCTCTGAACATGTGTATCCTGACTGAGGCACACCCTTTACTCGACAGAGCCTTGGGGAAATAGGCAGTATCAAGCATTAGCAAACAGTCCCTACAGAAATTTCTGGTGGCCCCATGTTGACCAAATGCTCAAACTACAGAGTAACATAGCCAGCCTCTAAACTGCATCTAAAAGGACACAAAACCAACCAGGCAACAAAACAAGGAACAAAAAACCCCACTGTACCACTGCAGGAAACAAAAAAAGGCCACAGAAAAAAAGAAAGAAAGAAAGAAGTAAGAAAACCACAGTGAAACAAGAAGTCCCTCTACACAGGAAAACCCAACCCAAACCACTAGGAAAAAGTACCAACTGTACAAGCCATACAAACTAAACTCTGAGTCTCACTTCCTGTTTATCATCCCTGCCACTATTTTTTCACGCAATTATTTCTCCCTCTCTTTTCCAGCATCAAAGGTAGCAATTGCAGAGCCCACAAGAAGGACAGTCAGAGATAACCAACTTATTGGTTAAGTTAAGAGCTGGGACCAATCAACAACAAGGAGAACAGAGTGATTCATCACTATCAGGGTCAACTTCTCTGCAACATACTTGCTCTCAGACACGCTGGCCAAAAACTGACTGCAATTACACAACTGTGCACCCAGGGAATACTGTGAAAAATCCACTGCATCCCTCCTCCAGCACCAGTGCAGTGCAGGACAGTCTCCTCCCTCCTTTCCTAATGGAGACACTATGTACTTTGAGACCTCTTTCCAATCCATTTGTCTCGTTATGGAACCTGCTAGTCTCTACAGCAAGAATATCCATCACTTGCAGCAGTTACACTCCTGTTCTCATATTCAGCCCAGCTACAAACCTCCCACCCTGAGAAGTCAGAAATGCATATTCACATCTGCCACGCCAGCCTTGACCTACCTTCTGCCAGCATAGACACGGGTGGCAATGGAATCTCCCCCACCTTCCCCATCTGAGCACGCTGGGCACCAGGACCAGGAGGTGGAGGCAGCGACGACTCTGACGCACCCCCAGCCTTGAAGGGGTTCACCTTGGGCTTAGGGGCAACCACAGGTGCAAACTTCTTCTGTGGGTTGTAGAAGGAAGGCGTAGAAATGTTGATGCTGACTGTGGACGTCATGCGGGTCCCTGGGGCACCTGGGGAGGCCATCTTCTCAGCACCTGGCAGGGGAGAAGAGGGAGGAAACCCACATAAAATCATCCTTGGGCCAGAGTGGAAATTAATGGAGAAGAGTATGTGAAACAAAGGGATAGAGGAATTTAACTCAGGCCAGAGGCTGAGGTGCCTGAGCAGTGCACTTACAAGACCAGCACAGGAAAAAGGAAGAACAGAAACTGCAGACAGCTCGAATGAGCCATCACACTTCACCATTTCAACTCAGGATGGCATTAACCACAAATGGGTTCTGGCAACAGAGAAAACCCAGATTTCCACTGCACTGCAGCCCTGCACCTGTGGTGACCCGAAGGAGGGTGATCCCCCGCACCCCAAAGGATGCCCCCAGAAGAGGAATCAGCCTTTCCTGTCCCCCTTTACCCGATAACGCCAGCCGGCTCCTCTCGAGCTCAGCCTGTGGCATGCCCCTCTCCCCCGGCACCCCGCACCTTTACCTCCAGGCCCCTCCATGCCGCCGGAGCCGCACGGCCGGGCGGGAGAGGCTCTCTGGAGCTGGGCGATGCCAGCCTGCGTCTCCTCCCGCCCCGGCCGGGCTCCGCCGCCCGCTCGCCCCGCCCCCGCCAGGAAGCGCTCCCCGGATGCCGCCGCCCCCCGCCCGCGGGGCCGAGCCTCGGGCCCAGCGAGCGCAGGGTGCCCGGCCGGGCCGGCTGTGAGGGGAACGGGGCTGTCCCGAGGAGAGGCGCATCCCTACGGCTGCCCCGGTCCCGCGATCCAGGCCAGCAAGCTCACCCGTGCTAGAAGCCCCCACGGAGCCAGACGCTTTGTTGTAAAGCCTGGCATGCCCACAGCCCTCCTAACACCCCAGCACAATAGGGCTGCCGTCAGCACAGGGGCTCCGTGCCAGCTTTCCGCGTTGGCATGTCCGAATCAGCGCCCCTCCGCGCTGCCGGCCTCTGCCACGGACAATAACAGCTGCTGCCACAGACAGCCCTGGTGCCACAAACATCCGCCCGGCCCCGATAACCCCTGGCTGCTGCTAAGAACTGCCTGCCCCGTCCTAAGCGCTCCCACGGCTCGGTGCAGTGTGGCACAATACAGCAGCAACCTGTCCCAGCCTCCCCAGGTCACAAGCGTGTGGCAACACAGACAAACAAAGTCCATGCTGCTGAACCTTTCCTTCCCTTTGTGCGGTGCTGATAAGATGCATACTTGGACAACTCTTCTGGGAGTTTCGGAAGGAGAATGAGGCCGCAACAATAAGCAGGAGGCAAAAAGCTGTGCTGAGCATTCCCCCTGGATTCAGAATTGGAAAGGGCCAAGGCAGAAGAGTAATTAGCAAGGTCTGTCCTCATTCCTCCAAACTTCTAGGGGTCATCAGACTTGCCAGTCAGAAGGGATTGACCAACTCCCTTCCATTCTGCAGTTCTCACCAAGCTTCAGAAGCTGTTAAAAACACCTCCAGCCTTTCTTTAGAGACTTTTGCCTCCTACTCCATTATTTCACTAGGGTGTAATGAACCACTTGGCAGTAGCTCTACCAGATTTGACAGGATTATGAGCAGAACACTACAGTGACAATGTCACTTCTAATCACAGGGTTAGTCAACACAGTGTGAGGACATTGGCTGCTTCACAAAACAACCCACTGGCTTTGCAACCAGCACCTGCCATGTCCCTGAACCCAAAGCAGCCCATTTCCCGGTACGCTGTGTCGCACTTAGGGCACCTGCTGCTCAGGGCTGTCTCCACCCTGCAGCTGCCCCTGCTCATCCTCACTGCTGGCTATCAGTCCACCCACACAGACCAACCTGGCTGAGAAAGCTTGGCCTTGCAGAGAGTCACCCCCTCCAGCCCTGGGGTGCTGCCAATGCCATCTAAGCCTTACCAGAAACACACAGCTCACACAGGTCCTGTGGCGCAGTCTGGGAGAGCTGTGGGAGAGGGAGTGTCACGCCAACAGAAGTAATCTCAAATCTTTCTCATCCTCACATTTACCCCGAGGGGAGAGATTTTTCTACTTGCTCTAACAGCATTTAGGATGACTCAAGTGGAGCTATGAAGAAAGATGCCCCCAAAGGCAGGATACCTAAGTTGACTCATACACCTTTTCTTTCTGACAGCAGGAAGAAGTAGGAGGACAGAACCAAGGGACACCTCCTTTAGCAAGAGGGTCAATTCCCAGGACTCATGGTGGGTCTGCCACCTGTTATACGTCTAGACAGCTTTCACTTTGATGCCATGACACCACTCTCAACAGCTCTGCTCCATTCCTGGGGTAGCAAAAGCAGGAGGAACCTGAAGAAGCAGACAGTCAAGTGACATTTTTCACTTCTGTTGGTAAGAGCAGTTTGGCGGCAGCCACACTGGAAGCCCCTACAGCTGCACACATCACATCTGCACTTCTCCATCGGCCAACTTCCTCCCAACTGAGGGGAGTCAGAGGGGGGGAAAAGAAAACAAAACAAAAAGCCCCCACCAAAACAAAAAATCCCCACAAACAAGCAAGAATATTAAGAACAGATTAAACGGATTCAGGAGTTATACTGCTTTTCATCCAGAGAGTTCTCCCAGCCTGCCCCAAAGTTACAAAGCTTCAAAGAGAGCAAAGTCTATCAGCTATGCAAGCTGCAAGGTAAAGCCTCGGAGCAACCGGGCTGGGGGAGGGGGTTATTCGGAGCTACTAACTTCTCTCACAGATGCTGGGCTTGCCTCCTCCCTACGCAAGGGAGGGAAGAAAAACTCCAAAAAGCTATGCAAGCATATTTAAAACGTTAGAAAGTTCCACGACTTTGCAAACACTTTCTCAGGGCACTCCCAGGGAGCCAGAAACTCATAAATTAGGCAAATTTCATGCACAAAGGGCCCCAGATTCCTCTCTCGAGCACATCTGGAAAAAGGCTAGCGAGGTGTCTCGCTCATCCAAGCTCACACAAAAGAGAGCTTGTCCCGAGCAGAGCCCGGCAGCAGCACCCCCTCCTTCTCCCCCGCTGCTGGGGCTGTGCGGGAGCGCCGAGTCCACCTCCATTCCACCGGCAGGGAAGAAAAGTCACCACACACACATACATACACACACGCACACATACACACGAACCTGATTGTTTTTGTGGAGGGCCAAGCACCACCGCCCCACCCCGAGCCAGCACCAGGAGCGAAGGGCTGTGTCCGAGGCGCAGAGCCGTGCGGGAGGGAGCGGCAGGAAACCCGCACCCTCCGCACCACCCCCGGGGAGAAGGCAAGGGCTTTGTCGTCAAGCGAACGAAGGGACTCACCTGAGGGGCAGCGGGAAGTGCCGCCCCGGCAGTGGCAGTAGCTGCGGCTGTCGGGGCCGGGCTGCTCGGCTGCCCCGGCCCGCCCGCCGGGAGCAGCAGCAGCGAGAGGCGGAGGAGCTGCCGAGCCCCGGCGCTTCCTCCCAACTCGCGAAAAAAGCCTCGCCCAGGCAAAGTTGTTTGACCATAAAAGGCGCGAGGCCGCGGCACAGCTGAGCTCACTCGCTGGAGAATGTGGCAATGAGGTAACGGGGGCCGGGGCTTGCCGGGGCAGCGGCCCTGGGCCCTGCCGCCGGCGGGGAGGGGGCGAGCGCTGTGCCCGCCGGCAGCCGCCAGCCAGACGCGTCTGTCGGGGTTTGCCCCGGCGCCCACCCGGAGCTGGGGCCCGCTGCCTGGCCCCCGCACGGAGAGCCCCGCTCCTCCCGCCTCGCCTAACCTTGGAGCTGCCCCCGGGCCGCGATTTCACTTCCAGTCGTTGAGCTGGATTTTGGGAAGGAATGCGGCGGCTCTGGTGAGTCAGGGTCCCTGCTGGCCTCCTCCCCGCCCGAGCCAGCTGTGAGAGCATCTGACTCACGCTACCCCGATCTGCCAGAAATTAAAGCAAACATCAGATGACTCCACCGTGCAGAAAAGCGACTTGTTCTCCTCGTACTGGCTGCAAGGCAAACACTATTAGCTGGTTTATATCAAACACTATGCACATGAATTGCTTTGTTGGATTGCCAGCGCTGCACATCGCTTTTATTTTTATCCCAGTGCTCGCTGGGGGCTCAGCCCGCTGTAGAACAGGGACAACCTGACCCAGCCCAACAAAACGTGACTTTCAACCCCAGCCTTTGCTGCTTCTCCCTGCTTCAGAGCCTCTCACGAAGGAGGAACACCAATAAAGATATTTCCTGTGCTTTGTGCAATCATTGCAATTGACTTTGGAATCTGGCGTTAATTTCAGGGTTAATACACCTACTGTTGCAAGTTCCCTGGAGAATTACTGTATTTGGTAATGCTCAGGGGATTTGGGGCTTGTCTGCTCCCAAGACTTATCTATCAACACAGGTACCTTTCAGTACTGCTAATTTACTTGCAGGTTGAGGGAGTAAGCCACAAACCACACCAGCGACACTCCCAGTCTGCACTGCTGCAGAATTCTCACATTAGAGAGCTATGCAAAGAGATTCGTCCAAGGTTTAAATCCAGTGTAAACAAATCTTTAATTTCACACGTAAAGTTTGTACAAAGAGGTCGTATCTTTTATTTAACCAGGTGATACAATTGGGAAAAGTCTCTCTAGGTTTTTCAGTGTTACATACCATTTGAAAATGCCACCCATAGCAGCGCCCAGCACTGAGCATCTCAGTCCTTACACAGCTGCAACCACTGAACCACTGATCTATAGCTCTGAATTTCTTAGAGAAATATAGGTCTTCTGTGGCTGCTAAATAATCCTGTTTACTGCTGCTTTTGTAGGCATGGCATCAGTTGTGTTATCTCCCATGATTAATGCACAAAGTAATTATGTAGGATAAAGAATGTATCTCTGTGAGGGGTCTTCCAGCACTCACTTTTCTACTGCAGACAACCTTCCCTCTTGTTCAGGTAAAGATGTCAGTGCAGAGCTAAAAAGAATTCACTGCGTAATTGCGAACCAAATTCTGGAACATCACAACACACCCTACACAATGAGCCTGACGTCAGAGAACTCTGCCACTGTTCCCTGGGCTAGCTCTGACTTCAGAGAAAACAAAGAGTGTCTCAGACTGAGATTAAAAAAGTGCTGAGTGAATATGAAAAAAAATAAATCTATGCTTTCATACTTTCTGGTCACGTCCCCATAAATCCAGATGCTTGCATTTTCTTACCAGTCTGTTGATGTTAAAAGCTCATGAAGGCAGATCAAGGAAAGTGGGAATAAGAAAAAGAAAAGCTGCCCTCTTAGACATTTTGTATGAATTCCTCACTACAGGAAACAAATGCAAAACACATGTTGTCCAGGTTGCATGTGTGAAAGCTAGAATTCTCAAATCAGAATACATAGAATACATGGGGAAACTAATCTGATTTTGTGCTTGCCACATAGTGAATTTAAAGTTTGTGCTTTTGTAATTGGAAATTAAAATTAACTGACTTCCCTGTTAGTTCTGATCCCTCCAGAAAGAAAATAACAATCTCCTTATGCTAGCAGTCTTCCTTCATGCAATTATTGGCTTGAAAAAGTAGGCATTTTTCTGCTGCAAATGAAAATTAGAGCCTTGAGAGACACACAGTTGTACTGACATTCATTAGCTGAAGCAAAATCTTAGTCTTAGAGGCATTTAGCTACCTGGGTACAGAGATGGATCAGCAGGTATACTTGGCTTGCGCCAGACCTTGTTATTTCTGGAATTAGCAGCTGTCCTCTGCATAAGTCACTTTGGCTCTTCCATGCCATGAATAAAAGTGATCTGGTCTTTGGAGTTTATTGTGGTGTGAATGCTACTGTCACCGTGGGTGAAGTGACAGCCCACTACAAAGGAGGTGTTGGAGGGATTTAGAACACACAGTTCTGGCTGAGTGCTTCTTTTGAGGCAAGTGACAGCAAGCAAGCCCTGCTACTGGCCATGAAATCAAAGCTTAGAAATGCTGAGAGTTCAAGGCAGCCATCTCAGGAAGACCAAGTTTTAATGGAGACAGTTACAGAGAATCTTTGCTGGCAATTCAGTCCTGTAACACAATGAGTAAATAAAGAATAAGACCACACAGGAGTGGTGTGGCAAATTCATGTACTGCACTGGGATGAGGTATGTGCTAGCACTGGTTAGGTGCCTATAAAATGAAAATAAAAATTGATGCAAGAAAAAAAAAAAGTCCTTGACTAGAAAATGAAGAATTATTTGCAAGAACACTACTGGGGAATTAAACTTATTGGGCAGAAAATATTTTTTTGATAGCCAGGTATGGCTTAGGTAGCTGCAGATGGGAATCTTTGTGTTAAATACGTGTTCAAGGTCAGAGGAAAGCAATCTGGAATCTGGACAGAGTGCTTTACTTCTGTTAAAAATGCAAAATGTCTGCATCTGTATAATTTCCATCTATATCAACAGATCAATTAGTGCCATTTTATCTCAGCATGAGTTAGTTAGCAGTTAGTGACGCCACGCAGGAGCCCATGCTCTTCCTAAGCAACAAAAAGTTCTGACTCATGTCTGTGTTGAATCTCTGATGCTTCTTTAATCACATAACTTCTGTTTAGTCTAACCACGTTTTATTGATTAATGTTAAATTGCTACTTAATCAGCTTTCCCCATGCTGTATTAAATGCTACGTCTGGGCCAATTGGAAGGGTTGGGAATATATAATGGATCTGCTTTTGTCTCCAGGCCAAGTAGTTGGGCCTGCACTGTCCAGGGCAGGGCCACCTGCAGCAAACTGCCTGCATCCACATGTGACAACAGATGTTACAGCCAAGAGTCATCTAAGGGTCATCTTAGAGCTCTTTTCTGAGCTGAACAATTCTGTGATTCTCTGTAATTCACCCTGGCAGGAGGTCTCCTGGGATCGGCTGTGCTCCCACGGCACAGCCTCTCCTGGTGTGCTCCTCGCTCCCTCGCTTGAGCAGGGTGTTCTCTGTGTGAAAGACAACTTCTGGCCCCGATTGTCCCCTGCCAGGCTGCTGCTCACACCCCTTGTGGAGGCCATGACACGTGCAGAGCTGTCTTTTTTCTGACCAAACAGCAGCTTCAAGTTGGAATGCCCCAGTGCCATTGTGGGCCGCGTGTTGACAGCTGAGTGGCACACACAGAGAGCTGTGCTGGGGACACCAGAGCCTTGTGAGACAGCAGTCCTCATAAACCTCATCATCTCCCTGCTCTGTGCAACTGGCACACACTCAGGAACACTGTTTGCAAAGGTCATGAGTTCTGGAGACGTCCCTGGCTGACCAGCGAGCCAGGATATACAGCTGGAGCGTCTCTCTGCTGGTTCTCTTCAGAACCAGGTCTGCTGTGCAAAGCACACATCAGAAGTGTGGGTCCCCAAGAAGGGGAGCTGCTCAGCAGCCACAAAGAGCCTCTGTGATCTCTCAGAAGGGCCACTGCAGGTGCTCAAATCCCACTGTGAAGGTGCTGCATGGTGCACATGCACATATGTACACACTTCAAAAGGCATCCCACCCACACATACAGTTAGATTGTCCTGACTGAAACACCAGAATAGGCCAAAAACTGTAAACAGAAAAAAAACCCTCAAACCATTGCTGTGTCATGAAACACTTCTTTAGTGGGGCAAATCAGTCATATACACATAAAAGGAAGCAAAGTATCCCTGTGGTATGACCTTGGTCATGCCAGGATATGACTGGCCATCAGAGCAGCCAGGAGAACAGGGGACTGGGGTGATGTCTATCCAGGGAACAAGCTCAATTTCCAGCAAAGCTGGCAGGTCTCTCCTAGACAGAGCCATGACAGGGGCTCTGGGGCAGCTCCCAGATGAGTTACCACCGCTGTTTCCTTATCTCCTTCCACCAAAATTTCCTGCTGCTTCTCAGCAGGCAGTGGCCTGCAATTCTGTGGCTCCTGGGGCTGGCTCACTGGCAGGCTTCCTTCCCCTCACACAGCCCTCCCACACCTCCTGCTCTCTGCTGCTGGGCTCTGTGCCCAAAGAAAGAGATGCAAGCAGGTTGTCCCAGTGGATATCTCTTCCCTCAGGTGCTGCATGACCTGTTCTGCAACTCTGGGGAGCTGTGAGATGGCTCCCGGGGCATGCCCATTTGTGTGGCTGAGGGTGGATGGCCGCCAGAGCCCATTCTGCTCCGAAAGATGCCATATCCACATTCCAAGGCACCCTTGCCATTTCCTCAGCTGTATTCCCCAGCCCTTGCCACCAGCAAGACAAGCAGTGATGTATTTGGCTGTTCTGTGGCAAATATTGCTGCTTGTCAGAACTGTCAAAGAAACACATCTGTCAGCCTGCTAATTAAAGAGCTCCTGTGTGTGCTGCAAGCCTCTTTCCACCCAAGTACCACGCTCCCATGGTAGAAGTCTCCTTTCTTCACTTATGTAGAGCTGTAAGCATGGCACAAACAACCCATGCTCTGTCCTACAAAGGAGTTTCATTAGATGTAGGTACTCCTGGATGTTGTAACCTGGTGAATTTAGACAGAAATTCCCAGGAGTAATGCCAGAGTGTGTCTGTGTCAGGGGAAGGGTGCTGTTTCCTGGGAAAAGGGTTCTTCACCCCGTCCTCCCTGGACATAGCTGAGACACAAAAGCAGGTGCTCAGCTCTCTTGGTCTCAAACTGAGCCTCCTTGCATGTGGTGCAGTAGAAATCTTGTTGTGGCTTCCCAGGGCAGCACCTGGTACTGGAGGGAGAGAGATGCCAAGCTACAGTCCCAGTAACATTAACCTGGGACAAGATCCTGGTCCCTCCAGTCTGTCCCAGTGCTACTATTTTCCTGCATAAGAACTGAGCTAGCCAAATAAGCAGGGACAGGCTCTGGAGACTTTGAAGTGTGCCCACAAAGATGTGCCTTGCATTTGCCAGGGCAAGTTGGACTTGAGAGCACATTAGGAAGACACAAGCAGATTGCTCTGGTGAAGAAGAATGAAGCTTGATATAGTCCCTGCCTGCATGGGGTGTGTATCTACAGGGTGTGGATCCTGCAGCAAACCAGCCTCTCATAAAACCAAGTAATTATTTAACTCCAGACTGCAGTCCTGGCAAAATCTAGTATGTACACAGTGTAGATGATCATGGAACCAAGGCCCTGGAGCAAAGCAACAACAGACCAACCAAACAGACAATACAGGCATATGGTCCAACAGTCTGCTTGCAAAAAAAAGGAAAAAATTAAAAAAGCCAAATGTTATCCACGAGCTGTACAGTAAAATACCATTTGAGTACAGCTTTAAGAGGTGTAGCACCTCAAGCCCTTGCCTTACAGTTATTCAAAAGAAAACAGTGTGGGTCTATATGAAATTTCTTGCAGTTCCCAGGTTTAGTGCACGTGGCTACTAGTGCCTTTGCTAGATAATTTACTGACAGTATGAATAGAAGGATGACCAGACAAAAATCTTTGACTGTTTCATGGGGTTTTCAGGAAAATCAGCAGAGCCTTGCAGTAGAGTTATAGTCCTTCCCATGGCAGCTAGGAATCTGTGACAAGTGACAGCTTATGAGAGAGAGCTGTTTTTTTCAAGCAGAGTATGATTTTCAGTAGGTTGAAAATATAAACCGTAAGAGGCCTTTCTAAAGATCTGTGCTAAGTTCCTTCTGAAAGTCTTTGCAGCAAAGTGATCGAGCATGGTATGAAAGCCACTTTCATGGTATGAAATCCATTGAGGAGAGGGTAGTAGCAGTGCCAGTGGACAGTAGCTAATCCAAGTGATATTGAGAAATCAGCAGCCACAGCTATTGCTCAAAAGGCAGGAGAAGTCCACAAAAAGGAGGACCAAAATACATTTCATCTTGAATTACTGAGTCATTGACCATCTGCACTCTGTACTCTGCTGGGGGTGCATTTCCTTCAATGAAGGCATTCTTCAGCTGCCTTGATGAAGGTCAACATGATAATATAATAACATTACAATATTGATATAATATGATATAATAATATTACAACATGATGATATAATAATATTACATTATATGATATGATAATATTACTGGGCAAACCTGACCCTTTGCTTTCATAGCTCATTAAAAAAAGTCATTTGGAACCTTCAGCCTTACCCAAAAGACTTCCGTTTCCCTACAAGCCACTTTAGATATTGCATTTAGATGTAATTTACATGAAGGTCATTGCATTTAGGCTTCATCTACAAATATACTTTTTCCTTGGGATTCTTGAGTCCCAGGTAATGTTTGTGACAGTGCTGGCTAAAACTTGGGAGCAGCAAGCAGTGAAAGATGCCTGGAAACTAAGCCAGCAGAATCTCACCAAGGTGCTAATGAAAATAGGGTCAGGTTATGAGGAGAGCCCTATCAAACATTTTCTGCAGTGACTGATGGTCTCAGAGACAGTGGTACACTTGCTGCTGCCAGAGGAAATGAACGGGATGTTTACAAAGCTATTTCAGTGTTGCTTTTCCTGGGATTCTCACCAACAGCTTTCTTTCCAACACCTTGGTACATAGTGTTCAATGCCATGAGAAGAATTACTGAGTCCCACCAGCACTAATCCTTTTGCTTCCTGTTTATTTAGCCTTTGTGGCCAGGCTTACCAAAAACTCTGTCCTCCCAAGGTGGTCATCAAGCCTCTATCTTTAAGAATATTTAAAAAAGAGAGATCTGGTAAAAGGAGGGCTATATTTTGTTTGGAAGTAAATGAGAAAATATTGTGTATTTGTGTAAGGGTGTGTCAAATCTGAAGCAGTGCAAGAGCCACATATTACATCCAGTCAATGTACAGACAGGCACTGCAACCTCAGATATGACACCCTGAAAGAGAAGGAGCTGCCTTAGTTCCACTTGTCACTTGCTCTGGACACATTGGACAGCCTGCATTTCTCCAATGCAGTAAAACAGCTCCTATTTTCTCCTGATCCAAGAAAGAGGAAATCTGCAGAGAGGTCCAAATTTAAACGCACATATGGGATGCTGTCTCCCTCTGAAGTTTCAGAAAGAGGCATTCCACAGGGGCTAGACTACACACTGCCAGTCTTCTTGAGGAAGGAGACTGGGAAAGGTAGAGGGTACAGTTCATCTGTGAAGAATATGATGATCTGGTTGATACTGTTTATTGCCTCTAACTTCTTAGATGATATCACTGCAGACAGATATCAGCCCTTTGGTGCCAAAAGCCTAAATTCAACTTAATGACCTTAGCTTGCAGTCAAGATTAGAGGGACACTAAATTGTAGACTTTTTTACTCTTTAATGTTGCATATTCTCAGGTCCCTGGCTTGGTTTTGAGGCTGGAATGACTCCCTCATTAGACTCAGAATTCATTTTGTCTTTCAGTCTACACTGATGAGAAGCCTACAGTATGCTGCATCCTGCTTTGCTGTCTTAGCACATTATACCAGAGTCCAAGAGTCTCCACTTGTGTTTGCTTTTGACTCAGAAATTGTTGTTCTCCAAATCCCCTGCACCTCCAAGCAAGGAATGGAATTTCAAGTTACATAGTTGGTGCCTGAAGAATTCCACTCTCCTAAACATAGCAATTATTTATGTGACTCCAGGGACCATGAGAACAGAACTCTCCTCATCTACAATCATTTCAACTCTTTCTCCCAGCTGACAGTAAACTGAGGAAGAAGTGGTAAATATAAAAAGTTATAAATGTTATCTTACTTATTGCAGATTAAGATGAATTTTGGGGAGACAGAAAGGAAAAGCAGCCTTCAGTGAGAGCAGATAAAAGCTAAGAGGCTTTGCCTTAGCCCTGTAGTGAGACATAGCACCTGCACAGACCATGTGGTGTAACAACAAACATTATCATTCCAAGATTTTCTAGTAGCCATCTCTTGAATTGCACTGGTGAATTTCTTTCAAGAATCAGCTATGATCCCAGCAAGTCTGAGGATGGGGTGCTCTTTCCTGAGCTGCTTCTGATAGGTGATGCCTCCTTGCCAGCAGTGCCATCAGGATGTCAAGTGTTACAAGACAGCAAGAAGAAAAAGCAGTGAAGCAGCCCCTTCTGAGAGCCTGTTCCTCAATTTCAGTGGAGAACACAGAGAGCAGCAAGGTCCCAATGTGCTTATCAAGGTGCTTGCCAGCAGGTAAAAACATCAGACCTCAGAAGACTTGTAAACAGATGGGAATGGAAAGGTCACCTCCAAATAAGCACAGAGGGAAGCATCCTGGATCCCACCATATTCCTTATGGACTGCAGCACAGCAGAGCAGAGCAGAGCAGGTAGATGTATTCACATCTTCCAGAAACAGCAGCAGGCCTGACTAGATTCCAAAAATAGTTTGAGTCAATGTTGATTTGCCAGAGCCTACTCACAACAGCTGTGTGCTCCATGCTAGAGAGTAATTTCTGGAGATTTTTTTAAAATAGGAGGGCCATTCTGCCAGTGCATGAGTGAACAGTTTTAAGTCGATATTTTGCTTCAGGATACATAATACTGTCATTATTCCAGACATGAAAATTTGGCAGAGAAGACAGAATCAGTAGCTTTTAAAATAAGAAGTACGTTTCTTTGTTCAGGCTTGCTTTTACGGTTTGGGGTATTTTTGTATGTTTTTATTAAGATCTGTAAAATTACAAAACCACATTGCAGAAAGAAACTCCCCACCTGATTTTTAAAGCAGCTAGTATCCAGAGTTTTGCTGAGCTTCTAGGCCCCCATCTCCAATATATCAAAGGGAGAGAGTGAGGAGATGACAACTGATATTTTGTAAGGCTAAAAATATTGTGCCTTTTTACATAACACTGGGAATTTAAAAAGCACATTAACCGCTTGCAGATTATTTTTAAAAATGCAGTTTGAGCAACACCACTAGTATAGATTCAACTGACATTTAGGAGAAGGAGCTTCACTGCTGGGAAATGAGACATTCAGTAGAGGATGAAGTAAATGTTTAAAATAGGCAAAATAAGACTCAGACTGTACCAAAGATATTCTCACCCTAATATACATCTCACATTTATGTCATTGGGGGTGTCTCTTTTCTGAATGCATATCAAGAAGCCTTTTTGACCTTCCAAAGAAACCTCCTCAGATCTCCCCTCTTGTCACTACCTACCTGATGATGAGGAGCCTTCACAGTCTCAGGGTCACTGCCAGAGGTTCAACAAATTCCTTTTTCACACTCCTGGAAGTTTCTTTCTTTTCTCCTCCTCACTCACTGGCATTTGCTGAGCCCTTCCTGGCAGGCAGGGAGTGGGAGAGTCCCTTATCCGAACTCACTATCTTCCCATTTCCCTTGCTGCTGGAGAAGCCCCAGGCCATGGCAGAAGAAACTGGAATTTCAGAGCCTAGCCCAGCCTACCTCCAGTCTCACTCTGTATGAGCAGGCATTTAGCTGGCTCAGACACAAGGTAAGGACACACGAGGATGCAGAATGGATTTATGAAAGGCACTTGCCAGGAGGGGGCTGCTGAGTGGGTGAAGTTTGTGACAGATGAGGCAGCCTAGACTTGCTAGTTCTTTGGTGCTGAGCTGCAGTTCCAGAGAGTGCTGGGTCTCCTGCTGGAGTGGCAGGTGATGCATGGTCACATGCACTAGGTCACTGTGCTACGAAGGCGTGGGGGAGATGCTACCAGAGCAAACTGCACCACCACAGCTCCAGATGGTAAGTTCCTGTCCCATGTCTTCCATAAAGCCTTGAAATGGGAACTGTACAAAAATGAGTTCTTAATATATCTAGAACTCAGCATGACACTTCTGCATGACTCTGCATAAAGACCAAAAAGGGATGAAGATGCTGAGAGAATATCATACTTCCTAAAAACCTGCAAGCCAGGACTGTTGTTCTGAAAAAACAAGCTACAAATTCTTAAGAAAAACAAATGGAAGGCAAATATCAATGTAAGGTGAGAAAAGAATTGTAAACACTTGAGTATTGAAATTTCATTTCTGTATCAATACTTCAAATCCAGGTGTTATACAGAAAGCTGATTGCATTTTAATGAAATACTGCCAAACTAAGCAAGGTCACACAGCAGGATCTTTGCAGCAAAGCACGCATGTGAGTCCTGTCTGTTGTTAAGTTACAGGTGGCCCACTCCTTGCCAGGGCTTTATGTGTTGGGAAGATCTCCCTACTGCAGAAATTCTAATTTTTTTCAGAAATTTTTTTTAAATTTCACCTTGTGTTGAAATAAGTGTGTTTTTAAGGTATCTTACAAACATCAAAGTATTTCATTCCTCTGGGTAAGATTGTCCTTAATTTGGGATGCTCTGCCAAATGTTCAGTTTCCAATAGAGGATGCCAGGATGTCCCAGGCATGTGTCTCTACTGTGGCAGCATAGGCTAATTTAAGAATTCACCATGAAGAGCAGAGGAGAAAATATTTTATGGTGAAAGAGGAGAAAATAATGGTGCTCACCATTACATCTCTTCAGCCATATGGGATAAAATACCCAGGAGGAGTTTTTGATAAATGCACTATTGCGGGTATGGACTGATTAGTTCTATCTCAGCACTAAACTAATATGCTCCCCTAAAGTTTTTTATGGTCTCTGGGTGCAGGAAGAACAAGATCAAACTTGCTGGGGTGTGAGTGTAGGTAAGCATGAGCTTATATCACAATATGTAATGCAAACACAACCTACCTCTCTCCACCTGTTATCCCTTCAGTTGATTCACACAGCCTCAAATATTTTCCCAGCTTGAAAGGACCCAGCCTTTCACTTACGTGAGATAAGTTGCACCACTTTCAGGATCTGAACTACATTGGCACTGCTTTTTTTCCTTCTTTAAAACCTCATAAAAAACCTTTCTGTTTGTCTTCTGCAGCAAAGGAGCTCTGAAGAAAGAAGAACTGCATGAGTCATTTTGCTATCTCATTTCCTTTTCGGTCCACACGAAAATCCTATCAGTAGCTAATACAGCTTGATGTAGAATTAACTCTTATGGCATCTACTACATTACCTCCATGAAGCAATTACTGAGATCTCTGCCAGAAGTAGCTTTTACTGGGGAATCCAAACTGCCAGTGGCAGGAGGCCAGCGCTGAAGCACACTGGAGCAACAGCCCCTGCAGGACGATTCCTGCCTCTATGGATCTGATACAGATTCTATTTTTGTAAACATCTCCTACTCATGAACTTCACAGGCCTCTGCATATTTTCCACAGCTGAAGACAGATCGTGCAAGAAGCATGTAGGAAGTTTTTCCATGTCTTCTGTGATAGTAGCTGGTCACAAGGTATTACATAAGGATTTTAAAAGGATCAAAGAAGGAGAAGGTGGACATTCATTTTCCAGAGTCTTTTCATGGGACGACAGATATGGTTGCCAGTGATACCTCTGGGGAATAGGCAAAAGGAAGACATTTTGCATTATTTGGTGCTTGGTGATGTTTACTTGAAAGAGGGACATTAGTTGACAAGACATATATTGTTTTTTCTTTTCATTTTAGCTGGTTTTAGTGGTAGCTAAGGAAGATAACAGGGACACATTACCTACTGTGATATAATCTGCATCCGTGATAATTAATTGATGAAAAGAATATATTTACTCAGCAGGTAAGACAGTGACAATAGCTTTGTATTTTATAAGCAGTGTTTCTTTGGAAGATGCTGTTCCAGTATTTATAAGATCTTTATATTTATATAGAGATATAGGGAACATCTGGTAGAACAGGTTTAATAGATTCATCAACGGCTTATAGAAAATATGAACAGCTGTCTCTTAAAACACAAACAAACAGTTAATTTACAGCATAAGCTGTTCTTCAGGGATATGATGGAAGCCTCAGGGTAGTTTAGAACAAGTTGCTAAGAACCAGACTAGTTCTAAAACTGCTTTGCTCTGTGCTGTTATCAGCCCCTCTATCAGGCTAGTGACCATCAGTCACAAGGTGACTATTTTTAGATTTGCTGGAATTGTGTTTTCCTCCCCACCCATCCCTGCCCAGACTTACAGTGACCACTCTGTGTGCAGGGCATGGGGGAAGAGAGGCATGGATCCTTGTCTGTTCCCAATTCACCTTGGCATACAACCCCAGAAATAGGTGGTCCTCCCCTAGGAGCACATGCTTAATGCTTATGGTTTCTCAATTTCTCTGTTGAATTCGTTGCAAAACTGCAGGAACAGAGGAAGAAGGAAGTCAAGGGATCTTTATGTGGCACTTCCTCCAGCAGCATCCTTGACCTAGTTTGGGCAGCACTGAAGCTCTGTTTTGCAAACAGAAGTTGCTAATGGCAGTGACCTACAGAACACAACAGGTCAAACATTCTTTCCCTTTTGCCAGCACAGCCCTTCACAACAGGGGCTGTGGAAGGGGAGATTTTCAGATCTGCAATAAACAGAGGGGCACATAATTTCATCCATCATAAAAATAAATTAGGAAGTTGCAAGGGGCTGTTTCCTACTCCTCCTTTCTTCTGAGGTACCCAGCTCTGTAAAAAGATCTATCCATGTTTCTCTCTAGATATTTAAATACCTCTTTCTCCCAAACCTGTACAAAAACTTAGATTTGTGAAGATCTTTCAGACCAGCATTTAAATCAGCACTTATCGAAAAAATGTTGTACACAATTTCCTACACAAAATTGCAGCCTCGTTGTTTAAGAACCAACCCACAATGCTCAGAGAAAATATCCACAGCCTGTCAGAAAGTGTATTTCAAAGAAAACAAAACTGTTTATGTTCTGTCATTTACCTCCAGTTCCTTTAAGCAGCAGTGGGAATGCTGTTGCTCATGAAAGTGCAAGGACAAAAACTGTGGGGCACAGTTAGATTTATGTTCTGTTTCAGTCCCTTGTTCAGAGATTCAGTCTTGTCACTTCCCTCCTACGAGATAATTCTTATGAAATCACATTCTTATTAAACCATGTATTTCTTCAAAATGTAAAATGCCTACTTTTCTTTTGGTGCTATATGATAAACATCTTTACTGATTTTAAAAAGTTTGTTATTGTCTTGATAAAAACTAGAAACTGTTCACTGATGATGAATTCCCTATTGCATAGAACCCACTGCACAGAAGAGCTGAGCAACTGAGTGAAAGCTGTCTTAACGAAATCTTCTCAACTTCTAATGAGAATGAAATTGACTTTTAATATGGAGATTTATGTAAATATAAATAACACATAATGTTATGTAAACATGATAAATAAAGGTGTGATTAAGAACCAAAAGATGGTGAAGAGTTTACCCTTTCATTAAGCTGACTATATTAAAAATGAGAGATGAAGCATGGCTCTAGGTGCCAAGACAGGTATTGCTTCCAGCAGCTAAGTGATATTGATTTCAAATTTAAAAAATGAGGGAGCTGGTGGCATCAGGACATGTGAGACAGCCACAAGACAGACCAATAATTCTGTGGAGTGAATGAATGGACACTTGAGTATAATCCTTCTTTCCAGTTCTTTTTTTTTCTGCTGTGCATGTCTGGCAGCAGCATGGGTGCTTGCCAAATCCTGTGTAAACTACCACCTCACTAAAGCAGCAGCAGACAAACCCATGAAGAACTGGAAAGCAGCTTTTCAGGCAGGGTAAGTGCTAGGACTTGCTCACCTGCCTGTGGAATCACACCCTGGGGCAGAAGTCAGAGCAGGTTGATGTAGATGATATTGTAGCTTAATGAAAGGAAAGCCAAATGTGCATTTTCTAGGACTTGGGATATGACTTTGAGCTTGAGATAAAGCAATAGACAAGCTCAGGGGGAATAAAGAAAGAAGAGTCAATGTGACTTGTCTGAAATCTTCACTGAAAAGGAAACCACAGCAGAGTTCACTCAGTGCACATAAAGGGTTCACAGAGGAACAGATTTAGATTTGGTGGGTGGGTGAGAGGGAGAAGGGGATTAAAATGAAACTAGACTCTCTGAACAGAGGAAAAGAAATTGCCCACAGCTGTGTCAGTAATACATCTTCTTAGGCCAGGGTGAGGTGCAAATGCTGTTTGGTGGGGTTTGGTGAAACTGCTGAGGACAGCTGTCCTGATCGATCAGTCCACAGGAGACTGTGGGTGACAGCAGCTGGCTGGGCAGCCACCAGCTTAAAAAACATTTACCCAAAACAGGACTTTTGTCTTAATATACCACTCTTCCCATTGCAATCTGCTTTTGCTTCCCTTTTCTTCACATTTTTAGATCTGCTTTTTAGAGATGGTGAAACACCTCTAGTTAACATACTGCCAAGCCCATTGTTTCCCAGTGCTTTTACAACCCAGGCTAGAAGAGTGTAGACATGTCAGGAAAAGTATCTTTAGTAAGTCATTCAGAAAAACGAGATGAAAACTGATAGGTTTGGAAATATATGGGGGAGGTGGAAGGAGTGAAATAGGGAAAGAACTCTAACTGTGGAAAAACTTCAGCCTCATCAGGGATCTAATGAATTGTACCCAGTGATAAGCATTGTAGCAGCAGAGCAGACTGGCCTCGGGCACCAGAGAGGAGGGGACTCTGATCTCTTACACTTCAGCAGCGTCATGTTCACCATACATAGTAATAACTTCAATATCATGAAGAAGGAAAAAGATAAAAGAGCTGCCTATATTCAGACCGTGGTTTGGGGTTTTTTCTCTGCCTTTATCTTTCCTGCATAGATTTTATTTTGTAAATTGACTTTATCTGAGTATACTTCCTGCTTATTGTTTCAGAGGGTCAGGCAAAATGTGTTCTGTCTGAAGCCCTTTTTTTCCTTATTTTTTTCCTTCCTTAGGCTGACTGTAAGGTGTGAATGGAAAAATGAATGAACTTACCTATTCTTTGGAACTGCTGTTAACGAAGAATGATCAGCTGTCTTGAGTGACTTCTCAGCAATGCTGACAAAAACTGAATTCTCCAAGCACGAGGATGAGATCAAAATGGATCATATGGGATCAGCAAAATTCAAAATTTGCCATTACTAGAGATGAGTGGAAGAATGCTGGTGAGATCAGAGAGGCTTTTTGGGCGAAGGAGACACAAAGGATCAGGGAGAAATAGTGAGCATTTCAGAGTGTGAAGGTGGACGGACCAGACTGGAGAGAGTCCCTGGTGCTGGGGAAGCGGGCCAGGAGGACACTGCCTGTTGATGGTGCCATCAGGTGAGAAGAATTTGGGGTGTGAAGGGAACTGACC
Organism: Ammospiza caudacuta; assembly: GCF_027887145.1. Taxonomy (NCBI): domain Eukaryota; kingdom Metazoa; phylum Chordata; class Aves; order Passeriformes; family Passerellidae; genus Ammospiza; species Ammospiza caudacuta. The sequence goes on from NC_080594.1 coordinate 32,673,378, forward strand.
TAACCACACCTTCTCCATCTGCAGAGATCCCTCCTCACTGCCGTGTTAGCGGGGAGGACCTGGGAAAGGCCTCAGCGAGCATCCTCACGGCTGGGCTCGCTTCCTTCGCGGTCGTGCGGGGCCAGGGGCAGAGGCCGGGCGGCGCCGCACGCCCGAGCCCCGCGGCCGGCTCCGGGGGCAGATCGGACCGCGGGGAACGGCCGTTCTCCCGCCGGATGGCGGCTGGGGCGGCTCCGCGGGCCGCCTGCCCCTCGGCAGCTCCCGCAGTGCCTGCGGGCCGGGCTGCGGCGGCACCGACACCACACCGGCACCGCGCCGGGCCGGCTCAGCCGCGCGGGAGCGCCCCGGGGGAGGCGCGGCGCGGCCGCTGGGGGGCTGCCGGTAACTGAGTCGGGTCCGCAAGTGTAGTTACCGGGAAACCGCGCCCGCCCCGCCTCCATCCATCCATCCATGCAACCATCCATCCCCAGCCCCTCGCTGCTGCTGCTTCTTCTTAAGGGGACGCAGCAGCTGCTCACCCACCTCCCCCCGTCCCCACTTGCTTTACTCTTACAGGGACAAGCCTGCTGCCCGCTCCCCCCTCCGCTCCCGGCCTGCGGCACCGCCCGCCGCTCACCTGTGCCCGCCCCGCTCCCCCGGCGGACGGGAGGGGCCCCGCGCCGCCCCCCGCTCCGTGCGCATCCCGCGCCGCCCGCACCTGTCCCGTCCCGTCCAGCCCGCCCGCCCGCTGGGCTCCCTCGCCTCCTCCCCGCCGCCGGCCCGTCCCGCGCTCCCCGCGGGCAGAGGGGCGGCCCGGCCCGGCCGGCGCTGCCTCCCCTCCCCGGGCCGCGGAGGGCGGCAGCCAATCGGCGCGGCGCTGCCGGGCCGAGCTGTTTACCCAATCTCAGCCCGCCCCCCGTCGGGGAGCCGGGAGCGGGGGGCGGGCGGGCAGCGGGGTCTCGGCGGCGGCACCGGCGGGGACGCGGCAGCGCACGGGGAGCCTCGCGGGGCGCGGCGCAGAGCGCGGAGGCGCGGCGGGGGCAGATGCCAGCCTGGCCCGCGGGCTCCGCGCCCGCCCGCCCGCCTCGCCCCGGCGGGGGCACCCCGCGCTCCTACCTGACCATGACCCCGCGCCGGTCCCCGCTGGGCCACCCCGGCGTTTCCCGCTGAACAGACCGGCTCCTTTCCGATCTCCGCCGCTCCCCGCCTTCTCCGCCTACTCGCTGCTGAGGCTGCCGCCTCTCCCCGGAGCCCCGCCGGAGTGATGGGCTGCATCGGATCCCGCACCGTGGGTAAGGCGTTGGCGGGGACGGCGCCAGAGCATGCTCGGGCAGCCGCGGCCCCCGCCCGGGTACCCGCACGGCAGCCCCCGGCAGGTCGCCCCTCGCAGCCCCCTCCCTGCCGCCCGTGCAGCGCCATTAGCTGCGTGCGACCCTTCCCCACCGCGGTCTCCCGTGGCGTGGCGGGGCTGCGCGGAGCCGCTGGCCTAGGTGCTGGCAGCGGGGCGGCGGGACGTGCCCGGGGCCGGGGGTCGCCTGCCCGTGTCACCCGTGACGAAAGGTCGCCGAACATGTGGGTCAGTGCGGCGCCTCCGGAGAAGGGGGTGGGTGCGGGGCGTGCCGTGCCGTGCCTCCCGAAGCGGAATCAGGCGGCCGGCGGCTGGCTCCTTTGCTCGGTAAGGGTTTATTGTTATCCGAGGATACATAACGTTCCATGATCTGCACGTCTTCTTGTCTCCCCCTTCCCCCTGCGTAGACTTCAATGGAGAAGAGCAAAGAAAGCTGAATCCCTTCCCTCTCGCGGAGCTATTGCGAGGGGACACGGGGAGGGACCGCATCCTTCCGCTGGGCCACGCCATGCACATTTTTAACCAAAGGATCGCAAGCCTTCAGGCTGTGTGACCCATCTCTCCCCTCCTACACACATGCAGATACCAAGAGGTCCCTTGATCTTTAAGCGGGGGTATCTACAGGTAAACACAGCATTCTGGGCACACTTTCTTGCCTTCAGGAGTTTTTTTTTTTGTGCAAACCACAGGTACAGCTCTATCAGTTACATGGGGACATATAATTCAATATGCCAAAAGAATCTCTGAGAGCAAACCGGAGTTCATTTGGCAGTACATCTCGCTCCCAAGCCGTCGGCTCTGTCTCTCCCAAGAGCACGCGGGCATCTGTGGGAAAAGGAGACCTCTGAGGACATGAGAATTGCACCACCACCCCAGATGGAGGGACTGTGTCACCCCAGAGTAAATCTGAGGGACTATGTCAAAGCCTGATGCTGCTACACTTCTTGTCTCAGTGGGAAAGCCCTTTGTGAGCACTTGCAGGGAGCCATCTACTCCTGCAGCAGCAAACTTTAAACTACAGAATCCAGTTTTTACTTTGGGAATTAATTCCTGTACCTAGCCTATGTCTCTCATCAGTCTCAAATGTCCTTATGACCTAGAGAAATCTCTTACGTGTCTACATGGCAAAGATCACTGCAATATTTCCCTTGAGATTGTTCAAGCTCACCTGGATCAGTGTCTCTATAGCATATCAGGACATGTGTTGCCTCCATCTCCTGCCTTGCCCCTATCCTCCGCACACCAGTGCTGCCAAGGGCATTATTATTCTGTTAGCTGGGTAATTACTGGTATGCCTTTTATCGATGTCTGTCTGAACAGGCAGCGTTAATTCTTGGTCTCTCTTCCCACAATGCTGTTGAAATAAAGAACAAACATGCATTTAGTAACATCCACTCTCCACTGCAAAATGTGGTTAAGCTGTCGTACAAACTACAGGTGTTTGCTCCTGTGCATGGCAGCGTTTTTATGTGACAAATAACCGCTGGTATAGCTGAGCTGTTGCAAGTATCATGCTCATATGAGATTATATATACGTGTTTGTATATATATTTATAAGTGTCATACAGTTGTGTGGGCATAGATGAAAACAGAAAATAGCATCTATGCTATGTCGATGGGATAATGATAGCTGAAAATTCACTTTGCAAATTGCAGTCCTCCAATACAGACCTTAATGGTGCAGATGTTTGACTTCTCATATGATAGCAATTTTTGGTTAGTGTGATACACGTTCATTCTTGATGGTGCTAGCTCAGTGGACTTTAGGGACCTATTTATACAGTTAACTGAGGAGCTTTTCTTGCCCTGGTGGTATGAAGGCGTGTGCTAAGGGGGATTGCTCAGCTATGATTCTGGTCTCTGTGGGAGTCAGATATGAATGTAGTAATACTGTCTGATGCCTGCTTTGTGTGAAACTTTTACATTGCTGTGCTTTAGAAGGGGCTAATTCTCCTGTCAGTCCTAGAGGCTGGATTTCGTGAAGGTGGGATCCTTGAATTTTAGTTGGACTACTCCTCCTAAGGAATTTTGTTTAGAATGATTCTTACTTGGCAGCCTAGATTTTTGGCTCCAGCCTTCCTGGAGTTATTGAGAGGATTCTTCAGACATATTTTCTTCGAGCTGGAAATCAATGCTTTGAAGTACTAGGTCTGAGCTCTAGGATGTGGTTGGAAACTAACATCCTAGCATGAGCAGAGCTTTGTGTTCTCTCTTCCAAGTCTATCTGGTTCGATTTTTGCAGAATTAGTTCAGTATACAGCCTCTGTATTGGCTTCCCAAGACCAGGTAGGTCCCAGAGAAGGGAGTGCTATGCTTGTATTTATTTTACCTTGAAATTTACATGAAGCAGATTTTGAACTCAGAATTCAAGAGGTTTTAATTAGTGATAGAAAGCTCATAATCAGTCACATTTGGTTTATTCACCACACAAGGGCCAGTGCAGGATTGTGCCCTGAGCTTGCTCCGGGCCTTTTTCCATTCCAATTTTAAGCAAGCCACATGATTTCTTCATCCCCCGCAGGGATGTTTTACTATGATCTAGTTAGATGTCATAGTTTGCACATGTTTAGTGATGTGCAACTTTACATTTTCTTTCCTAAATATGAGTTTTCTGGTTATTTCTCCCTGGGGAAAAGTAATTGAGTGGGTCATAACAGAGCAGCTCCATATGTGATAATTTGAAATGGAGTCATAGAGTATATTTAAATTTTACAGAGGACCCCAGAATGGCAGTGATCTGGATTATGATTTCCTAAGGTATGGAAAAAGCTGAAAAGTGATCTTAAAAGGCTAACCTGATATCCAGTCACCTTCTCCACAGTCACATCTCAATGTCATACATGTGCTTTGTGTAACATGGTATATAGCAATTACTCAATGAGAAGTGGAGGTGGCTTCTTCCTCTGGGAATGGCTGCAGGTCGTGTCTGTGTATTGAGGATACCCCATCATAGTTCCTAGGGAGCTGCCTAGCAACTCTCATCATAGCTGGGTCTCAGTTTCTGGGATGTAGAGGAGAATTTTCACTGAGGTTGCTCGACAGTTAAGGCTGTAAAATCCACCTAGGAACTTGTGGATATTTGAGTGCCAACCAGCTAAATGCCAAAGATTGGCTTGGTTGTTGTCAGTAACTGAGCCAAGTTTAGGGTTTCAGGTCTGCATGGGTGTCTGAATGCATTTCAAGTGTACCTTTGACTACAGCTTAGACATCTCCTAACACTGGCTGTTCTGATTAGCAGGGCAGGGTTTCTCTTAGTTCCTTGAATGGATTTAAATTAATAGAAAGCTCAAGCATGTTAAGCTCAAGATTGCTGTCTCTTTTTTTTTCCAGTGATTTCTCTGATTTCTCTCATGTCTTTGCACAGAAGCCTTCAGCAAACCTGTTTTGTGAATGTGATGTAAAATGGTGGGAAAATATTCCAAGACATTACAAACTAATAGTACTTGTGGAGCGTGGGAGAAGAGAAACTAGAGTTGCTCACGCTGAGGGTCAGGGAAAACCTTTTGACTGTGAGAAGTGTCAAGCACTGTAACGGGTTTCCCAGAGAGATTGTTCAGTATCCATTCTTTGAGGTTTTCAGGACCAGACTGGATAAAGCTGTGAGTAATCTGGTCTAACCTCATAGCTGACTCTCTTTGAACTGGAGTTTTCACCTCAGGAGGCACCTTCCAACCCAGTCATCCTGTGTTCCTATGCTTAGGGTCTAAACCCTGGAGTGGTTGCCTCTCTGAATCAGGTTGGACTCACTGCTTCGGTCTTGCTGTGCCAGAGGTCCCCAGGTCTTCCACATGCCATCAGTACACTCCTACATGTTGCCCCCATCACCACTTTCCTTAGCTCTTAGGAGTGCCATGTGTCACAGAATTCCTCCCCATGATAGCCCCAGCTGCAGCCTGTCCTCTCTGAGTGTTGTTGGTGTGGCAGTTTTGCAAGGAGCAGCCCAAGTGACAGCTGGGCTGGTGCACGGAGCACCAGGCTGGAAAAGGCAGAGCTCTCCATTGTTAATGAATTGTTCAGGCTCTGGGTCAGGTGTGACCTGCCAAAGCCAGGTACCTGGCTTGCTGGGCTCCCCTTCCCTGGCAATGGTCAGTGTCATGTCAGAGGCAGGAGTATGTACTTTGTCTGTTGCTTTCCCACTGGATGATCCCTGCTAGGTGTAAATGAGTGGCTCATAGCACCTGCAGCAGGAGAGATGGAGCCAAAGACCACCCACTCCTAATCCAGCCACTTTCGATTCAGCAGAGTGGGAGCAGGGTGGGAGGCTGACAGGAGAGGGTAAAGCAGCTGGAGCAAGCAGTGAACATCCCCTGCATTTTTCTCCTTACGTATTCTCCCCCACAGATCTGTAGGTGTGTGACGTGAGATCTGGAATGGCAAGTGTGGTCTACACACTTGGAGTGTGAAAAAGTGAGACATCCACTCTACATGCACACCTCACACATACCAAGTATGTATCAAGGTGTCCAGTTCCTACCTCCTTCACCTTCAACATCTAGTGAGTCAGTGAAAAGGAATAAAGAGAGGAGAAGCTTCAGAAAGGAGATGCAGAAAGGTAATGCAGATGGAAACTGAGTCATGGAAGTAGGAATAATTTCATTTAGTTGCATGCACAGAGGTGGAAGGGGAAGGAGCACAGAGCTCCGTGTAGAAACTGTAGGTGATGTGAGTAAAAGAGTGAGAATACATGAAAAGGGGCATCTGGGTATCTTGTTCCTCCCATACCTGGGATAGAGACAGAACAGAGGGACAAAGGCACACCTTCCAGACCAGACTGCTTTGTGGTTGGTCTCACTTCACTGCTTATATTTCTTCCCAATCTGGCTTTTCCTCTTTCAAGCATTTCTCAATCTAATCACTTTTAGAAGCTGAAGTAGAGGGCTCAGGGATGGGAACTTGTTTGTCCCAGTAAGATTCTGAGCAGAGAGCATCTCCCAGCCCTAGCAGCTGGTTGTCCTGAAGGCTGTATGAACAGGTGATCTCTGAGACTTCCCTCTCTCGTCAGGGCTTCTGAAATACAGGTGGGTGGTTTCAAAGTTGTGGTGGGGAGAGGCTGGCAAAGGGCATGATTGCATAAGCCTGGCTTTATAAGGAAACAGTCCTAAAAAATACACGTGCAAGGTAAGTGTGTGTCAGAAACAGTCATTAGTAACAGAAAATAGTCTTTGGCATGTTGCTGATTGATGTAAGACCTCTGTGTGTGTACAATGCAACAGATGTGATTTGAGGAACAGAACTGAGGAAGAGCATACTCATTTTGTGAACTCCTATGGACAGTAATATTGCAAGAATTATGAGAGAAATTACCAAGGAGCTGATGGAAAAATGCAAGTAATGAATTCATTGGCATGATAAAGCTGGGAGTCTTAATTCTATAGACTGATGTGTATTGAAGCAGAAGAAGTGAACTAATCAATAAGTGTTTTAGGCCTGCTTTCTTGGGGGGACATAGAAAAAGTAGTTTTCAGGTCATTTAATAAGTTTGTGTTATCCAACAGCAAACAGCTGTGATTTTTAGACTGATACTTAACCAATTGAAGATAATTCACACTCATGAGTTTTTAAGCACTTTGATAAAAAGTCAAAGCTTTATTTTATAAGGTCTTAAAATAGTGAAGAAGGTCTCAAGTGAAAAGCTGGGATGTTAGCACAACTTTAAAGGTTTTGTGAGATGACCTATCTATTTAATTTTATCGATCAGTTAAAATTTCCAATAAAATATTAGAAGGCAAATATATCAGTTAGAATGGGCTTATACAAAACAGAGCCTGTCAAGCTAACTTGATTTCATGACTTTATGAGACTCCCTGCAGCCAAGTACTTCTCTGATAGAAGTACTTTACCTACAGTCATGGTGATGGAGGTAAAATATAAGATTGTTAAAAGATACAACCTCTAATAAGCTAGCAATCAGCTTAGAACCACATGATTCTTAGTTAGTTAATATATGAGTACAGTACATTCTAAGTGCATCTAAATTCAATAGATAGCAAAATAGTAACAAGGAAAGAGTCATTGTTGAAAAACCTGTGGCTCTAATTTTGCCAAGTACCGTGTGATTTTTACATAATGCTCAAAATCCCGAGGGAGATCTAAAATACTGATAAACTTGATAGTATTTGCAATGACTAGAAGAACTGCTAAAAATGAAAGTAACAAATGGAAGGGATAAATCACTGATAGGGAAGAGTTTGATTCATTTTAAGTACTGACAGACAGTGTGTGTTTCAATCTAACCAAATATGAGTTAATCTAAATATCTAATGGCAGAGTGTGAATGCTGTTTACAGGACCAGAATTCTATTTTGTGAGCAGTCACACTAAATAAGCTTATAGGTATTGGAACTGGTAATCAGTAGGTCAACAGCTGCTACTGAGATGCTGCAGCCAAGGAAGCTGATGTGCTTCTTTGATCTTGAATATTGAATAGGAGGAGAGAAAAGCATATTTTCTCTGTGCATTTGGCACTTGTGAAAAAATTATTTTTCATCTACTTTGTCTAATTCTATTATTATCACTTTGAGAAATACTGCAAAACTGAAGTATGACAAGAAAATAAACATAGAACCGTGAATAAAAACTTACAGAAGTGACTTGATGACAGTCCTTAAGTGCTTGATTGAAGAAAAAAACGACCTCAAAGTCATCTGACTCTTCAGCCTAGTAGAAAGCTAAGATGTGAGAGAAGGATGGCAGATACATTCAGATTGGAAATGAGGCAAAAATCAAACAGTAAAAATACTGAACTATTGGCATAATTTACTGAGAGTTGTACTGAGCCCTCTGTCACATGAACACAATAAAATCAAGATTTTAAAAAATGCCCTCGTTCAAGCACAGCAACAGAAAGTATAATTAACAAAGGGAATACATTTAGCCTCTCTTATTTTAAGGAGGTCAGACTAGATGATCAGTGTGTTTCTCCATGAGTTTAAGCTACACATTCCCAGGTCCAGGAGTATACCAGCCTTTTAAATGAAATATAATTTTTATATCCTGAAACAAATGGGGTTGTATTTGCAGATGCCGATCAGGCATGGCTCATGGGGAAAGTTTCAGTTCAAAATTTCTAAAGTGCGCTGGAGAAAACGGTTTGGTGACTCAAATGGTGAGCATAGGGATTGACATTCCACATAGGAAAAAGAGTTTTAGGGTTTATACTGCTGGCCATTTATGCTCACTGGCCAGGATGGTGACAGAAAGCTGTGACAGGCAGAGGAGGATCAAAGAGGCTGTGGAGGCAGGAAGCTCAGCAGGCTGCAGATTAAATGTTTACTTCAGGAGCTATTCAAAGAGACTGTAAAAGGCAAATAACTTGCCTTTTGCAATGATTAGGAGGACTTAGTGTGTGGTGTTACTACTAAAGAGGCTTCAGGTGACTCAGAGAGATTAAGACCATAGCAGAACATCACTACCCTCTGCCCCCAGCCTCAAAACCCCAACAATTTTGTGTCTGTTCATTGTGGAAGAAGTTGTGGAATTTTATCCTGTGAAACCTTTTCTTGTTTGAGATGCATCACATCAGCTTCAGATCAAAGCCTCAGTGAGGTTGTAGAGCAGGTAGACAAAAAAGTGGTCAGATGATGTTCATGTGAGACTTCTGGAGAAGTTTGAGGCTGGAGGGGCTGAACTGCAGATTTTTATCTGTAATGCTTTCCAGTTGCTTTGGTACAAGAAGATTGGAAGGTCGATGATGTCATGCCAGTTTTTAAAATGATTTTGAGATCTGGAGAACTGCAAGCTAGTAAACAAGATATGCCTAGGAGGCAAGCTAATAAACATTACTCTGAAGAACAGAATTAGTGTAAGCATGGAGAGATAAGATGTACTGAGAAAGAGTTAACCCTACAGTTGTTAGTTGATATCACAATTTATAAGTCTTAGAAGGGGTCAACAAGCAATATTGACAAAGGAGGTCCAGTGGCGGTAGTCCGCTTGGATTTGCAAAGCACATTTGTAAAGGTCACTCACCCCAGGCTGTTAAAAGACATAAATCTACTGTTGAATCTGAGAAGTTTCTTAAGTAGCTGGGTACAGATAGGAAACAAGGATTAGCAGGAAATGTCCGTTTTTCACAGGGATTTTTTTTTCAGATTTGTGCATATCCATAAATGATATGAATATTTTTTCAGATATGTGCATATCTGTAAATGACATTAAAAAGGGGAAGGGCTACATAATGAGGTAACAAACTATGGTAATAAAGTAATCAGTCATTTGGGGGAGCAGACAGAAAACTGCATGGAATGATTTGGGAAAGGATTTCACAATATCAAATGACATAAATGATGGGTGAAATTTGATGTGGATAAATGTAAAATGATGCACACAGGCAAAGCAATTCTAGAGTTACATTTGCAATGATGGAGGTTCTGAGTTTACTGTTGCCATGCAGGAATGAGATCTTGCGGTTATAATGTGTGGCTTAATGCATAGTGCCACTAAAAATGCCAATCAAATTAGAAAAAGAATAAGAGAATAAAATGAGAAATAGCATTATACTATGTATCTATCCATATGGTTCCCTTGTTTTGAGATTTTATAATGCATTGACCTTAATGGTCTGTTCCCATTTCAGAAAGGCCATAATCAAAGACTGGAAAAGATTCAGAAAAGGATAGGAAAAACAATCGAAGGTATTGTGTGGCTAATATGAAAGGAGCCATTTAAATAGGGATTTCTCAAGTATGGAAATGAGACGGTTAAGGATATGACAGATAATCTAAAAAATAATGAATTTTCTCTGGGATGGGAACAGCATGGAGAAAATGATGAGGGAAGACTATTTAATTACCAATTTTAAAACAGAGCCTAAACGTCAGACAAAACTAATAAGTGGCAAGTTTAAAGCAAATAAAAGTCAGCACTTCTTCATGTAACACAGAATTCAATTGTGGAAGTACTTGACATAGGATGTTATGGGTACTAAAAGGCCTTTGTTTTGATTTTAGAAGTGAACAGATGAATCCTTTAAAGATGACTAAATACAGAGACAAGTCTGTCTTGGGAGCTACTTGAGATGTAAATTGTTACAGGTTAGGACAGATATTCTGGGGAAATATCGCTGCTGTTTCCCCTGTTTGAATAATTTCCTGTCTTTCTTACACATCCACTCCCGCTTTAAGGACAAGCTGATACCCATCCCAAACAAATACTAAATACCTCCTTTCCCACCACTTTCTAAAAGAAGAAGAGAATGAAGAAAAGGAGCCAGAGAGGAAAGTAACCAATCACTGAGGAGTGAGGGCTGGGAAGAAGAAAGCAATAAGAAAAGAGAACAGACTAACAGGCTAAAACCTGGAAAACAGGGAACCAAGGGGGAACAATGAGCAGAGCACCCCTGTATTTCCATGATATCCAGGAACTGGTAGGTGCTGCCGAGTCATGCCTTGCCCAGAGCACTGGAATAGAAATAGCACTGTTAGTTGCTGGGATCTTGGGATTTCCTCCTCCTGGAGCTGGACATATCCAGCTTGGTGAGAAACAGGATAGTTGATGAAGAGGATCCATAATTTAGTAGGTCTTGGGATAGAAACTGTACCAAAAAGATGTGAGAAGAGTAACCAGAATCAAAATAATGAGTTTTGGAGGAGACAGAACATTGGCATGTGTGATGTGCTGGTTTTCCCTCTGACTGCAGAAAAGGCCTGACTTGGGGAATCCTCTGAAGAAACTTGAACCTTCTGCTTGATGAAGGATTTTCCCAGATGATGTTCCCAATGAGCCATTGAATTAGCTGAAAGTAGAAACTGGCCACCGGGGTTCTTCATTCTTTTCTGACAATGAGTGGTCCTACAACCACTTATCGTGGGTCTAAGGGGTTGTTAACCCGGTGTTTGGATTTGAGGGGGAGGTTGAACAAATAATGTGCATACCTGGCAGAGAGTGATGACTGTTCCCTTGATGTGGAGATCAGAGGGGCCTCTAGAACAGAAGGTACCCCCTGGGTAGGTGTGGATGCCCTCAGGGACAGCAGGGAAAATCATGGGGTGGGGTTAGGGGTGGGTGTGATGGTGTTTGTGATGGTGAGATGTGGCCTCACCCGAGCAGGTGCAGGGCTGGGCATTGAGTGCCCGCAGCTCTGCCTGGTGAGCTCAGCCCCTGCAGTCTCAGTGCCAGCAGCTCGTGCTCATTTTCCCCAGGTGCTTCGGGAGCTGTGGAGCTCTCTCTGGAGAGGACACCTGAAGCCCTGCTGGTGGCTTTCTAGGATTGGGAACAGTTTCTCTTACCAGATATCTTACCAGATATTTCCATACAATACAGCAGAGAGGAATCAGACCAGGAGTTTTCCTGGAGAGTGTGTAAGAATTTCCTGACACAGCTGGTGAGTGTGCCAGCTAGGGAAGGCACCTGGTGGATCTCTTGTTTGTGAACAGGGAAGAACTTGTGGGTGATGTGGTGGTTGGAGGCTGTCTTGGGCATAGCCATCACAGAATGAGAGACTTTTTGATGCTCAGAGCAGTAAGGAGGGGGTCAGCAGAACTGCCACCTTGGACTTACTGAGGTCAGACTTTGACTTGTTTAGGAGACTGTTTGGCAGAGTCCCTTAAAGAGGCAGTCCTGAAGGGCAGAGGGGTCCAGGAAGGCTGGACATTCTTTAAGAGGATATCATAAAGGTGCAGAAGCAGGCCATCCCCATGTGCTGAAAGATGAGCTGGTGGGGAAAAATACTAGAGCTTAGTCTGAAACTCAGGAAATAAGGAGAGTGTCTCACCTTTGGAAGAAGGGGAAGGTCATTCAGGAAGACTGCAAGGGTGTTGTGAGGTTGTGCAGAGAGAAAATTAGAAAGGCCAAAGAGCAACCAGGATTTAGTCTGACTGCTGCCATAAAAGGCAATAAAAAGGTTTCTGCAAATGCATAAGCAGCCAAAGGAGGGCTAAGGAGAATTTTCATCCTTTATTGGATGTGGAGGAAAATATAGTGGAAAAAAAAAGAGAAAAAGGCTTAGGTATACACTTTGCTTTTGGGGGAGAGTGGTGGCAGGGAGTCAGCAGCCTCAGTGCTTTCTGTCTGGCTCTGACCACTGCTGCTGTCCCCAAACCAGATGCCCTGTGGGGACTGTGACCAAGTGTGTGATGGCTGTGGTGGAGAAGGGTGCAGCCACCTGGCTGTAAACCCTGGGGCTGCCAGGGTGACACCCCACAGCTGAGGCAGGGCAGGTGAGGAGGGTGGATATGAAGCTCACAGGCTGCCCCTGCCCTCATGTGCTGGTGTTTGGAGAGGCTCTGGTTTTGTCCATTCCATGAAGAGGGACCAGGAGCATCCCTGAGGTGGGAAAGGTGTGTTGTGATCTGCTGGTTGACTCTTGAGGAGCACTGGGGTTGGTTCTTCTTCCCACTGCTGAGGATGAAACTACAGCCCGAAGATGGCACATCTAATTGTATTCCTGTGCTCCAGGACAGCGCCCACATGACGTGCTGGCTACAGGGGGATTAAAATTTAAACACCTATGGAGAGCAATGTATGCGATTGCCTGCTGCATATTGCTTCTGTGAGGCTGGCTGCAGGCCAGGCAGAAGGGGCTGCTACCTTGGTTCATATCGACGTTTTCATACTTACTGTGCTGAGTGAGGGCCCTGGGGACACATTCCCTGCACTTCAGAGAAGCAGTGAAGAATGAGGATAAACCCATCGCTGCTGTTCCTGCTGGCTGATACTTGTTCTGCAAATGAGACGGTGCTCTGAGGTTTGGTGTTTTTGGAGTTTGTGTTAATTGGATGTGTTTCCAATTGTGTTTCGTTTTGGAGTATCTCCCTAGCCCGCATGACATGATGGCTTCTCAGAGCAGAGCTCCTTGTGTCTAGCATTAGGCTCTCTGCTCATCTTTTACTTAAAGATATGCAGTAGCCTTTAGTATTGGTTTGACAGTGCTTCCAGTCATAAAGAAAAATGTAGGTGTTAGGGCTTAGTTCATTAATTCTGTCTCCTAAACAGCTCTGAAAAGGGATCTGCCTGCAGGAAGCTGTAGAATGGTCTGGAAAAGTACTCAAATGTTCCAAATTCAAAGCAAAGATCCTGAGAAGTGCCCATCTGATTCCTAATCTTAGAGACAGGTCAGAGCTGTAGGTGTTTCCATTTTTTATCAGAGATTTGAAAGACATCTGTTTTGTGGACAACAAGACATTTCTTTGCCTTGATGAGCACCAAACTGTTCTGCTCTGTCTCCTCCACCTAAACAGGTTTTTTTCCATTTCTCATCCACAACTGACCCTGTTGGTAGGTGCCAGCAGCAGATAACTAATTTTTATGCTTCCTTATGCAGTACAAGCTAGAATTCCTACAGAGTTAGGTGAAAAACTTGGGTTGATGGATTTCTCAGCTTTACCTGAGAGAATTTGAGTGCTTCCTTCAGAGTTCACCTCAGGGACAGCTCCGGTGACAGAGCTTTATTCCTTTCCTTGATGACCCTTTGGATGGCTTTGATTGTCTCTGTGTAAAGCAGGCAGGCAGGGAGAAGGTTTCTATGGTTATTCTAGCCACCCATCTGTCAGTCCTTCCCAGCAGTTTCAACTGCTTTAATTTCAACCACATTTGACAAGACACGATGATGTTGTGTTTGACAAAGATACACACTCCCACGAGTATCATGAAAATTGGTATCAGGGAAAGAACAATTTAAAGACTGATCATAATTACTGCAATTACATTTGTTGTTTTCTTAGTTGTTCGGGGGGAAAAAATGGGAATGGAAAGGAATAATTGAACCATTTACTCTAAATATTCATCTTTACCAACATTAATGCTAGCTACCAGTATCAAATGACAAGGTTTCTGCTCTCTGCTGGAAAGTAACATTTGAGAAACAGAAGAAAGTGTTCTAACAGGGGATAATAGCAGTGCTGGAAAGTCATTGCTTAATTAAATTGTTTCTTGTGTTAATTGGCGTGACACATCAGAAAGTAAATAACACAAATACTTATTTGGTTTATGGCGTAGATCTTCACCAGCATGATGTTCGGAAGGGAAAAACAAAATTCAAGACTCTCAAACTCTGTTCATCTATTTGGTGTGGCACAAAATAGAGAAGACAAATTTGAGATGATGTTTAACATCCAGCACAGAAGTTACAGCACAATAGATTATTAAAGGCTGTAGATGCAGATTAAAGTCATAGATGCAGAAGCCTGATTTAAGCATGGACCTTGGTAAATGAACAAAATGCAGGCACAGGTACCAAATACAGAATCAATTAATGCACAGTGGAAACAGCAATTCAGAAAATGTCAAGAGGAAACCCAAGGAGAATGGGCTGTTTAGATTAAGTTTTGAGTAATTCAAAACAAGGTGAATTTCTTATGGTCATAGAATGCACAGAAACTGAAAATATGACCAACCTAGAAACTCGGCGTCTTCATGGTAAATTAAGGTATGTGGCAAAATGAACTACAGAAATAGTAAAAAAGTAGTAGTAATAGATCAGCAAGGTGAGGTGCAGTCATCCTGATGATTTTTGTATTTTTCCAGTGCATTCATCAAATGTTCACTTTTCTTAGGAATGCTTACTACACATATTCCCTAGTTCCTGAGAGTCCAAAGTTATGGTGCTCAAAAAACCTAAAGTAAAGCAAGAAGTGGGGAAAAAGATATTTTCTTTCCCTCACATTTTTTCCTCTTTAAATGTTTTTCATCTTTATTATTTAGAAAGGCTTGATTAAACATAAATCTTGATTTTTTACCTTAACGGTACTGTAAGAGAAAGAGGGATGATATTTTCCCCCAAAGGCTCAAATGTCTTGAGTTGGAAGCTTACGTCAGTTGTAATGGGGGCATCTTTTTCTTATGAGTGTTTTTGCAGACTTTGTTTTTATCTAATTTGTGTTAAAAAATACAAAGCAGCCATGATCTGAATAATGTGGCCTAATGTATTTCGACAGCTTTCATTTTCCCTCTCTGCTTCATGTAATCAGCTTCTTACTTTTTCTTCAGCCATCCACTGAGTCTTCCAAAACAAGGATGAAATCTGTGATGTTAAAAAACCCCAAACCAAATAACAAATTTTTAAATAAAATGAAGACAACTTTTAAAAGTTCCATGAAAATGAATCCCCTCTATATCCTTTCTATACAGAAACAATGACAAGGTCAGAAACTCAGTTATCTTTCAACTTTCATCACCTCATTTCAGAACATCTGAACGAGAATGATAGCATGTTTGTAAAAATTCCACTTTAAAATTAGCTTTATGACCCACTCATTTTAAAGTTCTTATCAGCTCTATATGGAGAAGAGCAAATACGATTCTGTAAGAGGATATTGATCATAGAATTACAAATGGAATAGTCGTGATGATTAGCAGAAGCTGGAATGGGAGATGGATAAGGGAAATTATACTGGAGAAGAAACATACCATTACAAAAGAAAAGAAGTCTCTACTAATTGCAGGGAGAAAGAGGTTGACAAGAGACTGGATAAAAAGAATACTAATTTACAAAGTACTGCTTTTTCAGTTTCTGTTTTCCCACTTCACTCTCCATACTTTTTTTTTCTGATTTTCCATGTTTCTTTCCTTCCATTTGCCAGAGCAGAACTTGTTTTTTCATGTCTTGATCTAACATGAGTTAATGTTGCTCTTGCTATTTCTAGCAGGAGAGAAAAAAAACCCACTAACCTTTATCCACCTTTCAATAAGAGAAAGTAATGTTGCCCCAGGCCCAACATCAGTTAGACAATTTCTTTTCAACCAGTGTGTGATGCTGTAGCTTTTCAGCAGATATGACTGCATTTAAAACCATTTAGCAGATGTTAAAGAGTTATTTTCTCTCAATATATTTCTCTCTTAGTACCTGTGAAACTGTTTAGACCAAGAATTTATTTTCAAAAATTATTCAGTCTCTGTAGAGCATGCAGAATCACATATTACTCATTCTTTTTCCCTGAACTGGGTTGATGAGCTGTTTCAACTGGAGAGAAGCAGTAGTAAATAAATTCTGTAGGTCTTCAGCTCTGCTATTACAGAACAGGTTTGAACTTTGAGACAAATAATTGTTTGATGTTCTTCAAACATTTGATGCTACCATCTGCCAGAATAGTATTAATGCTGGACAAGACAAAGCTCCTGGGAGACCTTATAGCACCTTCTGTGACCTAAAGGGGGCCTGAGAGCTGGAGAGGGACACTTTACAAGGGCACGGAGAGATGGTGCCGGGGAAGTGGCTTCAGAATGGGAGAGGGTTGGTTTAAATTCGATAATAAGAAGAAATTCTTTGCTGTGGGGGTGTTGAGGCACTGGCACAGGCT
Source organism: Ammospiza caudacuta (assembly GCF_027887145.1). Classification (NCBI taxonomy): domain Eukaryota; kingdom Metazoa; phylum Chordata; class Aves; order Passeriformes; family Passerellidae; genus Ammospiza; species Ammospiza caudacuta. Next base: position 32,689,938 of record NC_080594.1, read on the forward strand.
GCCCAGAGAAGCCATGGGTGTCCCATCCCTGGGAGTGTTCAAGGTCAGGTTGGATGTGGCTCTGAGCGACCTGATCTAGTGAAAGGTATCCTTGTCTGTGTCGGGTGGGTGAAACTAGATGATTTTTAAGATCCCTTCCAACACAAATCATTGAGTGGTTCTGTGAATATTTTCCACATTCTAACACTTCAAGAAAACCATCAGTGGGCTTGCAGCATTGAGAGCAGAGGCTGAGTGTCATTTGTGGAACTTTGGGGCTGTCAAGTGACATGTGCTGAGCAAGAGGCTCCTCTTCCTTTGGCTGGGGCGGAGGTGTCTTTGCAGTGTGTGCCCAGAATGGTGCTGCAGCCGGCTTGCAGTTTGTACCAGGGTGGCTCCAGGCTCACAGAAGGGCCACAGCGCTGTGCTCACAAAGAGCTGACAGTGCAGGAAAAAGACCTGGGGTAAACAGAGATAGAGCAGGTGTGACACTGTTATCTGCACTGAAGGGTTCTGTACAGCTGCTCAGGAGAGGTGACATCTCTCCTGCTCTCCAGCATCCCTGTCTTGTTCAGCTCTGTGGCAGGAATGCCCCAGCTCTCCCCTTCTAGTGTGCAGGGTTGCAGGTGGAGGACAGGAGCACAGACAGGAACAGGCAGCTGGATCCCAGTGTGCAGGGGCAGGCTCCTGCTCTGCTCTTTGCACCAGTTTCATCCTCCCACTGACCCCTGTTGGACCCTCAGTCCACCCTGATCACAGTCCACCCCTCCATCCTTCCTCTCCAGATTTGCTCTTCCTGGCAGTGCTCCCTCCTCCTTCCCTCTACCCCTGCCCTGTTCAGGGGGACTGAGGACAGATGTATTCCATTCTAAGCCAGACCTCACAGCTGATGGTGCCTGGGTCTGTCAGCTGGGCTTTCACAGCTCTGCCTGGGACTTCCCTTTGCTATAAGAGAGACTTCTAGCCCTGGCAGTTTACTTGGGCCCCAAATATAAGAAGTTCCTGGTCATTGTGGCAAGAAGTTCCTGGTCAATGGGCAACTCACAAGTGGCCCATTAAGCCTTGCTCCTCTTGCTTGAGTTCAGAAATCCCCAGATCTCCCTCTCTTGCCTTGCTGGACTCAAGGTTGCCAGTCCAGTCTGTGGCAGTGCAGTCAGCAAGAGCTCAGTGAGGCCCAGTACATGGATGTGCTTGTCAGGAGAGCCAGTTAAGAGGATCACAGCCCTGAAGGGGGTGATGTTTGTCATCCTTGTCATAGCCATGTCCTGCCTTCTCCAGAGATCTGTCTGTGTCTGACCTCTGTGCTCACCTTTGTAACATGCAGTACAGGAATCCTTTTTCTTTTTTTTGAGTTCCCCGAGTTGCAAGGAGCTGCAACTTGGAGAACAGCAGCTTTACTCAGCCTAGTTAGGAACATATGGGGGATGCTACTAAAGCACTTGGTTCTGATGAACAGAAGCATCCTTTGGATGTGAAGGAAAAAATATCCCTTAGTCCTCTCAGAAATGGACCTTCCAGCACAGCAGAAATTTGAGATGTGAAGGTGTGGTGGACACCACCATATGCAAACAGCGTTGTCTTTTTGTTGTTTTTCATATTGCCACATTTAGCCTTTTTAGGGGACAAAATCTGAGGGGTTTTTTTTGCATTTTGAATTCTTGGTGATGAATGCCTCAGGTTTCCCACCCTGAAGTGCCTCCTTGGCCCCTGCAGGCCTGTGTGGGGTGGATTGCAGCATCTCTCACCTGTCAGAGGATTTGTACTGGGGAAGTGCAGTGATGAGCACTCTATAAAATGTGCCAGAGCTGCTAGAATGAGTAAGGGGCTTTGCATATATCTGTGGAGGAGAAATTTGCTATAAAGAGTAAAAAAAAAAAAAAAAAAAGAAGATCATGAAAGCGGAACCATTCACATTCAATCCAACCAGATTAGACCTTGCTGAATTGATCCCAGGACTAGATGATCATTTTGACAGCTACATTTCTTGACAGATTATAGGAGGCTCAGGTTTAAGGACAGTACAATGGTTCCTCCATGACATGGGAGCAAATAACTTCAAGCAGAATTTGAGGATGGCACGCAGGCTGAAGACAGTAAATTGCTGACTATCCAGAGCAGTCCTGGTTACCTGGCTGACTACTTACATGTGCTTCTTAGCATTTAGTTTCACTTTTTACATTTAATATTATTTAATTTTTAAATCTTAATAAAATTTTATCATGTGTATTTTGTATTATTGATATTTAAAATTTGAAGTGTAATGGCAGGTATTACAAAGGTCTTTTTTCTTGCTGAGGATGGCAGAGCAAAGGCTTCAGCAGCTCTAAGCTGATGTGCAACCAACTCAAGCCATAATGGTGAAATGCCTTTTTCAGGGATGATGGTTCAATATTGAAAGGGGATGTCTTAGGAATTGATTCTTTCCCAGTCACACATCATGACTGGATTAATCTGCACTTTAGCCAAGCATACATCATGCTTGAGAAAAACACAAGTGACTTGTCTTCATATGGAGAAAGCTGTGAGAAATGTAATAGTTGATGAGGTACGGGTGGTCTGAGTACAAATGGAATGTCTGATTTAAGTCTGTTGTGACCTTAAACTCAATGATTCTCCTGCTTATTTAGCTGAGTTGGCTTAAAACTGGTAGAACAAATTGTAGAGGCATTCAGAAGCCTGACCAGATGTGTTCCCACAGGAAACGAGGTGATTGCAGTAGACTGGAAGGGACTGAAAGATGTGGACCAAATCAATATGGACAGCACGAGTTCACTGCATGGCAGCAGCTTCCATCGACCTTCCACTGAGGTGAGTGCCTGGCCCAGAGCTGATGAGCCAAGGGGATGAGAAAGTTTGGATTCTGGGTTCAGAAATGGGTGTTGTGCATCACTGAGGCATCATCTGTGGGAGGGCTGGAATGCCAGGGAGCTCCTGAGGACCATACCAGGGCAGTGTGGCTTGCTCTGAACAGAATTGAGTCACTCCCTTCACAAGATCCATAGTGAGTAAGAATTTGCAAATGGAACTGCTTTTTAACCAGTCATGACGGGAGTGGAACACAACATGAGAAAAACAGTGACAGTTCTGACAAGCCTGTAGGTCTGCATTCCTTGAATAAGGGATTCACATTGGAATGTCCAGCACTGTGTCCGTCCCAGCTTTTGCAGCACAGCCGCAAAATCTTTTGAAGAAACACATTTGTCTGCATTTTGAATTTTAGAGATGCATTCACTAATAACTCACAGACAATCGACTTACCATGCAGTATTTTAAGGGCTGGTTCATTGAATTACTGCAGCTTCTGCATTCTTGGATACCTGAATTTTCAGCTTTGTAAGGTTCAGAGTATGCAATGATGATTAATAGAAAGATAAAATCTATTTTAAATGCATAATATTTGAAGAATCACAAATAATGTTCACAAATAAGCTTAACAAATAATATACAGTTTGCAAAACCTTGAAAAATGTTAATAGATGCACATATATATAATATTTTTATTTTGTTTGAGTACCTTGCTGGCTTGGAAAGCACCTTCAAGACACTTAAGAGTTTCATGGAGTCCTGGCAGGAAATTGTTGGGCCCAATCTTGTATGGAGAATTCAGTCAAATCAAAGCAGATCTAAAAGTCAACGAGCATAAACCACACCTCAGTGAACATTTTGATTTATATGAATGGCTACCATAGGTGTAACATGAATCATTAGATTTTCCTGAGTGTCTCCATCCCCAAACCCAGGATGTTGAGATGAGTCCTCCCAGCTGAAGGAAGCACACTCTGAGTTGGTGCTGTGATGGCTGATGTGGGAAGTCATTCTGGCTCACAAGGGGCGAGTGAGTCAGAATGGACAAGCCAAAACACTGCAGAAGAAAATAATTTCAGCAGAATTGAGTAGCTTGCTGTAGGACACTCAAAATACAAAGGTGGTGTAGCTCCTCCTTGTGTTAACCTCAAAGTGGTGCAACCCACACTTAGGAGTAGAGTCTTGTGAAAAGGTGCTTTGCTCTTTCCTACTCTGTCACCCTGTTCACTATTCCACTTTCAAACACCATGACCCTTATAGGCACCATATTCACCAGCAGGGAATGAAACCATCTTGAAAGACACAAGTTTTTAGAACACGCCAGATAAAGTAGTGCCTGTTGATTGTGGCAAACCACTGGAGTTGCTTGGCTGCTTGCAAGTTGTTTGTTACACTGACGTGGTGCCTTTCTTTGCTTTCTTTAGCAAACACGGACGGATTTCTCCTGGGATGGTATCAATGTGAGTATGCACTGAGTCACTTTTCAAATTTGTAGTCATAGGAAGACCAGGGTTTGTCTGACATTGGATACAGCGGAGGCCAGAATGAGAACATGGCTGAAAGTGCTTCGTGCTGCTGAAATTCTGGTGGTTGTCTCCAAGGTGGTAGATTTTTGTTTGCTTCTGAGTCTTTTGCTGTCTGGCAGATATTTTGATCTGTGGGTGGCTGTTGAATTGCTTTCCTCCTTTTGGGGACAAATGTGTGCCATTTCATATGTTCTATTTTTGAGATTTCTGGGCACTGCTACATAAGAAAGGTGTCCGTCCAGCATATTTTAAAAAATAGTAGTCCTTGATTAGAGCATCATTGGATCTTCTTCAGGGAGAAGTTTGGGAGAAGTGTCTCCCGCATTTTCAGTTGCACGCAGAAGTAACAGAATTCTTTATGTCTCCTAGGGTAGATGGAGAGTACCAGTTAACTTCAATTAAAAGCAGATGAGAAGCAAACATTTTAATTACACGTGTTCCTTTTGCTCTTAATACCTGTGCCATGAAAAAAGTTTTTTTTCTTTTTCGCTAATGCAGAAACAGCATCCTGAAAAAGGAATAAGGCATATTTATTCTACTGGACTTTTTAAAAGGGTACTTACAAAATATTTTCACATAAATTAACTTTATAGTTCTGTACACTTGGAAGGCCAAGATTAGCAGCTCCATTTTGAGTAGTATAAGTGTTTTCAAATTCTGGATTCTTTCAAAACTTTAAAAATACCTGTAGCTTTCTTCTTTCCTGTGATTTGGAAGCATGTGGGACATTAAATATAATTTTTAATTCTCACCTCTTTCATTGGGGCACTTATGGTCTTGAGATCTTTTGCCTAGAATCAATTACAGAAACAAATTGTGTTGGAAAATAATGGTGCATGCAGCAACTGTCTAGAAGAAATTTGTTTTTTTTCTTTTCCCTCACTGCACCTATGTCTAGCTGAAAGCAAAGTACACAAGGTTGTGTTTCCTTAAAGAAAGCAGAAGACAGTTTCCTTACTTGCAGTTTCCCCTTTTCCAACCATAGAGAATCCATGGAGCTCTTTCATGAGGCAGCTCTTAGCCAGTGTAATTCCATAGGTCTTCTTTGGTACCGAAGCTATATCATGAATTTCCTTCCCTTCCCATTCATTCCTGCCTTCATGTCACAGCTCTTCAGCCTTGCAGTAGTGGGAGCCCTCTGCAATTTACTTTCTTTTTTTGATGGGTTCCATGAGGCAGCTCACAGCACAGCCCCCAGGCTCTCCTGGAGCAAGTGGTGGATACTGAGCAGGAGCACCCGGGCAGGAATGACCAGTGGGGCATAGATGGACTTTCTCCAGCAAGCTTCATCACCAAAGGAAGTGCTTCATGGAACAAGGGCCGTGCTCTCACTTTTTGCTGTTCTTCCTCTGCTTTCTGATTTCTTCAGCTCACGTTACACACACAGCACGTTCCTGCCTCCACAGTTACAGGATGCCTTAGCTGCTGCATTTACACTCAGTTTCCAGAAAATCTCACCTCTCATATTTTGGCAACTGACTGGAATTATACACAGTGTGAGATCTTTAAAATGCCTTCCTTTGCCTCCAGTTATTTCACTGCCCAGTTACTGCTCCACTCACTTTTTGTGAGGTCCAAGTGCTTGTTTTCTGTCAGGATTTAAAATTTTCAGTGTCATAGTCACTACTTTTGAGTATCCTTGTGTTTGAAAGATTCTGGCCTTGATTTTCAGAGAGGTTGAAATGAAGAGCAGAAGCAATGTTTATTTATCCCTTGTGAAAGTTAAGCCTCATATGCAATGCCTGGCATCTCTGAAGAAGCCTGATGAATTCATCTTGAGAGATTATTTTTGTGATGATGTTTGTGACGGTTGCCTGTCCCAACAGTGCCCTGTCCTTGTTATTCAGGGACTGAGGATAAACACAGAAAAGGCAGTCAAGAAAATTAAGCAGAGCTGTAGAGCTGTAGACCAAATTTCCTTTACAGATGTAGGTACTTGAAACAGGACCCATCACTGATATAGTCATGATCATTTTATTAAGACTATGTAAGAAGAAAAAAAAACAAAGTACCAAAAAATTGGTAGTACAATGCATATATGATACGTTACTGTGGCTTGCCTATATTGCAGTGACAGCTCCCCACTGCAAGATCCCTGAATTGTCCGACAGCCATGTCTTGCATCTCTAACAAAGAGTTGGGAATGGTGCAGCGTGTCTGTGGAGGGCTGGCAGCTGCCAACGGGAGGCTTCTCACAGCCTCTCCCTCTGGCCTTGCCTCAATCAGTCCCAGTACTGTGCAATATCCAGTCCTGGTTAAATAGCCTCTCATTTTCCTTTCCTTCTTTCATTCTTACTGCTTGCTTCTGCTCGTCATCTTCCAACTACCTACTGTTTTCTCGTTTCAGTTCACTTCCTTTTCTCCTTCCTGTATATCATTTCTTCATATTCTCTCTCTTTTCAGCTCTCCATGGAAGATACGACCTCCATCCTTCCCAAGCTGAAACGCAACTCCAATGCTTATGGGATTGGGGCTTTGGCTAAATCATCTTTCTCTGGTGAGGTCCTCAAAATTTGACTTTATCCTTGGCAGCTTCTCTCCACAGGCCTTTGGCCTCTTCCCATATCTCTCTGTCACTCTCACAACTGCTCCTTTCTGGCTTTCGCCTTTTCATGGCCTTAGAGGAGTCTCTAACACCATGGTTCTAAATACAGCAATCTCACAGTTGTTGCCCTTTTAAAGAACAGATTTGTCTTACTCCTATTGGCTTCTCACTGTTCACCCCTGCTCTGACATCTTCAATTGCTTCCCTTCAGTCTTGGGTTTAACCCCCTTTTTTGTTTCTTAGTTTGTTCACTTCCAGGCTTCATCCTTCATGCCCAGCTCTATCCTAAATGGATTCTAGGCAAGGAAGGAAATGGTCTTTCATATTTGGGGTTCCCCTTTTTCCCTCTTCTGAGAGTTTGTCCAGGGGAAGATGGAGAAACTCCCCTGGAGAGTGATGCAGTGAGAGGTGGGAGACACCCAGCCCTAGTCATGCATCCTGTCCGGACAGGAGGGGAGAAGCTCCACTTCTGAGAGAAGTAAAAACCCTGTCGGAAAGCGGAGCTGTGTAATAGCCCTGCCTTGTTTCCCAATGTCTGGCCCCTTAGGGATATCCCGCAGCATGAAGGACCACGTGACGAAGCCGACGGCCATGGGGCAGGGCCGCGTGGCGCACATGATCGAGTGGCAGGGCTGGGGCAAGGCGCACAGCCAGCAGCAGCAGCACACGCACGAGAGCGCGCGCAAGGACGCCGACGCCTACTCGGACCTCAGCGACGGCGAGAAGGAGGCCCGCTTCCTCGCAGGTAGCCCTGCCTGCCTCCTGGCACCTGCCGTGGGGCGGGCGGGGTGCCCCCAGAGGGGAGCCCCTGAGAGATTCCAAAATGCGGAAGCTTGAGAAAAGCACTCGGGAGAGGCTGAAGTAGAGAGAGACTTTGGTGGTCGGGATATTGCCAGTGGAATGCAAGGTGGAGAGGGTGAGGGTCAGTTGTGGGTATGTGTGTTGCTGAGATAGGACCAGAGTGGGACAGTGTGACCAAAAGATGGGGTAAGGGATGATGGCGAGAAGTGGAGACTTTAATGCATCTTTGCTTCCCTTCCCTGTCTCCTTTGGCACAGGGGTGATGGAGCAATTCGCTATTTCTGAAGCGACTCTCATGGCCTGGTCCTCCATGGATGGTGAGGATATGAGTGTAAACTCAAATCAGGACAACCCAGCAGGCAACTACTCTGAGAACTATCAGGAGCTGATGGAGAGCCAAGGTGAGCTCTAGTGCTTCTTGCTAATCTTAAGACACCCCCTTCCTGCTTTGGTTGCTCTCTTTTGCTCTAGTCTGTTTTATTCTGTAGCCCCAGTCAGATCTGCTAGAGTCACCCCTGTTTGTGGAGCTGTCCAAGGAATCTAATCTTAGCAGAGAGTTTCCAAAGCCCAGTTCCTTTTGCCTTTTTGGAGCACAACTGTGGAAAGCTGCCAGCTCTTACAGTCAGTTGTTGGTATTGAGGTCACCTGCCAACTGCCCAGAACTGTGTTTTCTCTTTGCTCTCCTTGCCTCTAAAGGTGGATTCACCCACCCTGTGCAGTACAGTGCCATGCTCAGGCTCACAGGCTACCACGATGAGCCAGCCAGGCCTAGGGAGAGTGTCTAACTGTGTGTTGTTTGCCTCCTTTGCTTGCAGAGCACATGGCCCAGACGCAGTATGACAGCTGGCCTCACTCCTACGTCTCGCAGGGCATGTACTGCTTAGGCTCCTCCGATGCCTGGGAGGCCAGTGACCAGTCCCTCATCGCCTCCCCAGCCACTGGCTCCTACCTAGGCCAGAATTTTGATGAGTCCCAGACAAACCTTCAGGAAAGCATTTTGCTTCAGAGCAGCTTTCTCCAGCAGCAGCAGCAGCTCCAGCAACAGCGGCAGGAGCAGAACTTCATCCAGAGCACGGGGCTGGTCCACGTGTGGCCCCTGCAGACTGCTCAGGGCGGGGGTGGAGCTGAGTCCAGCACGTACATGGAGGACCACATTGAGGATGAAGGGAACCCGAGGCTGGAGAAGGCTCCTCTCCTAAACAAGAAGCCCTCTCCAGAGGAGGATGATGCAGTGTGCCGGGACCTGGAATCTTTGTCTCCTCGAGAGGAGATGGAACATGCTGCACTGAGCCGCAAAGTCTCAGATGTCACCTCCTCTGGGGTGCAGTCCTTTGATGAGGAAGAGGGAGAAACAAACAACTGATGCTTTCTGTGAAGTACTCATCATTGCTGAACAAAGAGAGGGGTGGCAAGGAATGCAATTACAGGGATTCTTCTCTCCAGCTCCCCATATTTCCAAGCAGACACACCTTCCATTCCTGACATTTAATTATTTTTTTAAATGAGGAAAATCTCAAAGTGATTGACACATAAAAACCTTTTCTTCCCCTCCCCCATGGATACATATTTTGGATTTTCATTGCTCTGGGCAACATGTGATGTGCTTGGAGAGATCTGGATTGGTAAATAATTTCTAAGTCTTTTTAATACAAAGTCTTGGCTGTGGATACAAACTCTTCTGGTACTGGGGATGTGGCTTATGAGACAGGCTTGGTGTAGGGAGCAGCTTTGTGGCTAGAATTCATCTTGGCAGAATGGACGTTGCTCTGTGGACATGGCCCCCTTCTATGTCGTAGAATATATGAATATAAACTGGTTTTAAATGAAGCTGTGGCTTTGCAGATCTAGATTGCACTAGTGTTGGGATTGTGGCTGATGCAGAGGATCAGGCCATGAAGGATGTGCTGTGCAACCAGGTCCTCAGTAGCACCTTGGTACAAGCTGTAGAGTTGATGGGTATGAGCTGTGCTCCCAGAGCCTGGGCTGTGCTGCCAGAGTGGCTCTGTGGGCACGGCTCTGCTGTGGCATGGAGAAATGGGTGCAGATACAAACCTAACCCTGCTCTCAGATATTCATGCTTCGGTCTCTTCCATTTGTTTGTTTCTCTCTTTGACATTTCTGCCTTCCCAGGAGCTGGCAAGAGCGGTGTGTCCTTTTGGCAGTGGGCACGGGAAGCCAGTGGAAAGGACATTTTCAGCTACGGAGAGAGTCATAAAAAGCTGACTCTTGCAGGGGGCTTGAGGACATGCCCATTTTGGTGCTGCTGCTGTCTTTCTGTCTTTTCCTTGCCAGCAGAATGGGGAGACCCAGAGAGTAGGCAGCAGGTCCAGGGACAGTGCATACAGCTATAAGATCACAGATACCTAGTTTACATTAGAGTTTTCAGTTTTTGCACTTTTTTTTAACCTTTTTATATTCTGGATAAGTGTTAATAACAAAGCAGTTAGTAATGGGAAAGGCCTGTGCTCCAGTCATGACTTAACAGAAATACTGCACCTCTCCCATTTCTGCCAGTCCTGCGTGCCAAATATAGCTGGATGAAAAGGGGTGAGAGGAAATTTCTCCTCCTATTTGTCTTCTTCTTCCTGCCTATGTTTTCTTCTTTTGTTTTCCTACCCCCAAGCAGTGTAAATAATGCTCAATACTTGCTCTGTTTGTTTTTCCTTCCCATCTCTTTTTTAGGTGTGGAGAAAGCTGATTTCAGGAGTTTCCCGTATTTGTACGGGGTATATATTTTTTGTTTTAAAAAAAACATGATTCTCTGATTAGGGGGAATTTGGTCTCTTGCAATTCCTCGCCATTTTTTCACAGACCTCCTTTTGGGAGGGAGAGGTTTTGAAAGGAAATTGTTTCACTTTCAGCTCTCACCAGAAAATAAACAGGGACAACAAAAGCAAAAATTGTATAAGGTTATTGATTTTGCTGGAGGACTGAACAGAACCAGCAGAGATTACCCAAGTGCTGAGTTTTAATTGCAAGACCTCTTGCAAGGAAGCATCAGCAGAGCATGGGTGTAGATCAGATGCTGGATCTGATGAGCTATAGAAAGGAATTTGCCTGGACACTGCCATACTGTTCCAGGAGCAACTCTTTTCTCACTTACTCTGACTCATATTTGCTCTGTTTAATTCATGATACATTTGTATCTTCTTTGCCTCCTCTTCAGGCTTGGTGTGTTTTTTGGATGACAGGAGAGTGATACATGCTTCTTTCCTGCTTCAGGTTCAGTTCCTGCATATTTTCAGGGAAGAATGTCTAAGGTGAACAAAATGTCACTGGAGGAATATCATCAAGTCTCAGAGTTTAGACAGCTCCTGGCAAGCAAAGCAAATGATGTCCAGGAATTGTGAAAAGTAGGAATGGCACTCTCAGGAAGAACTTCACCCCGATCAGCTGTTTCCCACTGACACAGGCAGCTGCAAAAAGAGGGACTCCTTTTTCAATACCCAGGTCTTTCCAGCCAAGTCCACTTCAAGCAGATCTGTCTTCCCTCTCCACTGCACCTCTAAAGGAAAGACCTCTGGGATGTTTAAGTTACCCTGGTAATTTGATGTAGGTAAGAGAGAAAAGTTATTGTGACCCATCTTTTTTTATGTGTTTCCTTGGTCTTGCTTCTGTATTTCTAAGGAGGTCGCTCTTCTCCTGAGCGATGAGCTTTCAATATCTCTTCAAAGATATTTACACATTCAGGTACTAACCTCCCCTGGGCAGCAAGGCTTGATAAAAATGATCTCCTATAGTTCTTGCAGGGCCATTGGAAGCTCATTGTCCTGAACTGGCTTGGGTCCAGCTGTGGCGCAGGGCCTGGGAGATCACACTAGCCAGAAAAGACAGATGGGGCAAGTGCCAAGAGCACTTCAGCAGATGAGTAAATGAGTAAGTCTAAAGCTATTTCTCTTTTAAAAGGTCTTTAGGGAAACAAAAATGGTTGGGTGTGTACCTTTGTGGGAGATTTGGGTGGCTTGTTTGTTTCTTTCTCCAAACCATTTTGTTCCCATGTGCCTCTCCAGGACCAATCTGGATGTTTACAGTAACTTTCAGAGTAGCTTCTGATCATCCCTTTGTGTTGTTTACAGGACTGGGACAAGTGGGTCAACTTGTCTAGGCTTCTTTTTCTTTAAGATGGACATGTGGTACATTTACTAAGATGTCTGATTGATGTCTAAAAGATAGACCTTATCTCCATGGAAAGCAGTGACAGTGAGTTATCTACATAAGGAAAAGTGTGAAAAAAATTGACCATATAGAAAATTCGGTGGAGTCCAACAGAAGAGAAGAGAAAATCTGTAGGTTCTTCTTGCCTCTGTGGAATTGGGATAAAGAGTTATACCCTACTTTATAGTACCATAACCTGCTGTCTTAGAAACCTGTAGAGAGCCTCATTCTCTGTGAATGCAGACTGGTTTGAAAACCACTCTCTATAAAAACCTTCCAGCTTACTAAATTCTGTAGTTTTTTCATAAATGACTTAACATTCTGTGAACAATAAAATTTCAGCCTTTTCCTGAAAGAAAGAAAAAGGCTATTTTCCATACCTCTCCACAGTCCAAAAGAGCTAATTGCTAGGAGTCTGACTAGAGAGAGCAGATCTTCCAGTTCACACTTGCCACCCGAGTGAGCAGCCTGAGCTGAACTGGAAAGGCAGTTTGAATCTCTTTGAAAGTGGAAAATTGTTTGTGTAATCTGGTCCTTTCTTACATAACAGGCCTGCTGCCTGTGTGTATCCAATACCAGAGAGAGAGATACCTGGAACCTCCTGTACATTTCCCAGAAAAGCTGTTATTATATAGATACACCTATTCAAGCATATGGGAGGCACAGGTGCTCTGTGAGCGAAATTTGGCCTGCAGTCCCTTTATCCTGGTGAGGAGGGATGAGTTGGAGAGAGTCCAGCCAAACAGTCAGAGCCCAAATTGTGTTTGTGAGGCTGTAAATAAGAAGGAAAGGTGAGCTCAGTATCCCTGATCTGCAGTTACTAAGAAACTGAGCTCTGCTGTTTGATGCCACAAACATATTATGAAGCAAAGCTGCACTACAGAAAATTTTGGGTATTCTTGAAGTAGTGGAGATAGAAGATTCCCATCTTTCCTCCAAGCCTTTGTCTTCAGCAGGAACTTGTTGAAATTACTGTGCTAAACATGAAATAAGGCTTAACCAGAAGTGACCCTAATTTAAAATCTTCTATTGGAAGAAAATTCTCTCTTGTTCCTTCTGCCATGATTGCTCATACCTGATTAGTTATACTCTTTCATGAGCTTTTCTTTTATATAAATCTGAAGCTTTCTTTACAAGCCCTCTGGGTTCTCTTCAATTCCATTACCTCAGGCTCTGGGACAGAGAAGTTTATCTGCTTCTTTCAGTTTCTGTGCCTCTAAATCATCATCCTCTTTTGGAGAGCTGCTGACAAGTCATCCACTTGCTTTTTCCCCTTAAAAAATGGTAACATCACTTTTCAGGACAGGTTGCTGCAGAGAACAAGTTTAGCCATGCTTCTAAGCTGATCCAGTGGTGAGCTGCTTTGAAGGAAGGGGAGCTCTGCTCTGACCATGCTCACCTCCCACAGCCCTTGGGCAAGTGCTGATGCACAGCTGGCCCACACCAAGCCAGGGACTTTTAGCCTGCTATAAAAGTGAAGATGGAGGAGCTGTGAGCAGAGGGAGAGAGAGTGCTGTTCTCAGCAGCTGGTCTTCCTTTATGTCAGGTTGGAGAAACTGGGAAAAGCACTTTGAAATGGCATCTTCATGATGAGTCTAAGCTGCTCAAAGGAGCTGTCCTGCCTCCTCTCTTCCACCACCACCACCAGCTCTGTACTTCTACTGCCTAAAAAGCACCAGCACTAGCACTCATTTGGCTGCTCAGGAATTGGCCCCATTGAAAACTAACCCAGTCCCCTACCTAAATAAAGGTTTCAGTGAGGTGAACTCTTCATATTGCTTCTCTTGATGAGGTAGGCATCACTGAGGGCTGCTAAATGTGTAGATGGTTATGTGGAAAACTGGTTGCAGATGCAACTTGAATTGGTTTAAGCTGATTGTGATATGTCTGTCTGAAAAGAATAAGGGTACCAAGAAGGATATTTTTCACCATTTTCTTCCTTCGTGTTTTCCTTGGAATTTTTAGGATGATCTTACTTGATTTGGTCTTTGTTATTTATGCCCTGTTGTTTCCCTCACTGTTCCCTTCCACAGGCTCCTTTGAGGTAAACCCTGGAAACTGGGCAGGAGGACATAAGTAACTTGATATATGCATGAAATTAATAAAATTAACATGCACAAATCGTGTATGCACTCAGTGATCAAACTCCATGGCAGCTAAAGATACTGACAAGTCTTATCCTGTAATTGCAAGAGGGGAGACTTGTTTAAGAGTGGAGCATAGCTGTTGGAAGGGATATTTATCCCTATTTTCAGGCCAGTTCCAGTCCAATGTGAGATACAGAAGAGTACCTGCTGTACTGTGTGCAGCAGCAATGACAAATGTTCAATGTAGCCCTGGAGAAGTGGAGAAGGAAAGTCATCTCTCTGTTTGACAGAGGTAGGAGGTGTTGTGGTGAGGCAAGGCTGTGTGCAACAGCACAGGCCTGTGCACCACTGTGTGTGGCAGGGAGGGAAAGGCTTGGAAAAAGGTCCAGAAAAGCCTGATGTCTTTTGTTTACACAACACAGGTAAGAAGCTTCATGGCAAACTCCCAGCGGAGTGGACTGAGGTACAGAATTGCTAAACAAGCTGTAAGTCCAGGATTGTTGCAGCTTATGGTACTCCTTAATCCAAACCACACTTTTTTTTTGAGACAGTGATAGGAAAGAGACCTCCCTGGGTTTGGGTACCTGCTAGCTTCTTCTTCGTTGTCTTCAAAAAAAAGCTCACAGTGTGTTTTGTTCTTCAGGGAAATTGTATGAGAAGTACACAAAATAAGAACTTACTCCTTGCCCAAATGAAGTTAGTGTGAGTTCCGATCTCACTGGAAAGCCAAAACACCTAAATTCAGCTTAGTTTGCCTTAACTGTTGTATTGATAATTGCCTAAAAGGAGAAGCAAACTCAGATAACCTGCCTCTAAGTGCTATAAAAAGCAGAGCAACATTGGCAAAGTCTAAGCTCTTCCTTCTAATTTCTCCCAGGTGGATTATTTTCCAGTGTTCCTTGTTCAGACAACTCTGGCATATCTTTTAAACAAGCTGTTTGACTTTTTCTAAAAGAAAAAAAGAAAAGAAAGGAAAGAAAAAAAATTAATTCCAATACAGAGATTATCAGCAGCTTACAGCTAGAAAAATGTAAATAAGTAATACTTTCATCTTTGATTTTCCTCCCCTGTAGCAATCTGACAGGGAAAGATTTCTATGCCATGGCTCAGGGAAAGGAAAAATAAACAGGGAAAATGTGAGTAAAATGGTGCCTATTAGAACTACATGTATGTGTAGGACAGCCTACAGTCATTAAAGCACAGTCTCAAATACGGTTGCAAGCTGTAAAGTCAGTGTCAGGTGCCTCTTTTGTACCATGGGCTTTTCCCAGGCTGAGTAGTAGCGAACCTGTGCATGAGCAGAAGAGCTGCACTTCTGTGCCAGATCAGAGTCTCTGTGTCTCAGAGTATGTCCTGGAGCCTGGGGACACCGTGCTCCCTGGGCAGCACAGCCAGTTCCGTGGAATGACTGGGATAAGGGTGAGGGTTACCATGTTAACAAATGGATGTGGAAGATCTGCGCTTGCAACATCAGGGTCTGTTTACATCCTTGCACTGACATTTTCCCCAGCATAGGCAGACCAAAGTGTTATTTTTTCCTTGAAAATGAAGAGAAGGTCTATGATTGTCATTGTTGGTCTGCACAAAAGAAAAGAAATATGTGCTGTATTTTTCCAGTGCAGATACACATTGTTGGAAGAGGAAACCAGTGCAGATACCACAGAATCGCAGAATGGTTGAAAGGGACCATCAAGTCCAACCCCTCTGGCATGGACAGGACCTACCCACTGATGTGTAGTAGATGCTGTCTTTTGGGAAGAGAGGGGTTGCAGTGTTCTGTGGAAAGAATGCTCCTGCTAGGATCTTCCTCATCTCCTTCAGCTGGGGACATTTTAAATGCCCTCTGAAACCTAGTCTTGTTTTTGCTTTCTCATAAGGGATCAAATGTCCATGCTTGCAAGACAAAAACATCTAAAAAGGCTTTTCTCCATTATGGAAACAAGATTGTGCATCAAGATTTGCTTCTAATAAGATAAAGGCATGTAGTCCAGATTCATTGGCCTTCTGGATTCATTTTCATTTGGCATGGAAATCCAGTCTCGATTGGATTGGAGGCCACAAGGTTAAGAATCCTCTTCCAGAGCTCTGCCATGTTCCCATAAGGCAAGTGTAGGTGGATTTCCCTTCTTTTCAGATACTGCATGCTTGAGCAATGTAGCAAGCCAAAAGCTCTTTTGCAGGTATATATTCTTGTTTGGCTTTAATTTTTCTTCTCTGATTTGTGGATGTTGTGCATGATTGGAGGTCTCTGGGAATCCCTACACTATAAAACTGGAACTCAAAAGTAATTTTACAGGGAACAGGATTCCTCTTGTTTCAGCTCTTTTCAGACGTGGGTGGGTACAGGCAGAGGATTGGGACGTACAAGGATGGTGGATAGGAGTCTCAAGGGTGGCGTGCAGAATGGATTCCTGAACCATGTGTAAAAATAACTAAAGGCTCGGGTCTTCAAATGTTGTATTCTCAGTATCTGAAACTCCTTTAGCATAAGTGTATGGGACAATGGAGGTTGCTGCAAAGCAGTTCTCAAGGGCTTCCCCCCAAGCCTGGATGTGTGTTCTGTAGAGGGGAGGGTGCATGGGGGTTGTCTGTATCCTGTTCAGCTAGTGTTTACAGAGGTGCATTGATGTGTGGGGAGAAGGTACTGAATGCAAGCGAAACAAAAAGGAAAAGGGACCCACTACTGAAAGCTTTCATCCTTACATTGTCCCACACTAGCCCTTAATAACTAAAATGAGTCTGATTTGCCTTTGGTCTTCCAGCTCCAAAACATGTTTGCCTGAAAATTTTTGTTGGATATACTTCGCATGTTTTGATAATGTGACTTACGAGATAAACACTTCTACAGAGCTATATATAAATACATCCATGTGCAACCACCTGCATACATGTGCACACATTACATATAGACTTAGAGAACTATATGGCACTACACACCTCCATGCCTGTATGTGGCAGCAACCACAGTAAAGGAGGGGAGGTAGCTCAAAATAGCATGTACAGTCCTTTATGGAGTTGTTATTAAACAGAATGTGGTCTTGCCCTCCTGGCTGGTGGAAGTGTTTTATTTCTGTGGGACTGGTTCCAGGGAACTTGCGTCTCAGGAAGGAGGATCCTAGGAGGAGGGGGTGGGTTTCAAGGAGACAATCTGATGGAGCACATTGAAAAGGATCCATGGTGGCTTGGAGAAGTGCCCCAGAGTAGGAAGTATCTGATTTCTCATTAAGAAAGAGCATCACATGTTTGACTATACTGGGCTAAAATCTGATGTGTGTCTATAACTGCCAGGACATGAATCCTAGGCCAGATTTGAGGATAGAAAGCATCATGTCAACACAATCCTCAAATTTAGCACAGAGTAAGTTTTCCTGTTCTACTGAATAAGCATTTTCCAGGTGATACATACAAGCTTTGTCCCAAAACTGGTGAGATGCAGACACATCTGACTCAGAGTTGGACAGAAATTTCACAACAGCCCATTAGGACACAGAAAGGTGTCTGGTGCTTCAGTTGTAAAAGGCACTGACATTGAGTAGCACGACTCTGGGTTCACATTTCAATTTTAAATGCTTCTCAGCTCACTGTCCTCATAGCAGATTGGGGAATTGGTCCACCCAGAGGGAAGGAAACATCTCTGCACTTGCAGCATTGTTGTGTCATCTGCTTCTGATGCAGGACATGAGGTAGATCCAGTAGCTTGTTTGCCATAGTTTGTTTGCCATGTGAGACTTTTGAATTCCAGCCATAAAAAGTATTATTTCCTTGTCAAGATACTTGTGCTTTTCAGACTCTGTTTCTTCCAGGAGCTAAGCAGTGTTTCTTGCCCTGCTCAAGGCATAGCATATTTTACAGCCAGGGCTATTGCACTGAGTTTTGCTTTCTGTGTTCTATTTGAATTTAATTTGCTTCTTTCCAGTTTACCTGCTTTTGCTGCCAAATAGATTGCCACCGACCACTTGGTATGTATGTCTGCATAACTACATTCATAGAATTAATTGTGACTTGCATAAGACACACTTACTTAACTGCTTTAGGTTTTTATTTGTTGTTTTTTTGAGGGTTTTTTTTTATATTTTATTTTTGTGAATCCTTGTAAGTCTCCCCATGCTCTCTCCTGGTTTTGGTTTTTGTTGTTGATGTTGATGTTGTGGATTTTGTTGTTTTTTTTCCTTTTCCAAATGGCTTCTAAACTACTTTGTTTTTGAAATGTAGTGTGTCAAATGAAATCACTTATTCCACATATGTTTAAGACTTGAGTCCCTGGGAAAACAAAATGTCTCTGGTCCTGGAAGTTATACCTCTGCATCGGAAAAACATATTTTTTCCTTAATTTCACATTATGCTGTGAAGATACTGTCCAGCTGCTGAATGTTTCATATAAAAGAACTCTTCTGTCATCATACTAGATTAGACTTACCCCTCAGTTCAGTTCATCTTCTCTGGATTCATCTGCTTAGCCCCATCATGAACCTTATTGTATGCTATCTGCCTGAGGCTCTCATCTCCACTTTCTGCTTATTTCTTTGTTTAGACTAGATGGCAAACCTGCCATATGTTTCTCTCACGTTGCTGTTTTACAATACCTCATGTGTTATTTCTAAGTGATTAATAAGAAGGGTAACTAAAAAGGGCATACGAGCACTCTTGCTGTACACCTCACTGGATCTACACTTTGCCAGCTGCAAGGGTACTTTCTGCATGGTTCTCAGGCAGATCTTATCTTCTGTGCCAGAGAAATTGCCAGTTTGAGTTAAGCACAGGATTCTGTGACATGTTTGGTCAGAATCCAGCCATCTTGGCTCCCATTTCTTTTCACAGCCTGTTTGCTTAAGTGCACTATGGAACTTTAAGGGGGGAGAAAAAAGCAGATTTTTTTTTTTTTTACATTTCAAATGTGTTTCTCATAAACCTTCCATTACTGTCTTTTGCATTTGTTTCTGTGTGGAAAAAACTGAAAAGCTTCTACCTTATGTGGCTTTAATTCTGAGTATATCTCAGTATGCCTTGTAGCTTTCCCTTCTGTTCTTCCAACTGAGTAGCCATTCAGTAAAGGTTTAGATACTAGCAGTACTTAGCTTGTTGTTCCTCTAAAGTAGGCAATTCACATTTTCATTTCTCTGCATTCTGTTTCAGTTATGAATTTGGTATTGGATTTTTCCTCAGCTGCACATTGTCCTCCATATCAGGTGCAATTCTTCAAGTCAGATATGTTTCTGTGACTAGTTTTACTACACAGCACAAGATGTTTGCACTAGCAGCACACTAAAAAGGCTGGGATGGGAGCAAATGCTCATTTGAAAGTCCAGTGCTTGGACTAGCAACAGGTTTGGGTGAGACTCTACCTCATTTAGCCATCACACCAATCCCAGCAGTGTCCACAGCACTCTTGTTTGTCTTACAATGAAGCTGCGCTGGGACTTGGTGACATCCAGCAAGCTGAGGGAAGGAGGGATGTGCCTCAGGGCAGAGGAAACTGAGTTGAAGAGTTTTCTGCTACTGCACAGCCACGATTTGACAGAGGTGATGTTGTGTGTGTGCCTGAGTGAATGTGCACAGGGTTGTCTGTCCAGTGGCTGGGACGACACACAAGAACAGCCTGTGGCTCACAGCCAGGACCAGTTGAAGCTTGTCTCCCACAAACACCGCATTAAAAAGTTTTGCATCACATCTTAAGACCCTAACCCTAATGCTCAGGTATGGCTTTTATGTGTAAATTTTAATTATTGGTCTCTAGTGTTGATTATATTTTTATAAGAGCTGTGCCCAGGTATCTGCTTATGTGGCCATGAGCAACTTAGTGTTTGCTGTGATTGTATTTTTAATAGTGTGTTTCTAATTATACCCTTCCTGGGTTTGGACTAATTTGGTAAAGAGGGATCTTCTCTTGCTCAGCTGGTTTTTGCTGGTCTTTTACTCTTAGGCCACAAAACGCACACTTCTATACAATATCTGCATAACTGGGCAGAAGGGGATGTTGTTTTTATGGACTCTATCTGTCTCTCTGTTTCTGCCTCTACTAATTGTTTTTGTCCATAGGCTTAAAACACTAGAATTTCTTTAGTCTCAAATGGCAATCAAAAATGTTACTTTGTTGAGGCAAATCTTTCTTGTTGTTCGGTAGTTCATCCCCATGTGTTTCTCCTTTATTTGGCTCATGGCCAAGTCTCTTAGCTTAGTCACACCTACCTAAAGCCCCACTTGTTGTCTTACCAACCTTAAGTCTTCCCTATTTTTTCAATTCTTCATATTGATGCATTTAAAAACAAGACTCTGCTTTCACCCTTAAGTGCCATGTGAAGGAAGAGTTCAGTTTTTTGCTAGATGTGAATTTCTGGATGTGAAGACCTCTTAGCTGATACTAATTCTGGGGATATTTTGGGTTGAGAAAAAAAGGTTTTTCCCTGTAGCTTATCAAATCTGTCCTATTTGGATAGGATGGGAGATGCAGGCTTTAGAGTGACAGATAAGTGTGACTATTTGCTGGACAAAGGTTTCAAGTTCAAACTTTGATGGGGTGTAGTGGGATAGCCTGAGAGTGCACAAGCCTAAAGTTCCCTTGACAAAGGTAGGCTTAGTATTATTTTACTGCACATTTTGCACCTATTAATGTACTTGGCATCAGCTCAGTGAAGATTTTATTGATAGGATGGAAATGGAAACAACTTCAGCCTTTGCAAACCATCTTCACAGAGTGTTTTTTGTCCCATCCTGGCTTCTTACACATTTTCATGTATGAGTAAAGGTGAGAAAAGGGTGCGGATGGATGCTGCTTCTGTTCCATGGGTGGAGGCAATACCTGGAATGGATCTTGAGTAGTGTCCACAAAGAACAGCAGACACAGCCACCTTTCAGCTCCCCCCAGAGAGCAATCCTGCTCCTCACAGTAACCCAGGGACAGCTCAAGGCAACAGGAGTGGAGAGGTACCTGTGTGTGCATGTGTGGGCACACGTGTGTTTTCCTGCAATCTCAAGGGGTGAGCCTCAGGAAGCTTTCCAGGTTAGCCAGTGTTTCACTCCCCAGGCTCTCCATGTGCATAATTTTTTGTTCCAGCTTCATCTCCCCCAGCTCACAATCTGTCTGTCATGACTCACACACTCGCTGGCTTTGATTTAGACTCCCATCTGCTTTCTCAGCCAGTCACATCCCAGTTCTTCTGTAACACACTGTAGGAGAAGTGTGGGACTGGAGCAGAGCATATCTCTGCATGCAGGAGAGAGGAGGGGGAGGAGGTGTGCTGACTCCAGCCTCAAAGTTTCTCCTTGTCTCATCTGTCTCAGTGGAAGCCTGTGCTTAAGCTGTAAAATATAAGCCTGCACAGTAAGGCTGGGGATGACTTGGAGAAACTCATCCTTCTTGGGTGTGCCTGCACCCTCAGACCACATTTGGTCTCGGTGTTGTCACTCACTGAATATTTATACTTTTGTAAAAGGAATGTCCTTTCTCCTCTGCTTATATAAGGGACTATCACAATTCCCTGAGGAAAAAAACAAAGCAGCAGTTGTTTTGCCTCTTCCCTGCAGGCAGCAGAAGGTGACACAAAGGTAGTGGGGAGGACGTGCTGGTGCCTGGCAGACACAAAGGTGCCCTTCTGGTGGAGCCAAGCAGCTGTTGTATGCAAGGGCCTTGCCCTCAGATCACCACTGTCTCCTCACAAGGACTGGCTGGCTCCTGGAGCACATCATTAAGGCAGGAAAGGCTGTCCCCAGTTAGCTCATCAAGGGTGATCTTGCGCCTGAAACAGAACAGACCTGGTGGGCTCTGAACTCCAGACAGCAGGAATAAATTTCTCTCTCTGCAAGAGACTAGCAGGGAAGATTTCCTTTTACTGTAAGCTTGTCACAGACTCTCCCACCCATAATCATCATCAGAGAGCAATTGGTGCAAGGTCAATCCTTGGAATTAAAGCCAGGAGGGAATTTTCCTTTGGTGACTGTGTTAGAAGTAATGGTATTTTTCACTTGCTCCTGAGATGGCTTATGGAAAATCACGTGTTAAAGTAGAACTGGTCAGTCTAAGTTAGATAATGCTTTACTAATATCAAGAAGGGATATGAGATTACCCCCAAGAACGTATTTTCAGAGCCTGGATTTCTTCTCTGTTGCTGATAAGTGGAAACACATCTAATAGACTGCTTGAGGCTGCATCTGAGTGGTATGAGACACCAAAAATATGGTAGAAAACGATGTAGACTGTTAGAAGAAGCTGCAGAATACACAGAATTTGGTTTTGCCTGTTTACTGAGAAAACCTCACAAGAGCAGTGAATTAAACAAGCAGCACCTTACCTTTGGATGCCAAGGTTTTGCATGCATGACACGAACTGACAAGACGTCTTTTTGCAAGACGCAGATCTGCTCCAGATTTAGAACTGGAATAGGGAGGGATGCTGCAGACAAGGGTTGAGGTCTCTGCTGTTAGTCACAACAGAGACAAGCTGGCAAAAGTGAGAGCTGGAATTCTCAGATCTGAGGTATGCAGAAATATGTGGAAAGTAGGCAGGGTAGAATTACCAGGAAAAGAGAGCAGGAGTTTTCAGAAAGAAACTTGTTTTCAAAGTGTAGAAAATGTGTCTTCCCTCTGCTGTATTTCTTGGCAGCCTGCTAACACTCCATAATTACTTTTTTTTTTCTTGAGTTCTTATATTTTAAGACTATAACTGTGGAAAATTGTGAACAGTGATTCAGAGAGACAAACATTTTTTTGAAATATAGGTACATACATGCTGTTTTACTCCTCTTCCCCCAGCACAGAGGATGCCCTCACTTAAGATTTTCCCATTCTGTTTTAAAATTTCAGAGATGATGGGAAAACAAAGATGCTTTTTTCCCTTCCAGTGTTTTCTTAAGCCTTGGCTGAATTCAAGACATGAGACATACACCAAATACTTTTCTCCCATCTGTTTTTAGGGCATGGCTCAGCCATAGGACAGAGGAGAAGCTCCTAACTGCATCCCCATCCAGGAAAATCCCAGAGTAAAAATTGAGAAAGAATAAAAATGTTCTACATGGGAATGTTTGGGGGGGTGCAAGATAAGAGCCAGTGAAAAGGAGCTGCAGCAGCGTGGACAGGGTGGCAGTCAGAAGCAGCAGTATGCTTCTAGGCTGGAGGTCTGGCTGTGATACACTGCTGCATGCAGGCCTGGTGTGGCTGGAAGGATGGCACCAGTGGTGAGTGAGAGCTGATCCTCCTCCCCTTTCCACATGGCAGATTGACCCAGGGCATCCTGGCTGTGTCAGCAGTATCCATGTCCTGTTACAGTGGGCTCTGCCTGCACTCAGGCTCCTTGCAGTCCACATCTGACACCTGCACATGCCCCAGTAGTCCAGCAGCCCAACAGCCTGCCCAGAGGGAAAGCGTCAGAAGAAAGGGTCAGTCTGATGTCCCTCCTCCCAGCTGAATCGTTCCTCTGTGGGGATTGCAAAGAACATCCAAAAGCTTCTCCTGGAGGAGCAAACGCAAGAAGACTGGCTCACTGAAGAGTGTGATGGACTGCTACCCTCACACCAGCTATAGGGGAACATCCTCATCCTCATCTTCATCTTCATCCAGGTCAGTGGTACGTAGGTTTATGTCCTTGAGGATGTCTGAGATGTTTTCAGCAACTCGCCCTGTCAGCTCCATGTCTTCCAACTCCGTATCCGTGGCATAAGCGGAGCTGGGGACTTCCCCCTCTTCCTGTGAGTGTGAGGGCTGGGGGGAGTGTGAGCAGGGGGGCAGAGGGCTCTCGGTGCCCAGGTTTGCTGCCTCCTCTGCTGCCACCGTGCCGGTGTCCTCCCGGCCCCACGCCTGCGTGCCCTGCCCGGCCTTGGCGGTGCTGGAAGTCCGGCTGATGTCACGGAAACTGGCAAGGGGAGGTCGGAGACGGACCCCAGAGCGGGTGGAACCCTCTATTGCCTTCTGGAGCTGAAAAAAGAGAAACACTTCAGAAATAAAAAACGTTGAAAGGGAGGCCAGCCCAGCCCTACCCAGCAGAAGTTCATCTACTCCCCGGGGTAAAGGGATCACAAATAGAGTCACAGCTCTGCCTCTGGGGCCTGTGGAGATCATCTTTTACACTGGTGATGTCATGAAAAATTCCATGGTAAACAACAAATTCCATACCTCTTTCAGAAACAGTAATAGCCACTCAGTTAAGAGTGGCTATTAAGCCTGCACTCATGCAAAAGATGAACCTGTTAGCATCCCTGTAAACAGCACCTGCTGCCTCCTCTGAAATGCAGTCATCCATTCCTTTACGTGGCTTCCAAAGAGCAGACTCAGAATTCAACACTGGACTGGAAATGTAGCACTTGCAGTTATATATATTCCCAGCTGGAGCCTACAGCACCTGTGACTTACTGCAGTGATCCACAGGACACTTGCAGTTATTTAGGAGGATGGCAGAGGATGTGTACTCACCTCTTCCAAAGCCAGCACTCCCCTCAGCTTCCCCATGCTGGTTACGTAGGCATGGCTGAGGCCCAGCAGTGAGAACAATGTGTGTGTCTAGGAGCAAAACCACAAAAGACCATCTCAGAGGCTTTGGAAATGGGCAACACAGAACTTGATGCTAGAGCTGGGACTCAGGATTTAGAAATGGCAGTCACAAAGACACAAGACTGCAGTTATCCCAGTGAGAAATTATGCCTTCCCTTCTTGCCCTTTTGTTTCTGCCAAATGCTGCTCTTTGCTCCTTCTGCTGTGCAGCTGTAGTTGGGACTATGCTGATGATGGAGAGCACATTCTCAAGGTCATTCTAGTCCTGCAGCTGGTGGAGATTCACATACAACACCCTGTGTTGTGCATTTGGAGACCTATGCAGATCCTGTTTCGATCTGGTGCTGGAAACTGAACTACCATATAGTAATATGTAAAGTCAAAAGCAGCTTAGGTTATTTATTGCAGTGCTTTCCTTATCAATGGAGGATTTCTTTTTTTCCTGTCCCAGAATATTTTCGGTGGAAGCTTAAGCTTGTTGCTGCTTATCCAGTGCAGTGAGAACACTGAAAACAAGTTATTCTCTTTCTCTTACAAAGTCTCCTTGAAAGGACAGATATCACACTGTTATCAGTCTTCTTTTCTTCAGCCTAAATATACCCCATTATTTTACTATTATTCACAGATCAGGGTTTCTAAAACTTTCCACATTCTCAGTCCTCATCTCTGGTACATTTCCAACCTCCAGGTTCTTGAAGCTGAGCTCTAGCTGGACTTTACCTGTGGCCTTTACCATGAAATCATTCTGTCACAGCTAGTGTTTGACCTTTTCTTTAGCATCATATGAGAAACTGAATGTCATGTTCAAGTGTAAACTAGGAAAAATCTGATTTCTCAAGAATAAGACATTTTACTCTAAAGTAAAAGAAAACCAAAGAAAAGAAAACGTGGTTAAATATAGCTCGGTCATGATAAATTGTGGTATTCTTTTCATTGTCAGTAGTCTCACATTTAGCTCTAACTGTGCATATTTCACATAGTTTGATTATTTATTATTTATTCCTGGGTAGTTTTTGGGGTTTTTTTGTGCATCCAAGTTAAGTTGATTTGTCTGTTATTTCAGAGTTTCTCACTTGCTCTTTTGTATGACAGGTATGAAACTTTCCCCATGATGAGCCTTCAAGTATATTTTTTTGTAAGCGTATATTCTCAAAGATACATGCTAATGGTTTTCAGGTTACTTCACCTACCCCTTCAGAAAACTCATCTGAACTATATGCTAGCTTATTCTTGTTTTGCTCAAGGCTGAGATCTTAACAGTAATTCATTAATTTAGTACAAGGTTTATGCTGACTAGTCACATTAAATATTGATAAAAGCATGCACTATGCACTTTTGCTTCAGTAGACTGCTTTCCACTGAATGAATGCCCAGTCCTACCTTCCTCTCGACATACAATGATTGCTTTACTCCCCAGTCATCCTATGCTGATTCTAGGTACTGCATGATCCAGCTTCCTCTTTCCTTGTGCTTCAGTTCCATGAAGAGCCTGTGACACAGGCAGATGAGTAGAGGGTTTCTGAAGGCCCTCTGAGAAACACCCTGAGAAATCCAGGAGTGCTCATTCCAGTGCTGCACACTGACAGGGCAGACTGTCAATCTCAGTGGAATGCCCCAGCAGCAAGGCACACAATGCTGCTGTTAATGTAGCAGACTTTTTTTTTGTCCAAAAGCTTTTTTAATAAATGGACTCAGACTTCTTATCACAAAGGCTTTCATTTTGCAGGAGATTGGAGATACACACAGGAGATTACAGGAACAAGCTCACTTCTGTAGCTCGATGTGAAAGTGGGTAGTGATAGTAGTTGTAGGTGAAGACAAGGAGAAGAAATAAGTCATAGACTGGACTTGGAATGAGTGGAGAAAAGTGATGTATGCCTCAGGGAGACATCTGCACTCACCTTGTGCAGGGAGGTTCTCTCCACCAGCTGGAAAGGGGAGGGATCTATGCGGCAGCTGTCAAAGCACACGTTCTTGCCCAGCTCCTCCTGTTCCCAGGCATCTATCTGACACAGGAAAGAAGGGGAGTCACTCTCACAGCTACCTGCAGCATTGCTGTCTTGTGTACCCAAACCAGTCCCCTCCTGTTAATGCTTCTTCCTTCGTATGTACAGCATTCATCTTGTCCATTATATCTCACCCCTCTGTCCCTTTCTTGCCAGATGTCAAGTCCCTGTGGAAACAGGGCAATTCAGAGATTTTCTGAGAAGATGGGGTTTTGTTTTTTCCTTCTTAAAGAGGGGGTGAACATCTTTAGCTTTCCTTTCTGAGTACATCTTCCCCTTGTTGTTGCAAGATGATTGATCCATTGCGTAAGAAATGAAGGAACAATGTGGGCCCACAAGGATTTAGATGAGGGGGCACCTGTGGAGCCCTCTAGTCCAAAACCCTGCTCCAACAGGGCTGACTTCAAAGCTAGATCAGATTAGTCAAAGTCTTACCAGCATATCTAGCCAATCTCTTCTCTTATGGGTGAGACTTGCCCACTGTGCCACTCCAAGCAGAAATTTACTTTGGCTATGACTTTATCTGCCAGTCACTGAGGTTCCTGGAGTATTGCAAGTGATAGGAAATGGGTACAAGGAGCACTCACATAACCTCACTCTGTTTCTGCACCTCATCTTACCTCTTCTGGTGTCATTGTCTCAATGACTTCCACTGGCTCCTGTAGGAGAAAACACTGTTCAGGACAGCCAAAGAACCCACAGTTTTACAGAGTACAGAAAGGGAAAATCTGCACAGCCTCCTCACCCCATGTGGTCCCATTTTTGTTCCAAATGGTGTATTAGATTTTCCAAGTGCTTAGATTTTCTTTATACTCATCCATTATATGGTGTGCTCTGCCCTTGCTGTGCTTCCCTTGCCAATGACAATTCACCATGGAGTTCTGCTGGAGCAATTCAGGTGCCTAAATATGGCCACCTAATACTGATTTAGATACTCTCAGGATATCCCACATAGGGTCCAACCACTGTCCTGGAGTGGATGCGTCTCCCATAAGCTCTTATCTGTTATACCCAAACCCTGTGCAGATGTGTCAGATAACCAAGGGCAAGTTTAACATGGCAAGAGCCAAAAGCTTTTTTTTTTCATTTTTCTCCATCTGTCCAAAACTGTTTGCCAAATGGAATAGAACTGAATTTTATTGCATGTTAGCCAAAATATCATTAATTTTTATCACTGAGAAAAGATGCCCAAACTCAATCATGATGGTAGCCTGAGACCTGAGCACAGGTGACTCTTCAGGAAGATGCACACTCCTTTACAGTAATCACACCCTTTCTCCTTGGGTGAGCTCCCCACTGATGCTGTCAGAGTTCAGGATCATAACTGTGTCCATGCTTTAGCCAAATGCTGAATGTCTCAAGTAGTAGTTTCTAGTTCCACTGCATTCCCTTCCCTCTTCAGGGTACTACCAGGCTCTGTGTAGCCCTAACCTGGATGGTGCTCTCTGTTTCATGTGGACGGCTGCAATGGCACAAGAGCTGCTGGATCAGTTTCCTCAGACTCCTGAAACTGCCTGAAGGATGAGAACAAACATGTGGATAAGAGAGAAGGACAAATGAGAGACAAAAATACAAAGCCCCACACCTAATGAATCCTCTTAGCCAAGGCAGGCTGGGAAATGCTATGTATGAGGGACATGATAGAGCTGGGCTGGTCACAATCTGGCATTCAGTTTGAAAGATGGTGTCTGGGACATTCCAGAATGAATATTACCATGCAACAAAACATTTCAACAAACTGGATGTGACAGTGGGTGCCAAGGGGTGAGGAGTCCATGCGTTCTGCCAGAAGTGGAATAATGGGAATAGAAAAGACCAGAATTATACTCCCAGCCAAAGAGTAAGCAAAGAGGAAGATACAGGGCCTGGTGCTGTTGTGAGCAAGGCTGTGGAGGAAGTTTAGTCAGAAACAGTGATAGCTGTGAGCCAAACTAAAAA
The DNA here is from genome assembly GCF_027887145.1 of Ammospiza caudacuta. Lineage (NCBI taxonomy): Eukaryota > Metazoa > Chordata > Aves > Passeriformes > Passerellidae > Ammospiza > Ammospiza caudacuta. Next base: position 32,718,256 of record NC_080594.1, read on the forward strand.
AAGAGAAGCAAGGTCTCATGAATTCATTCCCGTTCCACTTCCTTTGTCATTCTTGGGTCACCCAGTTCTAGCTTCACGTAAAATGTTTCACACACTGTCCTTGTTTTCATATGTGGTTCTTTTTGTACTTTGGTAGGATAGGTGGATGGCTACCCCAACACTTCCCTGCTCTGGAAACATGAAGTGGATTTTTCTATGCCTTAAAGGTTTAGTCACACATGAGGGGTGTTAATGAACCAGAATGTGCTATATGCTCTATTACATGTAACACTTGGGTGCCTAAAAGCATGAGCTAAAGCCTTATCCTCTGTACTCATTCTTAAGACTGGGCTACATCTCTGTGCTTACTCACTCTGCATATTTCAGGATGCATAAAGGATAAAAACAACCCACCATCCTGCATCACACATGAAAAATAAATCGGCAATGAGCTATAAGTACAGTCTTGAAAGCAAAGCTAATACACAGCTGGGGTGTGACACAGAAGAGCACAATATATCAATGTTTGTCCATCACATTGATGCAGCTGAACCAAAGAGATGTGTGTCCAAGGGAGGAGACTTTCAGTTTTGGAGATGGCTGAGCAACAGCCTAAGCTGCTCAAAAACTTAGTGCAAAACATGTTTAGCTCTCAGGCTGCTTTCTCCAGGGAGATTCACTCATGTGGTGAAGGAGCCAAAGATGGGACCATTCTATTCAGACTCTACAGAAAATGTCCAAGGAGTTGTTATTGCAAAGAATGGAGTGGGGAGACAGATAGAATCCATCCTTAGTGGGCCTAATTATTCCGTGCTGCCTGAGCAATCACAAAAGAAGGTATCACCAGGTACATTACACTGATGCTTGGGTGCACTAACAAAGTGTCCTTCAGGAACAGCAGAGAAAGCTCCTCCTCAGTCTCTGGGAAGCCAGCCCCTCACACAGGCAGGTACACACAGCTTCCCCAAGCTGGCCAGGATGTGGTTGAGCCATGACAGAAGTTACCATACCTGGGTGCTGCTGGGGCTCCAAGGTTTCAGGCATTTGTTTAAGAGGACTTGTTGGGCCATTTGGCTCCTCTGGGTAACTGGGAGTGGGACTTGGAGGCCGAGGCAGCTGTTACAGAAAGGAGAGAAAATAAAGTCCACCTTGTGCCATTTATTTCTCAGCCTCCCCAAATGCCTAACTGCTTTCAAGCAGTCTCTGTGTTGCAGTCTGTCCACTTCCCTCCCTCACCTCTCCCCTCTCCTCTGTATCCTCATCCTCATCGACATAAGCAAAAGATTCGTGCTTCAGCTTGGGCAGGTTTGCCCAGGGTCCATTGTAGGGCGCCTCGTTCAGCTTCTGCTGCCTTTCTCTGTTGAGGAGCCGCCGCCGCTCTGGGCTGATGTGGGCCTGGAGGAGAGCCTGCAGCTCCGACCGCTCCACGGACCCCAGCAGGATCATGGACTCTGCACAAAACAGAGCAGGGAAGCCATTAAACCACCTCCAGGTGGTTTGAAGGTGCCCTTCCACACATCAGCCCTTCCTCCTTCCAGCCTCTTCCAGGTGCTCAGGCTTGTACTGCCTAGATCTGTACCAGAGTCACTGACTGCCCTGTGGTGGCTCCTAGGCTGTGGGACTGTGGGAAGGGGCCTTGCTGTCCTGAGCTGTGCCACCCCACGCATGCTCTTGGCTCATGCAGGATCCCAGGAGGGCCCTGTTGTCACAGTTCCCTCTACAGACTTCCCACACACCTCCCTTACGTGCTGGATCTGCTTCACTGCCCACACTCCAGCTTCCCTGTCTGGCCAGCTGAACAGCTGTCTGCTATACATCATCCACAGTGGGAGATTTTTAGGATTTTTTTTAATGTGGTAGGTCACCCTGCCTGCTTCACACCATATAATTTGAAAGCTAGTTTCTTCAAGCTGAAACAGTCTTCAGGAAGGACCAGTCTCTCCACATTGCCTACCTGGCGAGTCCACCAAAGGCAAAGATTTCACTGTGGTGCTCTGGAGTACCTCTTGCAAGTCTCGGTATTTACAGTTGGAGGAAACAAATTTCACATCTTGGACCATAATATCCTCAACAAAGATATTGTATTTGCTGTGAATTTGGGGAGAATAAGAGGAAGAGTTAGCATATTAAAATGCCAAGCACATAAATTCTCTAAAGAAATACCCAAATTACTACTTTTAAAAAAAGTGTTTAAAATACAGCTGCCAAATGATCTTCTGTGAGAGTAACCAGAGGACTTTCCAAGAGGATAAATACAGATTAACTGGATTTCCATTACAGTTGTATTTCACTCCGTTACCCCTCACCATGAAATACACACATGTATACATATATGTATAGATGGTTTTTTTATACATACCCATGTGTATGATATATACTAGACAGGGGAAGATGTTTATAGGAATAACTGAGTTTTGCTTCAAGCAAAATATCCAAATAAAGTATTTCAAACATTTGCTCATTTGCTGGGGAAAAATAACCAAACTCCACTGAATTTAGATAAATGAGACTCCTGAATTTTAAATTTTTAAGATGAAGCAACTTGGAAATATTAATACAAATTCAGTTACATTGCAGGTCATTCAAACTTGTGGTTTCAGTTAAAAAAATAAGAGGACTTTTCTCTATTTTTGTGTATGAAACCTAATTCTACTCCAACACTTGTTTTTTTCTTACTGCAGACCTATTGTGCCTTCTTAATTCCTTTGTAGTACTAGACCCTTACTAGACCTTTTATTCCCCTGTGGTTTTAACCCTCCCCTGCTTTATTTTCTTGCCTGTTTTGCTACTATACCTTATGTGATTCCAGCCCAGGTCTGGCAGGTAGGGCAACTTCTTCACCTGGATGATGCTATCATAGAGGCTGGGCTGCAAACTCTGGGCCACCATGTTGGCAAGGATGACAGCCACCATCATGGGCAGGATGTGAGAGATCTGACCCGTCAGCTCGAAGCAGATGACAGCAGTGGAGACAGTGTGGCTCACCGCTCCTGTCAGAGCTGCTGCACCTTTCCCAGGTAGGTGAAGGAATAGGGAGAGAAGAAGACTGTCATATAGAAGCAGCGTGTCATGTCAACCAGGAAAATTACAGCAGTGGGAGCAGGTGAGGAAAAAGGAAGGTGTGGAGGCTCACCAATGACAGCATACCCTCCAGGTAAGATTTGGTAGAGAATGTCGTCAAAGAGGATCCCGTTGGGAAAAAGTGATGCCATGATTTCCCCAATGAGACGTCCAAATGCAGCTCCTGAAAAATATCACTGACAGTTATGGAGTTAACATTTAAGGAACATCCAGTCTGTGCTGTGCAATCACTTGGATATTTTCTAACAGAAACGAAGCCAAAGCTTACATTAAAATGACACTGAAAACTAAAGAGTAGTTCTCAGTTATAAAATACAGAAGTTAGACTAAAAGAGGAAAAAAGGGTACTAAGATTGTTAAATACAGCTGACCACTCGTTCATTCACTTGGGCACACCAGGCACAGCAGTAGCTGTGATTCCCAGGCTGGAGGACATATTTTCAGGCTGCGTACAATGTCAGTCCAGATCATATTTGAGGCCCTTTAGACTCTCATGCTGTGAATGTCTAAGCATTAGAATCCCAGCTGACAGAAGAGTTTTTGTGGGAAGGGACTTCAGGAAGTCTTGTTCTGACCCCTGCACATAAAAGGGCTGATTTCAAAGTTACATGGAGTCACCCATGTCTTGTTCAGACAGGTTAAAAGTCTGCAAGGATCTCTTGGTCTGGTGGACACAAAACAGCACAGTGTTCCAGAATTGTATCCAAAATGCTGAATGCATAGAAACAATTTCTTTGCATTGCTGTCTAGGTCTTTTCCTAATACAGCCCTGATGTTGGTTAGCCTTCATCACTGCAAGGGCATGGTTACTGCCTCATGTTCAGTTGCTGCCTGCCAGAACTCAGAGGTCCTTAGAGCACCCTATTTCATTTGAGAGTTGTGGGTACTGAATGCTGAACATCATGAGCTTGTATAGCTCGGTCTAACATAGCCTCTCTTTCTAAATATCAGCATCACATTATTGTGATTTTTTGTTGTTGTTATTGGAATTAAAACCAGTTAAAAGTCAATAAACTTTTTATGTTATCACATTTCAGTCAGAAGAAAGGAGTTAGATTACATTGTGGGTACTAGTTTTGAGGTTATCTCTTCTGGCTGGCTTTCAAGGGTGAAAGGAGCAGCTACTATTCATTACAGGATATAAGTGAAGAGGCATAGAGATTAGAAGGCCGTGGCTCAACATGTGACCCCAAGTGTGGCCTTCCTTATGTAAAAGGGTAGGGACTACCTATTTGGCATTTGGTTTCAGGGGATTGAACTAATGACAAAAGCAGAGATCCAGAGGCTGGTCCATGGACTTCTAATCAGGTTGTCATAGACATCAAGTGATGACTCCTCATATGCCAGCTGAACCCTGCTGGGTGTGTAGGCAGTGTCTCTCCTATTCTCTCTCCCTGTCAGATGAATATGCTGCAAAACAAAATTGCAACTCACCTAATACGAAAACAGGCATGAAGCCTCCACAGGGGATTGGCATCGTAGTGGCAATAACAGCCATGCAGAACTAGAACAGAGGCAGAGGGTGCAGTTGTTACTGAGCAGCAGTAGCATTTCCTGCTGCCCCACTCTGTGCCCAGCCTGGCTACAGAGACCAGAAAGCTGCTGAGCTGTAGTACTGCTAACTGAACTCTGTCTTTGTAGTACCAAACCTGGCCAAATACAGCTGAGAACTGATTATACTGCAGTGGAGAATCAGGCCAGGCCTTTGCCCAGAGTCAAAATAGCAGTTTCTTGTTTATGTGGTCTATCCCAATACTGAATTTATCCAGAAGAAAATCAAGAGCAGTTATCTAGTGAGTAGAGAAAGCCTTTAGTTAGCAGGACAATGCCAATGAATCTAGTGACTCAGGGTACAGCTCCGCCAAAGGCAAACTGATGGACTCAGGACCAACACACCCCGTAGTCCACTCCTCCTCTCCTCTTTTCTTCAAGTAAACAAGACCTTTTCTGCTTGGTACACTGTAATAAGAATTATCACAGAAGGAGAACCCTTAACTACCTGTCAGAAATTGATAGAGTGTTTTACTTTAGGTGGAAACAGTTGTGTCAATCAGTCATTGATAGCTGCTCTTGATCTACCAAAATTTTCAACTGACATTGCAAGGTGGCCTCAGCTCTTCTGTGCCTTTGCAATAAGTAAATAATAAAAGAATTAGCACCTATTCTATGATATTTTAAAATCTATCTATCTATCTATCTATCTATCTTTCATCTTAGGAAAACCTCCTTCTTGCTGCTTTTATTTTGCACATTGGAATATGATGTTTTCTTCTTTCAAATGTCTTTTTTTTTTTCTCTGTCCCATGTCAATTACACAGCTGATCCTTTCAGAAGCTGAACAGACCAACTTCCACAGCTCAAAATTTTTAATCTGCTGTTGCTTTCTGGGAAGTGAGCAAAACTGTTTCCAGCTGCACTTCTCCATCAAGTTTTGATGGACTGCTAAGAAATCCTTGAGCCTCACACAGCTGTAGATTGCACTTGCATATTTCTATTTGTCCCATATCTGAAGTCAGAAATATCAAATAGACTGTATCAGACTTCATTTAGATCAAACATAAATTATCTGAGGGCTTTTTAGTTAGTCAAGTATTTATTTTTGTGGAACTTGAGAAATCTTTCCTGATTTAGTTTTCCCTACCAGCTACTACACAGTGGACACCAAAGGTCATTCAGCAGGATGCATGAGGAGGATGACCTAGGGAGCATAAAAGGCTACTTTTAAAAGGAAACTCTTCCCTAATAATTTTGGTCATTCAAGGTGGATGAACATCACATCAGAAGATGCAGGAATCCATTGCAGCTGTAGTGCTTCATTCAATACCCAGCATCTCCTCATTGGCACTTCACAAACTGCTTTACAAAAGGGAAGAGCATTCAGTCTGAGTGGAGAAGGGTTGTGGTGAGCTGGGCTTCCTACCTTCACGAGGAAGAAGAGCAGGATGGTGACAAAGACGCTGACTTTAGGATGGATCCAGGCAGCAGATTTCCCTAGGATCTGGGTGTCCCCAGAGTGTTTGATCCAGGTATAGTTATCAAAGAGAGTGCTGATGGCTTCCCGTGGCATCAACTAAACAGCAAAAAAACCAGGTATGAGTCATGACATTAGATGAAGTAAATATTCTATCTCTATTACAAGGAAGTGGAGGAGATTTTTACCATGGGAATTCACGACTATGAGACTTAATTCACATTTCTAATCTTCAGGAAGAGAGACAGAACTTTACTCATACAGGTGAAGAGATAATTACTTTTACACAAAGGGTAAGATTTTCCTTATTATTTGCTTAGAAGAGGGGATAATTACTTTTACACATAGGGTAACATATTTCTTATTATTTGCTAAGAAGAGTGGACCTTTTTCAAGTTTTCTATGAAGGAGGTAGCAGAGATCATATAGTGCCTCCTCAGTACAAACTCCTCCCATACTGTTCTTCCCTTTTCCCTGACACAAGGTTATTGGGGCGGAGGATAAGGAGATAATGTTCCAAAGAACTGCACAGAATTGATAATACACTTTCCAGCCTCACCTCTCCTGCCATGAACTGCCCAAATCCATGAGGAAACGTCACAGACGCTATACAGAAGGTTATAACTGCAGGGTATATCAGTCGGCTGTAAAGGAAGAGAGTTATTACAGTGTGGCCTCACATTCAGTTCTTGCAGCACCATCACTTCAGGACTAGGAATGCTATTTCTGTGAGGCTCTCTGTATTTGTATCCATTGTTTTGGAGTGCTGTTACCAGCAGTTTAATGCCTTGCTCCACTGTGACACTTCACAAGCACTGAGACAACATGAGCCTAAACTGCTCCCCTGTGCTGGACTAATCCTGTCATGTGTCCCTTGGCAAGGTACCGTTTCCTACAGGAAGCATTGGCTGAGATTTAGGAAGACAAAATATAACAAAATATAATTTGATTCAGTGTAAGGACCTAAAAAATTTTGAGAAATCAGTGAAAACTAATTCCCACTTTTCAGGCTTTGCCCTACTCCTCTATTAACTTGATTTAACAGCCCTGCAGCTGTTTGTGGGTAAGGCTACATGATGAGGAAAGACATTTTTCCTTCCACGTAAGAAAGTAAGCTAATTTGAACTTCTGTTTATTTAGTGGTTTTCTTCTGGTCAGGCTTGCAAGTGGAAAAGAAATAAAGTCCTCCATGCCTCTCAACTTCAAAAATTCTCATAGTATCAGATCTTTTTCTGTAAAGAGACTGAAGACATTTACAGCTAGCCACCATTTCTTATCTTGTTCAATTTATGAACTTTGGAGGTTAGGACTCTATTAGAGAGGGGAAAACAGTATCTTCAAGTGTCCTGTTAAAACTTTATTGTCAAGACTTTTATTTCATTTTTTCATTTCTCTTCCATGCTGCATTCCACACCATTTGGTTACTATCAGTTTCAGCTTTTGGTTGATAAGAATGGAGCACATTCCTTACAATTATGCCAACACTTTGATTAAAACCAAATTACATATTTTAAAAACATAGTTAGATTTCAGTTGTGTTTAATTTTCCTGAAATATAAATAATGTTGAATTTTTCACAGATCCTAAAAATCCCAAACAAACCAGAAACAGCATGATTTTAAAAAGCATGATCATTGACTTTCTAATTAAAAATATTTTCTGTCCAATTAATAGCTTGCCTTATCCTCTTTACAAATGTTGCAGTCTCCCTTCCAAATCAAGAGGCTATTTGAAGCTATGGAGGATGGGCAAAAGGAAAATCCGCTGCAGGAAAAATTCTCTTGATGTTTGCAGAGACCTTTCTCTCATACAGGAGCAATTTCTCATATTTTTACTATCTTACACATGAATTAGGTCTGCTGTCATCCAGAAAGCATTTGCTACTATCCAGTACTAGTTGGGTGTAAGAATCTGGTCCCTAAAGAGTATATATTCAAAAGCACTCACTATTTGGTGAGAAACTGGCTCAGGGCTTTATGACGTCGGATGCCCAGGACCACTTGGCGATTGAGATAAACAAAAAAGGCTCCAAGGAATCCAGAACATATGCTAAAATGGAGAAAAAGAAATAAAATCATGCCAAAAAACAGATAATACACAAACCATCAACCAAGAAAATGAGTTTAAGTGGTTTAATCTTCAGCTGCTAGTGAAGTCTTTTGAATAACAGCTGGAGGGTTACTCCTGCAGCAGCTCATTTTGTCGACTCCCTGATGAAAGAGGAGAAATTATCTTGGACCTTTGTCATGCACACTACCATTTTACCAATTTTTTCTTGCTGAAAATCTATAAAATACTTTATTAAAAGAAACTGACAGTTCTCAGTGGGGGCTCGTGAAGAGCAACGGGGCAAAGAGCAGTATTGTCAGAACTTAAACACCAGGTTGGAACAGAAAATAGTAAAAATGAGGGGAGTTTTAAGTCTGATTCAGTAAAATTATACGCCTACAACAATTACTAATAGTGATAGGAACTCTTGTGCCTAAAGCAAAGTATATCATCTCTATGATCCTAATAACTTAGGTTATGCTCCTGATTTTAATAAAGAAAAAAAGTGTAGTTGTCTAAGAATTGGTGTGATCCTTAGGCTCTGTAGCTTAATGAGACTTGGATAAATAGGGCCTAATACTTGAACATGAAAAGAAAAGGAAGAGTGAAAAAAGACTGCATTTAGAATTGGTAAGGGCAAGATTTATTTTAGGTGACAACCAATAACCCACATAATACTGAGGATAAACACTTCATATTTTCATTCTATTAATTTCTAAAATTAACGGACTTCTGCTTTGTTATATGTTACACATGCTTTTGCCAAATCTCATTCAATGAATTATTTAGTATACTTAAAACATTGTACGTTGAAAATAATCCTGCTTTATCATTTAAAAATTGCAGAGAAACACATTTAAACTAAATATAAAGCTTTTCACAGACAAACATGTTCAATGAATTACTGTTCAATATTTTAAGCAAGCACTGATTAGAACAGTGTTTAAAATAGACCAGTCCCTTAGGCAATATAAGCCTAAAGACTACACAGTCAACTGAGTTGCTCTATAATATTTTAAATTAAAATATAGGTCTCTCCATTCCTGTCTATCATTTTATCAATAAACAGGAAGTGCTCCTTCTGTACAGATTATGCAAATTAACATTTGGTGACACAGAAAAACAAGATCTACCCATTGATAGTTCTTGTCCCACCTGAAGGTGAAGAAATATGTTGGGTAGAAAGAATGTTCAACTTTGTGACTTAAGAGAATTTGGAGCATTCCAAGTTGGTATCAGGACTTTATCCAAGACTATCCAAGCCTTTGGGGTTGTTTTTTATTTTAGAAACCACACTGGACACCCAGGCATTTGAAAGCATTTTGCAGTTGTCGTATATTCCTTCCCTAGCCTATGTGCAATGCTGAAAAAAGCCAGCTCTGTCAACTCTGTCCAAAACACAGCGGCAAGAAGTTTTGTGTTTTAACAACCAGCTGTAAAACCACAAGGATTATGTTTTTCCTTGCCAATCTAAAGCAGTAGATTCCTCCAAGCTCATTAGGCAAGTCTGTTTAAGGGGAAGAACAAAGTGAATACATGTTGCTAGCAAAAGCTCCTGTGTATTCACAGACTTTTCAATATAGCTGATGTCTTTAAAAAACCCCACTTGATTTCATATTCAAGTAAATTAGTAGGAGAGCAGCCTACTAAAATAGGCTGGAAAACCTCAAATATATTTCTGGTCTTGGATGGAGGTCTTGCAAGAGAATATGTTCACATCACCAGAACAGGCGTTTGTTCCTACAGTGTATGCCTTTCATTACTGCTCTGAAGTGATTTCCCCAGAGCCTCCCTCAAGCTCTAACCACAGATTTTTCCCCACAGTAATTCCAAATTCATCTTTTCTCTAATATTTCCCAATTTTCATTTTTCTTAAGTTTATTCTTTCATTTCCTCCAAATTAACCAATTTATTCTCACTGAATCCAATTACTGTTGATTACCCTTGTCACCATGTCAGGTGTACCAACCTCTCTCAAAAAGGATAATCAGTCTGAGCTTGTGAAAAGGAAACTTCAGGTTAAACCTTTTGTTCCATCTTTGTCATATGAAATGGCCGTACTTGTTGGATCAGTTCGTTTGGGGATAATGTCAAAACAATTAAAGGGCCATTCAGTAAATTTATTCCCAGAATTTTGACCAAGTCAGACTTTTTTTTTTCCCTTTTTTTTTTACCTCCAAGCTTAATTTCTGAAAAAGATACATGGAAAGGAAATAACAAACACCTTAATAATACCCCTATTTCTTTCCTTAGCCATTGTGATACATAGGCATAATTTCTGAAGGAAAAATTCCAAAAAATAGAAGCTTTATTTGCCACAACCAAAGTGACTAAAAGTGATCTTTGTAAATTTTTGGCAGAAGAATTCCTAACAGTGATCATATTCTAACCTTTGTAGAGCAAGGTGTCAGTTTCCTGGGAACTCACCCTATTATAGCAAATGCTGGCAGCTCTTGCAGGTCAAAGGGGAAATCCATGCGGAAGTTTGTTCTGAACAGGGCTGTGATGGTAACTGTGAGAGACAAAAGGTAGAAGAGGAAAGAAAATAATGAGGTGAGAAGTTAAATGCAATAAAAGCTAGGGTAGGGACAAGGAAACTTGTTTATACACGCTCCTGTGTGGTTTTCCTGTGTGGTTATATACATTATTACAGATTGGCAGGCTGCTCTGATTTAGTAGGTTCTATCTCTGAGCACTCGCAGCCCTAGCACTCTAGATGGTCTAGGTTTGCTTTCAGATAATGTATGCATTATTTTTAGCATCAATCTCTGATTTTTACAGGGTTTTCTTTTCTTTCTTGTCTCCTACCATGCATCCACTACAGAAAAAAAAACTCTTCCTGGTGTCCTTACTGACCAAGAGGTCTCTTTGCTGAGGCAGGTAGTGCATGCATAGCTGAGGAAGCTGTGTCACTTCTTACAGTTGTGATTGCCTTCCAGAAACAAAACTCAGATCTTCACTGAAGTTACAGCTTCAAAATTTCTGACTGGTACCAAAACTTGAAAATTAAAAGCTTAGAAATCAGAGATGTAAAAGATCAGCTAAGCCCCATCTTCTCCAGCTCACCCCTCCTGGTAGTACTGCTCTGCTACAATGCAATGTTCAAACCTGAGCTGCTTTTTTCTGGAGGTGCATTATTATGGGGAAACAATAAACATCTGTGTGCCAACAGAAGAAGGATAAATCAGCAATTTAATACAGAGTGGAAGTGCAGCTGAATGAGGATGGCTATAAATCCCCACTTGTCCTGGATGAAGGAATTATTTGTTCAATGAGAAAATAAAAGAAGCAGTGAAAATCTAGCATATGATAATAACAGGAAGAATTAATTACTTTTAATTTGGTCAGACAGAACTAGGTTTAGAGTAATAATTTAATGAGGTCTCAGTGGGTTATGTTACCTAAGATAGCTAAGCCTAAAACTGCATTCTACTATCCAAATTTTGAAGATCTTGCTCCCTGTCTCTTCCCCCTGCTCCTTCCCTCCCGGCTGTACTATTGTTCTCCTCTCCCATCGGGCCCACTCTCACACATCACAGCCTTCTGTGAGCTCCTTTGCCTCATTAAAACCTGCCAGAAAACCTGTCTGCTCTTTCCCTGCATTACTCCTTTGCCAGCGAAGTGAGTTGAATTGAGGGGAACAACAGACCCAGGTGGCACCAGCGAGGGTTAGAACAACACTCAGGGATGGAAGATGGTGAAAAGCAGGGTGCCCTCTTTTTTGTTAGATCAGCCCAAGAAAGGGATCATCTCAATTCAGTTTTAGGAAATAGTCCAAGCCACTAAAGAGCAGAGCATTAAAAAGTATAGTGAACTCATTTTCAAAGAGTTTTGCTACAGGGTGGCAAAGATGACCAGAGGAAAGGAAAACAGGCACAGCATTTAGTCTGGGTCCTTCTTAGTTCCATCTCTACTCCCACAGAAGAGAAAGAGATTTCCACAGAGAGATTCATCCCACCTGTCTACATCCTCTTTCCTGACTGACTAAGCCATCCTGAAACTAAATGTCTAAGCCCTTTTTTCTCCATTGGCTACCAAATGTACCACTTTAGAGTATCTGTCCAATTATTACAAGGCTAGAAGTAAAAAGGAATGGGAAAGTAGTTAATGTGAAAATTTAATTAAAAATAGATTTGAACTTTAAGATAGCACTGAGCCATGTATAGAAGGAACCAGAAGGAGCAGAAGGAAGGCAAGGCATGAAATCCTATGGCAAGTAAGATGAAAGCTGGGGACATGGTAAAACAGAAATCCTGCAAATTGCATAACTCCAGCCTTCCATGACTGACAAAGAGGGACTCAGGCTGGAGCAGCCAACCAGAGTGGTTGACAAATAACCAGAAGTTATTTGGAAAGTACAGATCATGGTGTGAGGCCAGACAACAAAGCCATGAGTATCAAGAGTCCAGCAAAGATTCTGTGGGTCTAAGAAATAAAAGAATTTTGGTGAGATGCCACACAACTTACTTGCATGTGTCATTCTGATGTGATCACTTCCCTACCTCCTTCTTCCTGGTAGCAAGCATAATAGAACATGAACGGAGACTGAAAAGACTGGGTGTCTAACTTTTGAAGGGAAATAAATGAGCAAGAAAAGACATGAAAGGCAAGTTAGAGCAGATATGATAAAAGATCATAAAATAATGAATGACTTAGCTAGATAGAAGTTCCTAGTTCCTTAATACAAGGACAAGCAGACTGACAACACAAAGAAAATACAGAACTGTGAAAATGATTGATTTTTCATAGCCAGTTGAATCATGGAACTTTTTAACCTAGAGAGTCAATGAAGAAGAACTTGAAGAGCCATTAATATGGGTATTAAAGCTGTCTGGATGATTTTGAAGAAGGGACAGGAGTCAAGATGATTCAGGATTAAGCTAATTTCTAGTGATTTGAGAGACCAAGAAGGGAATCAGAAAAGACAAAGTGAAGGACAGGAAATTATCTCTTGTTATCTGTCTTTGAGTTTCTTATATTTTTCTCTGGAAAGAACAAAAAGATAAGGGTTCTGGGTTTTTGTGACAGACCCAATGGTAAAATACAGCTGACTTTTAGGCAGTTCTGTATAAAGAACAATGTAGTCCCTTTCTACATTTAGGTAGAAAGTATAGTCATTTTCTATATTTCAGAGAATATTCAAACCTCCAAAAAAATCCAGCCCTCTGAAGTCAAGAGAGACATGTTGTAGCAGTTATAAATAAATAAACTGCCCACATGGAGCTCAATAAAATAGATGTAATTGTAAGAATAAAAGATATAGGCATTATAAGGAAGAAGTTTACATAGAAATGGCAGCCTTCTGCACCAAAACTCTATTCCCAGAGTGATTGAGATGCTCTCCTGAACAAGCCTGACTTGTGCAATTTCTGTCTGCAACAAATGTCACTCTCATGCTTTTCAGTTACTTGAGACACTTTATTTTTTCAGGACCTTCAGTCAGATCCTACCAGTCCTATACTCTCCTAATCATTCAATCATCTCAATTTTCTTGATTATCTGTTTTTAGTCAACAGATGACCAAAGCAGGCCATGAGTTTTCCAGCAAGGATTACATCCTGTGTGACAGGATATCTCTGTGTGGCAGCCTGGATGCTGTCCTGAGTGGAGGCAAAAAAAAATCCCACCTCAGGGGGTCTTTTGCTTGCTGAGGACTCATATTCTGTCATTTATCAGTTAGATACACCCCAGCTCTCCTAGGAATAGGTTGGACTAGACAGCTGACAAGATGACAAGACACTTCCCTTTCTCCTTCCTTCTGTGCCATTGAAATTCGTGTTGTGGCAGAAGCTTCAAACATCATAAAAACATTGTGGTTTTGAGAAAGATGGAAAATAATGTATGAACAGAGCAACCTCTGTGCAAAGAGGGCAGGAATGGCTGTTAGCTTACCTGCATCCTTGTTCCAGACAGCCAGGACTCGGAACACGAAGGCACTAAAGGTGGCTGCAAAGAAGCCTCTCCAATAATTGCGCACAGCAAAGTAAGTGGAGGTGACCTCGATGCTGAAAAGAACCCCTAGAAAGGGTTGGAAAGGGAGCAAAGTTAAAATAACAAGTGTCATGTTAGAAGCATGAGAGAGGGTTCTAAATAGCTCTCTAGAGCAGTTGTCTCTGCACTTATTTGATCATGCACTCCTACCAATAAAAGGTTTTTGAGCATGTAACCTCCCCTCATATGTGTATTTATTTATTTTAAAATAATGTACTAAAACATTGCGTACAATAGCAAACATGCACAAAGATAGAAAATGAACAAGGATGAGATAAAGATGAAATAAACATAATTTTTAAAATAATTTGTTTTATTTATTGATGGAACAAAAATAATTGTTCTCACTAAAATAGTAATATTCTTTGTTTTTAAAAATCTGGGTTTAATGCTCTGTGACACAGGGATTCAAGATACAAGAATATCTTGGTTCCTTGCTCAATTAGTTTGGTACTTGGTCTAAAAAGAATATCTCACAAAGACACATAGATCCAAATGCAAGAAATGTATCATTTGCTGTGCTGGCTAAATCATGGTACTATTTTTTCAATCCCACCCACCACACATGCAAAGATTTTTATTAAAGTTTGGGTAGTAAATTTTCATCCTCCGTGATGTCAATCATTTGTGGTTGCAAAATAATCACATGATGTTGAATTTTTATTTTTTTAACAAGTGGGTTCAAAACCCACTGAAATTCATAATCTTGAAGATTTCTAAAAAGGTAGAAATTTCTGTTTTCAAGTTTTTTGAGTATATATAAAGTGACAGTTTTTGTAGCTAAGACATTTACATTGTATTTGGCAACAGATTCACAAAACCTCCACAAATTTCTTTTGAAAAGCAGTTTCTCACCCACTCTTAGAACATCACTTTCACCTTGAAGTACATTAAGTATGTTTACTTTTTCAAAAATAACTGCTAGGTAGCAATCTACTGACAGACACTTGTCATCACAGAAAAGATCAGCAAATTCAGAACACCTCTTTTTGTAAAAGAAAAAGGTGCAACTGGACTTTAAATTCTATTCTTCTCTAAAGTTGGTATCAGATAACCAGCAAATGCCTGTAAGATTTTCATGGTCATTTCCCATCTCATTATGAAGTATTGTAAAGATTCTACTCTTTCAGGGTCTTGTTTTTATTAAATGAACCACATCAACAACATCCTGCAGCACTTTGTGCATGTCTGGCTCCCATTTCTTTGCTGCAATAGCTCATCTGTGAACACTGGAGTGCATGAATTCCAGGTGTAATGGTGTCTAGGTAGCCTTACCCCCACAATTCTTCTCTTATTCTGCTCCACCAGTTGTTACATGTGCAGAGCTCTTCCATGAAACAGTTTTTATTAAAGAAGTCATTAACTGTTGGGAATACAATTTCTGTGGTAGACATTCCTTTCAGTGTCTCACAGAAAGAACTTCTGCATTTCACCATTGAAACAGAATCTGGAAAATACCAGCATCTGAGGCATTTTAGAAACAACTGTACTCTAATCCAGCTGCACAGGAAACCTCTCCTACTGCGCAATTTGTACAGACTCTTGTTTCTTCAAACCTTAAGCAATGTTTGCTGTGCATCTTCCAGCAGTGTTTACTGATGAAGGAACACATTTTAGTTTGCTGCCCTGTTGCTTTCTGTCTACTATCACAGCCATTTTTACATTTTATTGCAGGAAGAACAAGCGTTTCCCCTGTGCTGTGTGGCATTTTCTCTTTTGCTGTGAAGAAAGAGACTTTAAAGAAGGCTTCTCTACACATTTGTCATTAGGTTCAGTGGAATTTTGTGAAATATTGGATTGAATGTCACACAGCTTGAAACATCACTGAAAAAATTGTAGAGGTCTCTGTCTTCATGCTCTGGATGCCTAGATTTGAAATGTCTTGATAATTCTGATGGCTTCATACCCTCATTACTTAACTTCTCAAAGCACAATACACACGCAGGATAAAGTTCATCATTAACAATAGCAGATGTAAATTCATATTTAAAAGAACCTTTGATAATTTTAATCTTCTTTTATCTGACTTCTTCTCAGATCTGATTAGCTGGCCATTGTTTGTACCTCATAATGGGACTGAATAAGGGCCTGTGCTAGAAGTGTCAGCTCTGCCATTTCTTGTCATTTCTCTGTGCTGACATTATTAGTATTATCTTCAATCCATAGCCTCTTTGCAGGAACCTTTAAAAGCCACTTTTCCAATTTGTGAGGATTAGTTTCATTAACAGTAGATAATATAATCCATAAATCCACTTAATCCAGTGTGAGCACACATCAATTGCAATTCATTGCAATATGCTTAAAGTGAATAAATGATTGAAGGCACCATGATCAACCCCCCACATTGGGAGCAACTCTGCACCTCATGCACTGTATGTGACAAATGGCCATGTGGCATATTAGGGCACCACTGCCAATACAAATACTTAATATTAGTGAAGTTTAATCTATTTACTTTTTTATATTAAAAAAATACAAATTCTGTGGGTGTTTCCTTCCCACACCCAGCAGAACACCTTGTGTACCCCTGGCGTATGAACACCCCAATTTAGAGACCACTGCTCTAGAGAGCCTTCTCCTCTTGCCTCCAGAAAGTGGACAACACGTGGGAAAGGGACTGTCAGAGATGCTGGGGAGGTTGAAAACACTAAAGGTAAGTGTCTCATCAAAAATGTGGTGCAGGAGAAGGGCAGAGGAGAAGAGGACTAGGTGGGAGAGGATTTTGGTACCTGAGGAAAAGGAAACAGAACAGCCACTTGCCTCCAAGTGGTGTCCCAAAGCAGCAGCCAACACCCACAGCACAGCCCACAGTCAGGACATCCGTGTAATAATAGGGCTGCTACTGGTGAAAGAGACCAAGAGAGACAGACAAACAGAAGAAAGAAGGAAAGAAAACAGAGAGTGAGTAACAAAATTGGCAGGTGTTACTGCATGATGTCACCCAGCTCTGTCTCCAGTCTCAGAGTTACAGCTATGTTTATCTTACTTCTCCCTTCTGGATGGCTTCAAAATAGTGAAAAGGCAAGACCTGGCACAGGACAGGCATATACCTGGAATCACACATTCAAGAAACATGAAGAAGGCATCACCTCATTTTCCTTTGAAACATACACATTTCTGTCACTGTGGAAGAAATGTCTCCTGGAAAATCCTCCAGAGGGTTGAAGGAGCATAAGTAGGTTTTATTCCATCTCGTTTACTTTGGCAGGGAATCTCAGGAAGCACATGTGCCACAGAATGCCTCGAAAAACCTACCCTGTGATTCAGTGTGCACAAGGTACATGCATGTCCAGAGCAGAGTGTGGACTGATGCTGAAGGTTCTCCCATGCTGGGTAGGTGAGTGGGTGACAGATCACCCAGTAAAGCATTGTGCTGTCCTGGCAAAAATGGTCATAATAATAAAAAAAGTAATTGGAAGGTATAAAAGGGAGATTCTTTCTAAGACACTGAGTACCATTTGCTTGTCAAGGGCTAAACTGGCTTTAAAAATCCATCCTCCTGACACACAGAGTAGTATTTACCTGCAAGAACACCAAGAAGTTACACATCAGGGCAATATGAAGTCAAACTGCAAGTTATATCCTGGACCAAGCTGAAGATTACATGACTCTGAAGTAAGGGAAATCACATTTGGCAATTTGGTGTAAATCCAAAAGAGGAACTAGGGCTACAGAAACTATGATAACTTTCTCTTTGTTCTCATAATACAATGTTATCACAGACTCACAGCAAGTTTTAATCCTGTGTTTCTGAATGCTTCTCAATGTCTCTGTTCAGAGCTGGGCTAACTGCAAGGTTGGTCAAGGGTGATGGGATCAGGGTGCTCAGGATCAGGCTGCTAGGGTGGCCCTGAACACCTTCAAGGGCAGCAATTCCCCAGCATCTCTTGACACATGTGCCACCCTGAACCGCCTTTGTGACAAGGGGAGAAATTCTTTTCATGTGTACATGGAATTTCCCTTGTTGCAAGTTGTGCCTGCTGTCTCTTTGTGCTTTCACTGCCCTCTGAGAAGACTTTGGCTATTTTGTCTGATATCTCCTTTATCTAGCAAAGGCAGCAGTTAGATCAGTCCCTGTTTAGCCTTCTGTTTTCTTCTCTAGCATCTCCCAGTCATCTAGGTATGATGCATCCTGGAGTCTCTGACATGATGTTAATTCCAGGTACAAAGAAAGAAACAAAATTTATAGACTTCTACGGAGATGATTTTTTAGGTTTTTTTGTTTTAA
The DNA here is from genome assembly GCF_027887145.1 of Ammospiza caudacuta. Lineage (NCBI taxonomy): Eukaryota > Metazoa > Chordata > Aves > Passeriformes > Passerellidae > Ammospiza > Ammospiza caudacuta. The sequence continues at coordinate 32,736,555 of NC_080594.1, forward strand.
TTTTTTTTACCATTAAGACAGATACCATTCTCCTGTATATTTCCAATGGTTCCACCTGACTGCGGTCTGATCCTTGGTTCCGAAACTGCTTTCTCTCAAGGCTTTTGGCAGACTGACAAATTTTGCCTTGAAGCCTCAGGCTTCGGCTCAGGCTGTCTACATCTTGCTGGACTGCCCACATATGCACAGTTCTCAGCCTCTCTCTTGCTTAGCCTGATTTTCTTACTGGCATCTTTTCTCAAGTTATCCACTAAAGAACTTCTGATCTGTAGCTGACAAACTATGCGCCTTCCTTGATTTTTTTTAAATAGCCAACCAGAGTAAAGATCAGTATTCCTGCTGATGCAAGACCATGTTGCATTTGTCAGCTAAGTCATCCATTTGAAGACTAACAAGAAAGTAGTGCATGGGAAAACTAAAGCCATCTTAAAAAAACCCCAAAAACGTAGCATTTAAAAACTCCTTACACTTCTGGGCACAATAACCATGCAAAGAGGTTCAGGGCAGCACACTGAGGGGAGAGGGGGAAGTGAACTGGAAGAAATATTATTTATTCATATGTTCCACTGCTTTAGGAAGAGGCCTCTGTACATGTGCCTCTGTTTAAGGAAATTCAGTGAATCAGAAGAGTAGTATAAATGCATGGGGGAGACATAAATTTCCAAATTTTTCTTCCAAGTGGGATCATGGAAAGTTGTGAAGGGACCACTGGAGTTGTCTCCCTGCTCAGAGAGCTGTTAGTTCCATTCATTCCAAGTCTAGGTCAGGTTCTTGTCCAAGTGAGTCCTGCACATTTCAAAGGGTGGAATTTCCCTGGACACTCTGAACACCTATGCCAGTGCTGGACCACCTTTGGGAGAAAAGAACAAAATTTCCTTTAACTGAGTCAAAATTTCCCTCATTGCAAGTTGTGCCTGTTGCCTCTTGCAAGGTTGGCTTTTTTTTTTTTTTTTACTTCTGTTCTCTACTTCATCCTTATTGATTGTCTGGATTGCCCTGGGTACTTTTCAGGTGGAGCAGTGTTAATGGCTGGCAGGGACTGAACAAGCTGCATCATTAGAAATTAGCACTTAAATAGGTGTCCCTTTCCCCGTAACCTTCCCTTCCTTTCACTGCCCCTGGTTACACGTGGAAAGAAAGAACTCGTGTTGCTGCAGTGGAGAGGTCTCTGTGGAGAACCTTTCATGAGAGCAGGAAGTCTCAGAGCAAGAGGTCAAAGGAACTGTACACGAAATGTCACATATAGGAAGACACTTGCCTCCAAGAGGAGCCTTGAAGCAACATCCGACTCCAACTGCGCAAGCTGGCACCAGGAGGTCGAGCTGCCTATGCACATTCTGGAACAGGGAGTGCAGCCAGAGACGGGCATGCTGGGGTTAGAGGGAGCAAAGCCACGGGGTTAGGACCCAAAACAATGAAAAGAAGCAACAGCCAGCAGCACAGTCAGCCATTGCTATTACAAATAGCAGGCTCTACACACTTTAGTGCGGTCTTTAGTACTGTCAGCTGGTCTCCAGCAGTGACATCTGCTCCTTGTGCACAGACAGGACCTACTCAAGGAGAACAGCACCTCCAGCTGTATTACACAGTCACCTTCTGCTAAGAGCCTGCACATAAAGGAGTTCCTACATTTATCTATATGTGCAGTTAATAGATTTTTTTATACAACCAGTCAATATGGTGATCAGCCTGCAGAGGCTGTTTGGCAATAGCAAAAGCACAGAGACGGTGTCAGTGTCTATAATTAGCAATGCTGTATAAATTTGGCTTAAAGACAAATTGATCTTTGTCTGCAGCTACTTTTTTATACAGTCAATCACAGTGCAAAGGCATCAACCACAAGATTGAAAACTTGTCAAACACATACTCCTAACCAGTCTCTGTGTAATTTCTAGGCAACATTGATGGTCCTGCACAGTTATTTGGCCTGTATGTCTGGCCTTGCACTACTTTTGTTCAGCCTGTGTTTTACTGCTCTAAGCAGTACAGTAAACATCAATCTATGCCTTTCCCCTGTGTTCCATAGCCTACCCACACTACCCTGGGTGTCTCAGGAGCTCAGCCTGTGGAAGAGCTGTGCGCAGAGATATGTGTCTTACCTCATACACCCCACAGAAGATAGACATGAACTTGCTGAGTACCACAGCACAGATACTGGCAATATGCACAAAAGGACCCTGCAAAAGAAGAGGAGGACAAAATCAGAGAGGGTTGCCCCTTGCTAACTGACAACCATTTAGCTGCTGCAGGCCTCATAGCTTCCCTGCCATCTTAGCCAGTAATACAACCATCAAGGTTGGAAATGACCTCTGAGATCATTGAATTAAACCTTTAATGCAGCACCACTGTGTTCACCACTAAACCATGCCCCCAACTGCCACAGCCCTTTGAACACCTTTTGAACTCTTCCTGGGATATTTATTCCATCACTTGCCTTTTCAATGCCTGACCACCCTCTCATTGAAGAATTTTTTCCTAATATCCAATCTTAACCTTGCCTGGTGCAACTTGAAGCCATTTCCTCTTGTCTTCTCACTGGTTACCTGGAAGAACTGACTGGTTCCCACCTGGCTACAGCTTCCTGTCAGGGAGTTATAGAGAGTGAGAAGGTCTCCCCTGAGGCTCCTTTCCTCCAGATTAAGTAACCCCATTTCCCTCAGCCACTCCTCATAAGATTTGTGCTTTAGATCCACCAATCTTCCTCAGTTGTCCTATCTCCATTTAATTTTTTTCCCTCTCAAAGACTACCTGACTTGAGTTCTTTGATGTTTCCTATATCATGTCTTTGAAAGTGGAAGAAAAATGGCCAGTGAAAAATAGGTGCTGGAAAGTGCAGAGCTTTGAGAAGAGGAATGGTGGTGAAAGTAAGAAAACATTTATAGATTCTTCTTTCACAGAAAACTCTCACCTTCCAGACCATGGTTACTGCTGCACACAGAATCAGCAATATTTACCTCTTTCCCCACAGGCATGCCACTTCCAAGCCCAGCTGTGAGGGCCACAACTTTGGCCACGAAAGCTTTGAGAGTGAGATACTCCTTGAGGACCACTCCCCTCATAATGGTCTTGAGCTCTGGGATCCCAGACCCTGAAAACAAGATCAGAGCCAGGGATGAACAAAACCCATGGACAAATGGAAAGAAGGAAAGACGAGACAGACAGAAACAGATCTTGCCCCCCTTCTGCGCTCACCAACAGCCTGTGGAGACACGAAGTGGCAGAAGCTGGCCGCAAACAGGATCAGGCCGAGTGGGACGGCCACCCACGCGGCATACTGCAGGGGGACATTGGGGTGCAGCGCTCCATAAATCCACTTGTAGGCTGCAACACACAAACAGAGAACCCATCAGTACCCACAGCTGCTCCAAACAGGCTGGTGGACATCAGAGAGTCACACACTTGCTAAATGCGCCCATGCTAAAGCTCCATCAGAAATGGTGCCCTCATACTCCTTTTCTAAGACAAGCCTTATTTTGAATATGAGTTCCCCAATAAAGCAGGCATTCTTCAGAGATGGATAGAAAACACTATTAATACCTGTGCACAAGTGTGGCATAAAAAGAGGCCTGTTACATACAGCTGTGAGAACAAATCACTGTGCAGTGCCTTCATTTGGCAGTCTGAGGGTCTTGCGTGGGTTCTGAAGGGCAATAACGCAGTCCACCCACCATTCCTTCATAAAAAACTAGTTTAAAAGTTCTGATTGTGATATCCCTTTTACCCTTTTAGAGCAGCAGAATGGAAGCTGTGCCAGCAGCTATTAAAACAGCAGTGGTACCATTGCTCAGCCAGGTACAACAACTTGAGCTGCTGAGAATCTAAATTGAACTGCAGCTCCTCTAAAACTGCATCTTCCCTGCCTGAGCTGGCACCCCACACAGGCTCAGAAGAGGCTGAGCTTTGGTAGAGATTTGGCAGGGGAAAAGGAAAAAGAACCCCAAAGGACTCAGCTGCAGGGAGTATAAAGGAGAGGAGCCCTCAGAGTAGATTATACCAGTCACCTGGTAGATGGGGAAGCTCTGGAGGGAGGAACGCCAGGCTGAAGAAATGTTGGGAGTTTTGAGGAATTGCAGCAGCCAAGAGGAAAAGGTTGCAGTATGTGTGGGCCAGTCAGGACTGGGACATGAGAGTAAGGACAAAGGAACAGTGCAGTTAATGGGATGTGGCAGTGGGTGGAGTGTTTGTATGCGCACACTGAGATGGGGGCTGAAAGATCTTGTAATTTTTATTGCTGGTGAAGGGAGACAGACTACAGGAAAAATGCAGGGAAGGGATAGAAGACAGGGAATAGGAGATCTTTGTGAAAAGGGCAAAAGGTGAGGGCACTATATGCCCAAATGGCAAAAAACCAATCAGGGCACTGTATAAGTAAAAATTGGAAAGAACAAAATCAAGTTAAAAAGCAGAAACAGTGCCAGGAGGGCATCTAAGAGCCCCTTCCCCCAGTCACCCATGTTCTTAATATTCTTGGGGAGAAAGGGAAGCAGTAGAACAGGAAAGGCCGCAGTAACACTTCCCTGTGCTCCTGCATATTCAGGGGAGCAGAAAGAAAAGGGATTAAAAATAATCGTTTGTCTTTGACTCATCATACACATCTCTTGTTTCTGCCCACTTGCTTCCAAAATTTCCCCTGCCATCACTTTAAAGAACCTCTCTCTAGCCAACCTTTACTACGTTGCCAGAACTTCAAACTTCCCAAGCAGCGAGGGTTGAGGATGGGACAATGATGCTAAAGGAGGAGCAACACTGGTCACTGGGCTTTGTAACACATTCCTATCATTTACTGGCTGCTTTTGCAACACCTGAATGGGACCCACCCTGTACGGTCTTTGCACTGGCATAATCCACTCCCCAGCTCACCAACGCCATGACCAGACCCAACAGAACCAAGAAAATCCAGTCCTCTCCAAGCTTCTTGGTGACATATTTCTGGATGCGTTTAGCACAGTCTGTGGAGGGAAGAGTGAACCAGAAAAATGGAGTGAACATAGATGAAGCTGTGTCTGTCTCTCCTGTGCTGAGAACTGACTAAAACAAGGATTTATTTGGAGGCATCGTGGGCTTCATGTTGAAGGACTGATATCCATCCCTCTCTCACACAGTTCTGTAATACCTAATGTAGTTTAAAAAACATTTTAAAAAAAGGGGGGGGGGGTATGTACAGGGGACACAGGGTGGAATTTAACATCTTGTACACTAGCAGCAAAAGTCTAATACAAGAAGGTCCTTTTCCTCCCATTACAGAGCTCTGTTATGGAAAAAATATTTACTTGGGATTGCTTTTTTATATTCCAAACATCTTTTCTAGGATGAAAGCTCATATAGAAAAGGTTTTTCAACCCAATGAGACTCGATTCCTTTTCCTTCCCTCTCTGCTTCTCCCCAGTCTCAATTGCTTAAATCCCATCTCTCTTGCTGGCCCACCCAATATCTGGTAATAGGGAATGAAACATGAATTTTCCTTACCTTGACATTTGGAATAGTGCTCTTCTTTGATCTGTACTTGACTGTCACGTTTCAGGGGTCTTCCATTGTTCCTTTGGGCTTGTTTCTTCAGTAGCTTTGCTGCTTCCTTGTCTGAAATGTCATCTGTTATCCGGTCTGTGTATCGGCCATACAGCTAGAGCAGCAGAAAACAAGAAGGATCACAAGGAAAAGGCAAGGCAAATGCTCCTTCACAAATAGCATTAAGGATGACAAGGCAGATCTACCAACAGCCTGAGTTACAGACCCAAATGTACCAAGCAGGGAGACTGAGACACAGAAACTCTCAGACAGATGCAGCCCATTTATTTTTTTCTTCTTTTTCTTTCTAGTTTATTCTTCCCAATCTCTCCAAAACCTTTTCACCCCCTTTTTAGGAGTACAAGATATGATCACAGAATATTCATTATTTTCTAATGTCCTGGGGGAAAAAATGGTTGAGAGATTGAACATTAAGAGACAGCATTTGAGCATTAAGAGACAGCTTTCTGAAGGTACAAAAGAAGGTCAAAGTAGTTCATATGAGGCCACCATCCTCAGGGCTGTCTCATAGATTTCAGCAGCACTGTAAAACATCTCTGAAGGTTTTGAGAGGCATTACACTCTCAAACAGGCTGCAGGAATGTCCTGCATCTGTTCCTCCTGCTGCCAAGGAATGCTTAACAGGGCACACAGCCACTGGTGCTGCTTGTGAGGAAAAGAAGCAGCATCATCTCAAAAATATCACAGGCTGCTGCACACCTCCAACCATTATTTACCCAAATCAGCATTTTAAGTACCCCTGCATCTCCAATTCCTCTGAAATTCCTAATTGCTTAAGCCAGTCTGTTTCTTCTGATCCTAAACTTGAAAAGCAGTAGGTTTTATGCAGTTCATAATCAGCTGCAGGTGCTCAACAAGGACATTTCTTACATGGGTCTACACTAAACTGGGCAGTTGTGCTGTCTCATCAACAGTTTAAGGGAGCTTGAAGAACCCTGACCGTGCCCTGTGTTTGTTTACCAAATTCCCTGGAGAGCAGCTATCCCACCTCATTCTTTCAGAATATAGGTGGGGAAGGTGTGCATTTGAGAAGCAGAGAATAAGCTTCTTCTCCTTTCATGTCCTTCAGTGAACCAGGTTTGGCTTTACTTCAGACCAGGTCACCACCTGATGCACTTCCCACCTGTGACAAGGTGACCCTTTGCTCCCTCCCCAGCACAACATCTGCTTCTCTGAGATTTTCTGAGTGGCAGGAGGAGAATGAGCCATGTCTTGGACAGCAAAATCAGACACTTAAGCTGGAGAATGACAGGACACATGACAGAGATAAAGCACTACCACACACTTAGGAGACATTTCTATTTGACAGTTCCTGCCTCCCCCTTCCTGTTCCCTTGAGATGAAATAGATACAGAGACTCACAGAAAGATTTACACTAGACAGCACCTCTAGTCCAAGCCTCTGCCCACAGCCTGCAAACTCCAAAGCCAGGTAAACCAGATTAGGCTCCTCAAGACCTTATCCAGGCAACTCCTAAACAACTACAGGAGTAGGAATTACCCAGCTTCTCTGGGCACCTGTTTCAGTGCTCTACCAACTAGTACTTGAACATAACAAATATGACGGAAGGTCCTAAGTATTTTATTTATTGGCACAAATTCCTCAAGAGGCACTTGTACCATTTGTCATAGCTCCCTTTGGAAATCCTAGTGGATTATTTTTTTCTTCACAGAACCCCTATCTATGCTTTTTAAAATCATCCTGTTCTAAAGATGGCTCATCTGCTGCTTCTTAAACAGATTGATCCTGTCTGAGCAGCTGAAAGTATTCTTCCATTCATCACTGTATTGGATGCCACACAAATTTAATGCAATTATTAACCACATGATTACCAACACATTCTAAGTAAATGAAGCAGACTCTCTGCAGGGAATAATGGCCATGCTCTGACCCCCTTAAAACAGACAGGACAGTGAAACATCAGGCTGAAGAATTTAATCTATAGGGTAACTGCCACATACAGAATACAGTCCTTCCTAGCAAACTGCTCATTTTTTTCTTTTACTGTGTCTTTCAGGCAGAAATGCCAAATACAAGCAGATTTTAGACAAATGCATCTTCACATCACCTCAGTCAGTGTTTCATTGCTGTTAAATGATCATGAGAGATGGGTTTATGTCAAATACAACTCAAACCCATGTCAAGTATGAGATTCAAATTAGAATCTTCCATCTGTCAGATGGAACAGCATGACAGTAAAATAGTACGAATGCTGAAAGTCCTCATACGGTATCTGAGTTCACTGCTTCTGCCTGGCTGCAAAATGGTGCATTTGGGATATGGGAATAAAAGGAGTTAGTCCACAGACATAAAAAAGAAACTGCTGTCCTGGCAAACTAGGTAGTCTCAAACATTTAAAGAATGCTTCACACATGTGCTTTGCTTCTCCAGGATTCTGGAAGTATCTGAAAAGGTAGGAGACTGTGGGACAGAGAAAGAATCCAGAAATCAGAGGATGACCTTACAGCAAAATTGGGTTAGGCAAGAAATATCCACCCACTAGAAGATATAAAACTAAAAATATAACACAGTACGACTCTGACTGTTCCTTCTTCTGTTGCTCCCTCTCTAGCACGAGGAACACAGGGTTTCTGAGCACCAGAAAAAATGAAGGCAATTTTATAAGTTCTCAATTACCACCTAAGTGTTGAACCAGAAAAGGTGCCTACTTGGCTAAATGCTAAGGGAGACACCAAAATGGTGCAAAACCAGCTGAAGGTATAAATATCACTCAGGATAGATGGGAGGAACATACATTCCCCCCCCCCAAAAAAAAACCCCCAAAACCACAACCAAACAAAAACAAACAAACCAACCAAAACAAAACAACCCCAAAAAACAAACCACAACCAAACCAACAAGGCAAAGTTTGTTTTCGGATATGAAGCATTTATCAATGCAAATGATCTTTTGTCTTTCTGAAAATTGGGGAAATTTCATTGTTTGAGTAACAGAGGAAAAGCTTCACAGAATCTCAGGGGAAAAAGCACATCACAACCTCAAGACTTTACTGGGAGCTATTTTCTGAGGGGTCAGCACCTGTATAAAACTGCCCTCCTCCCACAATCCAAAGCCCAAGCTATTTCCCATGCCATTCAGACTGAACAATGCATGGAATACTCCAGTCCTGAAATCCCTTTCCCAGCTCTGCCAGTGCATCCTGTTTATGATCTGCTGCTCCCAGCCACTGAGGCAGACTTAGCCTGTACCTCCTTTCCCTCTCACTTCTGCCTCGTAGCCCTCCTGCTATTCCTAAAATTATCTTCCTTAGGTGATTTTTTTTTTCCTGATGCATCACCAAGGAGAAGCCATATCTGACCTCAAAGGTGAAACCTCCCAAAATGCAGCACATACATAAATTCAAATGTCAGTAAAATATCTCAGTCCACTGCTTAGACATAGAGCCAATGAAGCACATGTAAGGGACAGGGGACAGCAACAAAATAATAGTTGTTCCTGAAGAAAGGGTGTCTAAGGGGAAATCTAACAGCAGTGCCACTACCTAAAGAGAGAGAGGATTTGGAGGGAAACATCAGAGCAAAATTTCTCAGAGGGGCACAGAGATGGACAAAAGGGAAAAAGCACAGCTTGCAAGAAAGGAAAGCCCATGCAAAGGAACACATGTTCCCATCCAGCCCCACTTGAAGGTAGTTCAGCACAGGAGCAGGTGCTCGGTGGGGCTGGGGAATCTTCAGTGTTGCAGATGTTCAGAACATGCCTGGAAAAGGCTCTGGACAACGTGATCTACCCTTGGAGTCAGCTCTGCTGTGAGTAGGGATTTGGGCAGGAGAGCTCCAGAGGCCCTCCCACCTACCTCTCTCTGTGAGCCTGTTATTCTGTATTACTGCATTGCCTGATTTCTTACTGCACATCCCTCCCACTACCCCCATCTGTGTATTGCTGAGCGAGCTCCCTGCCAGGAACACCCTTTCTATAGTCACAAATAGCACAGCTTTTAAATACTTCACCAGCTGTAACTGCTTTCTCATGCAGAAATAAAACAATACAAAATCCTACAGTGTAGGATAATGTATATTTTTAACAAGGTAAATTACATCATCTGTTATGTATCTATCTGTTATATTAATTGCCAAAAATTTCTTGTTCTTGTTCTCCTTCTCCTTCTCCTTCTCCTTCTCCTTCTCCTTCTCCTTCTTCTTCTTATAATAACAATAACAATAATAATAGTAATAATAATAATTATTATTATTATTATTAGTAGTAGTAGTAGTAGTAGTAGTAGTATCCTACTATAATGTTATTATCTATTAACCACTTTATGGTTTCTTATTATCAATTATCTGAAGGTCCAAGGCCAAGGACCAAGATTTCACTATTTTGGGGCCTGTGTAAACCAAACCAAATCACATGTATAACAGAAGGCAACAGCTAGCAAAAAAAGGGGTCAACAGAATCAAAATCTCTGTCAAGTGTTTTTTCAGATGACAGTGGGGAAAGAAATCTTAATGCTGACTCTGTGTGGAAATGTATGAAAACGTGCAAGGGGTTGTTTTTCATGCTAATTACATGATAATAAGTGTGCATGTTTGTAAAAACTACTTGTGCATATTTATAATTTGTTTGCATGTGCATGACTTACCAGCAAAACACACATATCCACAGCAAACCTGGCTTAGCCAGAATATGCTTGCATGCAAAATTCCATGATAAATGTACATACACACATGTACATGACTGCTTATATAAAATATTTCTAGGACGCATCTTTCAGGAAACTATAAATACAGCTGTCTGGTTTTTAGATTACAAATTGCCTTCACGAATGCATGCTTGCTTGGGGATGTTTCTGCCTGAAGTTATGCATGGGAATGGGTTTGCTGGCCTTCTTGTTTGCATGAGAGATCATCTATCTGCATGCACTGACCATCAGGCCTCTGGAACTGAGCACAGAGACACTCTGGTGTCAGGGAGCAAGAGCACAGAACTGGTGGTGGTGTTGCCTCACTGTGTCATCTGTGCCTACTGGACAGTGGTTTTAGGTGTGTGGGACTGGCATATCTGCTGGATCTGTGTGAGCTGGGAAGTTTCTGTGCATGGATGTGCTTTACTGGAGAAAGGGTTTGCATCTGGAAGCTCCCCACAACCCAGCTCACTCCTGGTTCACGGCACACACACAAAGGTGCATTTCCTTCACCCACCTCAGCTCTCCAGCCCCATTTGCACCCCATGGGGCAGGCATGACCCCAGTGGAGCTCAGCCTGAGGTGGGCACACACACCTCTCCACCCCATCCCACCCCCCTGCTCACCCTCTTAGCATGGCTGCTGCAGCCAAAGCTCTGTCTCGTGTTGCTGTGAACAAAGCCTAAGTCAGACCTCTGTCCATCTGGGCTGCTGCTTCAAGTAAGCCAGTGGGGTGATTTGGGAAGACTTTTGTGGAGGAGATATGCAAGGTCTCAGATGCTGTAGGCAGTTTCAGAAGAGAAATTCCTGAATATGGCCATGGAACTGATTCTCTGATCTTTGGCAGTGTGACACATAACTATCCTTATTGGGATGCTTTTCTACTGGAAGAGATTTTCTTGGTGGCAAATGTGCCTGTTTTCCTATCATTAAATCACCCAAGTCTTTAGGAGACAATTAATACAATGGCCTTCATTCCCCAATCATTCGTCATCCATGTAAGAGGATTTGTATTCATTTAAGGAGAAACATCCACTTTATGAATTTCACATTCACATGCTCTCTTCCTTATAATTTGACTGGATCCTTCATTGCACCAAAGCTGTCTTAGATCAGCTTAATCAGAACAGAGTGGTAGGAAATAAAACACCAGGACTCCTCTGTAAACCCTCCCCTTTGCAGGCCGTTGTCCCAAAAGAAGAGGTAAGGGACACACAGAGCATAATGAACAAAAAGCCATAACCAGAGTACATCTATGTTCCAGACACTTTTCTGCACTAGTGCTTGTACAAACCAGAGCAAGAGTCAGGTCAAGCTTAAGGGTTAGAAAATCCCTCACTTACAGTGCCACTAACAGTTATCAAAAATACCAATATACATGTATGGATCTATGACCATGAAGGGCTTCATGGTCAGAGGAAAGTCACAAGAGAGCTTTACTTCATCTACACAGCTGTACAGATATCCATACACATACATCACTGCTTGTCTTTAGTTTTACTCAATATCACTACACAGCTTGAAAGCAGCTGCAGCTTCTCTTTGCTGTTACAAACACATTAATGCTCTGGTTAATTTTCCCCATCCCAGCTTGCCCATTCCAAGTCTCGTTGCATCTGTGGCAGGTGACAATGACCTCTGACTTGAATGACTGGTTAGGGATCCTTGGTGCAAGTACGGCCATGAACGTCAAGGCCCGGCCTGGAGTCAGCAAGCGAAGGGGAGAGCTGGTGGCACTGGGCATGGACAGGGATCTGTATTCTGAGAGCCCCAGAGCCTGTGTGACCCCAGGGAGACCTGTGCTGCCACAAACCATCCCGTTGTTCAGCCCTACCTGTGGGTAGCTGAGGGAGTTCTCCGGGGAGCGCAGGTCGTCCCGTGTGGGCCCAGCCTCGTGTCCTGCCTCCAGGGGAATCCCGTACCGGGTGCATTTCTCAAAGCAGACATAGTCGTACTGCGGTGTGCCCCCCCACAAAGCTGGCTTCCAGCTGGGATCCTCTGTCTTGCTCTCTGAGCTCTCCATTCCTCCACTCCTCCTCACACTCCTCTGGGACTGAGTTGCTGCTCTGGGCCTTACCTAGAAGCACCTCGTGTTCTGGCAGAGAGCATGGCCTCCGCATTCTCTGCTGATCCTTCCTTTCTCTCTCTCCTCAGACCACTCCACCTTGTCCTGTTCCTGCACTCTCTTTCTCTCTGCCCCTGCTCCTCCTCCTCCTCCTTGTGCCTCTCTCGCTTTCTTCCCTTCCTGCCCAAAAGGTTCAACTATATTTATAGCAACCTTCCTCAGCCACATGATTCCCCAGTGCCGTGTCTGATCTCAGCAAAAGGCAATAACTCTGCTGGGATTGAATATCAGGTGTGAGCAAGAGGAGAACTCCTGAAGGAGAGGGAGGGGGCAAGGGGAAGGAGGTGGTGTGACAGAGCTACGAGCACACAAACAGAAAGCAGAGAGGTGGAAGCAGAAATTATTATCCAGGATATCTCTTCTTTCACAGCTCCCCATCCCATGCGCTCTGTTTGCAATGAGAACAAAGGTCAGTGGGCTTCCTCATTTTCTCCCCAGACACCAGGTGCCCTAAAGACTGAGCAACAACCATAAAGAAGCCAGCAGCCATGGTGAGATGGAACGAGATGAGTGTTCACTCAGTGTCCCAAGACAATTTTTCTAAGCATACAGTTCACAGCAGCAAGCCCTAATGGAAAAGTCAGACATCCCTGTAAAGCTGAACATTACAGTCTAATCTCAGCTTTCCCAGATGTTCTTATGGGGAATACTTTGCTCTTCAAAGCACGTCACCAAACTGCTTTGTGGGTACTCAATTATAGGTGTATGCAGAAATTTAATTCTTCTTGATGCTCACTTTTCCACAGAGTAGAGCATTCAACAGCTTCTCCTCTCCACTCTGCCACTTGTTTCTCAGCCACGGAGAGAAGCAACAAGCTCAGCCAACACCAGTGAGCTACCAGCCAGTAACAGGAATGAGAAGCATGTTAAAGCAACTTGGCCTAGAGACACCTCCCAGTACTGTCAGAGTGCTGCCTGGAACCATATTTCTTGTGGAGGCTATTAATTAGGGAGGAGCAGAGAGTTCAAGGTCCCAGAAGCTGTATACAAGAAAAAAGACCTCATATGCCAAGCTACTCATACTGAGTAAGAGATTTGCAGGCAGGATGGGGTAGAGAGAAGGGCAAAACACCCCTTTTTGGGCCCAGAACAGTGGTCTTATTATTTCATTTTGCAGACTCTTGTAAAACATTTCTTCTTTTGCTTTTTGTTTTTTTTTTTTTTTTTTTTTTTTTTTTTAGTCTGCATGGTCCTAGAGAGTAAGGTAGAAAGAAAGTCTCTATGAGGAAGACACACTTCATTTCTTGCACAAACCACCTTCTCCATGCTCCTGCTAAGATATAGATATCCATTAGCAGTAATATCCACATGGATAGGGTTAGTGTGTGCAATCTACAACTGGTATCTGGCCAGGCAAGCATTAAATGTACTGAATATTTACAAAAGCAATATTAGTGCTGCCCCAAAAATTTACAGGCTCTCCTGTTTCATTCTCACCAGCACTCACTTTACTGTCAACAAGCACTATCTTCTGGAGAAAGACTGTGTCCCATAGGCAGGACAAAACTTGAAATGAATCACCTTAAAGAAGAGTTTCTAAGCGACTGTTTCTAGGAAATCAGAGAAAAACATTTGGTTGCCCTTACAGGTTACCATCAAAAAGGTATTAATTGCTCCAAACCTATTAAGATGCTTTTGGAAGGCCATTGTCATTATGACTTATATTAAAAAATTATACATAGCACAATCTATATAGTGTATAAAATATAAAAAATTTCTAAAATATAGGGTACATCATGTATAGGAAGCCTAAAAACTGAACACAGTAGAGCCTAGCAAATATCAAAGCTGTAATACAGCACCAGATCTTCAGCCACTATTATATGCACTGAAGGAGAACACTCATCAGAGACACTGCAGAAAACAAATGAGAACCTTTAGCTGAAAGTGCACTCCTCTAGCTCTTGTTTTCAAGAGGCACAAGAATGGCACATTAGAAATTGCTGCAGTATAAATATGAACCCTCTACTGCCAGCTAATCAAACTCTACTGCCTGTCTTGCATGATACTCTTGTGGAATTTCCAGGGAAACAATGATATAGTAATAGCTCAAAATAGGATGATTCTACCCTGAAAGGCTTTTTCCAAGAACTGGAAAAAGCTTTTTTTCCCTCTCAGCTTCCTAACTGGTCCCAGCCTCACTCACCTCATCAATAAAAGCACGAAGGACCTCAAGGCCAACCAAGTGACTCCAGATGCTACTTGAAGAAGAAACCTTTACTGTCCTCACTAGGAAGACATCCTACAAACCCCCTGAGCCCCTCCTTGTGCTTCCCATAGTGTAACACACCTCAGTCAGTGCATGGCAGTGCTGCAACTACACAGCTGATCCTGAGCAATCACTGTGTGCATGGTGGCGCCTATGCACTAGGGAAGACCTGGCTCGTCTGCAGCTAAGAACCTCATATTCAACTAATTCCCACTTCTCATCAAACAGAGTCACAGCCTCTAGTCTCTGTACCCAGATATTGTCCAACAAGGAAACAATGAGAACTGAAATTCGTCATTTCAGTGCTTTACAAAATATATGCAATCTTTGGAGATTCTGGATTTATGTTACAATATTTCCTGTGTCCTGAACACTAATCTTACCATGCTACTGAGCTTATAAATCAACCTCTTTCCCCTTGGAGGTGAAAATGCTTTGTCAGCTCTATGGAAATTTTTAACAATCCTTGCTATTTCACAAGGTACCAATAATCTCTGTCACAGCCTCCAGCCTCACTGACACTACTTTAGTTAAATTCAAAGCAGCTACTCTCAACTTGTATTTGCTCTGAGATTTCAATTTGCTTCTATTTCACTCTCAGAAGAACTTGTAGACCCACCAATTTGTCCACTTTCTCCAGCTGGCACAGCTGACCTAAAGAAAAGTAAAATTCTGGCTTTACTCATAATCTTTTCCATGTTTTCAGATCTGCAGATAAAAACACAAACAAAGAATATAGAGAATACCTTGAAAAAAATCTGCCTTTCTGCACTGCTGCTGCCCAGCAACTGCTGTCAAATCTCCCCTATCACTCCTCCTGCAATCTCCTGCCACAGCTCTTTGTTATATATTTTCTTTACTGTCTCTCTGTTTTGCTTTCTATTCCCCAGACCTTGTTCTGCACTTCCACCAGGACTCACCAATGGAGCATTTCTGTTGCTTCAGAGGTTACCAGCACACTCAGGAGATTAGCACAGAGCTGGAGGAAGACGTAAAAATAACACATCTTAACCATCTTGCACTAGCCACAAACACAGATGACCTGCACACATGGCTGGACTCCTCAAGTGCACCTAAGCCTCTGGAAAAGGCTCACAAAAGTTTCTAGACCTCCCCATGGCATGCAAGAGTAAAGTTACACGACCTGCTCATACACCATGTTTTTTTTTTTTTTGTCCATTGCATTTTACAGGCCCTAGTGAGACTCCAAAATGTGCTTCAAGAAAAGATGTTTGTGATGAATGAAAATACAGCTACAGTCCAAATTAGGGTATTAAATGACAATAAAGAAAAGAATAGAAACTGGAAGAGCTGTCAACTGAGATGGATCTCTTTTCCAGTCAGGCTTCTATTTTTCTCACTCCTCTTCTTAGTTTTCCCTCAGGTCTGCCTTTCTCTGCATTAATTTATTTCTCCTTAATGCTTTTCAGGATGCAGAAATACAATTCCTAGCCTTCTCATCCTAATGCTTTGATGGCATTAGAAAGCTCTGAAAGGCTGGTGAAAGCTCTGAGAGGCTGGTGGGGAGGGAGGTAAGGATGTCTGAAGACTCACACTTCTCCCATGGTCTGGTCCCAGGAGATTTATAACCTGAAATAATCCAAGTACTATTTATCAGCAGTGACAATCTTAATGTTCCCTATGCCCTGCCCACGCAATTATCAGACATCATACCAACTTCTGAGGCTTGTGTTTATGCTAGAGCTTTTTTTGGCTTGTTCTGAAAGATCTAGACCACTTCATGACCTCCCTGTACACAAGCCTTGCAGCCCACCAGCAGACTGCAGCCTCCTCTGGAGTGAAACACCACATCTATTTTTTCAACCCTGCGTACACAGACATTATAGCAGATGGTGATGCAGAGCCCTCTGCCACCCCACACTGATAGGAATGGAATTTGCTGAGGCAGAGTTATTGTTACAGAGAACCCTGCATGCAGATTAGAAACAGGCATTTAACAACAAAGAAAAAAAATAATATTCTGTGCTTGAGAAAGCCCAGCCCAAGAGGTCCATAAGTCTGCAAAGAACATAATAGAAAAGATAGTCTATGGGACAAAAGAAACTATAAAGATGAAGAAGGGAGTTTTAAAGGAGGAAGAGGAGAAAGGTGACAAAGGGATTACTACTTAACACTAACAGGGTCTCTAAGAGAGAAACACAAAGGCAATAAAAGACAAAGCTCCAGAGGGCATCAGGGGATGAGAACCTGGACAGGAAGATACAGCAAGAATATTTTGCTTCAAGCAATACCTTTAGATGGAGCAAAAAAGAGTGAAAAAAGCAGGAAAAAGACTTCAGTAGATGTTAGAAAAGGCAATGGCTTCTAGATGAGAACAAAGCTCTTGACTAGGACATTTTATTAGACAAGATAACCATAGAGGCTTCAAAGAGCTACAGGAGGCAATTAGAGCTTTGGGAGAGAAAGAATGCTGTGAAAAGGGCTGGGATGAGGGAGGGAGATTGGAAGAAAAGGCAGCTTTTATACTAAAAGAAAGAAATAGATCATGGACCGAGGCTTGAACAGCAGCAAAAGATAGAAATTTAGGCTGTGCAGGGCACATAGTAAGTCAGGCTGGATATGGAGAGACAATGGCAGAGAACTCTCAGAGGACACTTGAAAGAAGGGTTGAGTTCACAGCAAAAACTCAAAAGAAAAAGACCAGAAAGTTTAAGTGCTTTCATTATGGAAAAATAACAAGATAATATGATGATATTCAAGTGGACATGTACTGACTAATACTAGACTGAGTAGAGCAGAATTGACAGAAACAGGGCAGATTTTGAAAATCATCAGCTTTTGATAACTCAAGAAGAAAGAGGCAGAATGGGGGAAAAAAATCTCACAACTGGCATCAGATAAATACTTACAGGAACACAAAGACATGAAGGAGCCATTGAAGCAGATGTTGGAGTAGAGGAATTTGGAAGGAATTTGAACAGATCAGGATAGGGCAGGATGGCAGTGCAATATGACATGATATGACGATATGATATGCCATGACTTGGCAAAAACCAAATGAGCTTTAAAGGGGCAGGGTTATGTCCCAGTTCCAGAACCAACCTGACTGTGACAGTCATCACAGAGCACATGTCCATGTTGATGACACCATCTAAGGTAAATTACTTTTTAACTCGAGGTTGTATTGTCCTAAATCACAATGTGGTCACAGGTTGGAACTGAGAGCAAAAATAACCAGCAGGGAGACTTAAACCCAGCAATAAGAACAAGACAGAAACTCAGATTAAAGAGAAGACAACAAAATTTGGTTTTATAAATGGATCCAAACTCATTCAGAACTTTAAAGTGAATCTGACTGTCCTGATGAGCTCTCAGGTAAACACCATCAGGCTTCAAAACTCAATACAGAACAGCCTTTAGTAGAATAAAAATAAGATTATTTGATTATTTTAAATAGAGAAAACTTCAAGCATGGAAGTCAGAAAGCACAGAAATAAATACATAGTCTACACACAACTCTCCCTAACCCACTATGACCTTGGTTGCAATTAAGTTGATGACCTTCTGAGCTGCTAAAATTTTGTGCTTACACTCTATTGCCTAGGAGATTGTTTCCATATCTCCACAGGTTGGATGCCTCCTCCCTTACAGCTGCCCCCTTCTAAAATTGCAGCCCTCAATTCCCTTGGTGATTCTCTATCCTACAGCACCCCGTAGCTTCTATTAAATAATTTCTTCTTTTCATCTGCCAAAAGGCTTTCCAAATAAAGAGGTGTATTACTGGTGAGGTAGAAAAGTGAATGTCTTGTCTTAGGATAAACCAAGAACAAATCAAATAGGCACAGTGTGCATGCAAGTACCAAAAGAAGAAAAAAAGCAATTACAAAAAAGTAATATTAGACTGCTTAGAAGGAGAAAACTTTTTCTGACTGGATTGTGCATCCAAAAGCAGCTAAAGTACAGTGAGAACTAGCAAACACTCAGTTAACTGATTGAAGTAGATTCAGTGGATTTCTTATTTTCTAGGAGAATAATTTTGCATCACAAACATTCTCTGATGTAGTCAGCTTGAAGATATTTTTAGCAGAAAGGACCAAGGAACATCTAGGAAATACAGACTTTTCTTTAATGATCAAAACTTATTAAGGATACCTCTAAGCTAGTAAATTTGTTATTATTCCAGCACAGAGAAATTGTAGCTTGTGCCTTTCTTCCCCTTCTCCCTGTGGATTGCTTGTTGCACAGGTAAAATGAATAATTGCCCATTAGATCTGTCAGTCATGCTGTGACTCACAGCCTGACCAACACCACGAGGGTGGAAAGAAAGTGCACTGATGAGCTGTGCTGAGCTGGTTTGGCTAATTTCAACAACAGAATGATGATTCTTATGTAAAATATGGCCAACTATGAAGATGTGTGGCCATAGTTGAAAGGTTTAGGAGGAGGAACTGGCTTGTGAAGGGAAGATTTTTGGGAAAGTTTCAAGGACATGTTTGTGGTGTGCATGAGCTGAGGTTGGTCAAGAAGAAGGAACCATGAATATGGACAGAGTACCTGCAGCAGGTCATGGCTAGGATTAGAGATATGCAAGAAAAATAATTTCTTTTTCCTGATATATGTTCCACTTTCAAATGCCTGAAAAGCAATTTCACTGAAGCCCTGTGATCTATGGATCTCTATGAGACTGATCACATTGCCTAGTTTGGGGCACTTGAGGAGCAGACTTGTTGAAAAGGACAGTCCTAATTTTTTTATGTACTGGAACTAGTGATCAAGAAGCTTGATGCAAGGAAAAAATTAATTTTCAGCCAGCTCAGCTCTTCATTCCTGCTGATGCATGACCACATGAATGTCAGTAAAAAAGGGATGAGGAATACACCTAGAAATGAGAAAAGGGACTGTCTTTTCTGATTGCAACAGAGCTCTCATCCACCATAAAAATTTTCTATGTAACACTTGGCTCTTGCTTACATTTCAGACTCTTGACATGGTTAGAGCAAATGCTATGAAGTGCTTGCATGAGCCATGGTTGCTGAGTACAAGTTGTTGGCAGCTCTGGCTTGTCCTGTCCCATCTCAGACAACTGAGATACAGGATGTCAACAGAAGGGCTGTAGCACAGATGTGTTATCACTAGCATTGAAGATTTTTTAATATACTTATTTACAAGGACAGCTGTAAATCCTGAAAAGTTTTGACTAACCTTCCCCTTCTCTTTCCCCCATCTAAATGCAGATACCCATAAAAAAAAAACCTAACTCTCCAGCACAGCAGGGGTCTTGCCTGTTTTCCATGAAACAATCCCTGGTGGTAATATGAGATAAAGACTAAGGTAAACAGAGGAAAGATAGTGTTTCTCTTGGCAGCCTGAATAATGAATCCATCCCAAATGAAGGCAAAGAAATTCCCCTGCAGCAATAACCTTTGCTGTTATCACTGGCTGCTGATACAGGGATGAGAGTGAGAGTCAGCATGACATTCACTGGACTCTCTCCCTCTTCTGTCTTCTAGCCCCTTGCTTTGACTTGCAGGAAGGTGCTGGGGGAAGGGAAAAAGAACTGCATCAACCATGTGCATCCAGGTTCAAGTACTGGGCCACTCTTTGGCCTGAAGGCTGCAAAAAGTCTTTTCTCTGTCAAGCTTTATAAACTAGAGCTGCTGCACACCTATTAGCAAGAGCCAATTTAGATTGTCACAAAGGGAAAAATGGTGCAAGAAGTACACCAGGGCCATGAGGGGATACAATCTCCAAGCGCCAAAGAGACAGGTAGCTTAGTATATAAAGTCCAGGATATTAAGATAAATCAGCAGAAGAAATTGCAGGACATTCCCCATAAGTGGCATTGGGTCCCAGGGCTGGCATATAATGTCCATGACATCTAAAAATATTAGCCCTGGAACAGGAGTCCAGTAAGGGGCTATAGGTTGACGCTGGAAACTATTGACCAAGGTCAGGAATGGTGCAGAGATAATGGTCCAATGAAGAGGAAGGTGCTGAGAAGAAATGGTGGAAACTATTCTTACTTTCACTTATGTTGGGAGCTGAAATTAGTTCTACAAGCTGTTAAACTCGGACTGTTCAGGAGAAATGAAAGACTTTTGGATGTTGTGTTTGTTTAAGACCATTGCTCACAGTCCTTCTCTTGCATTATTAGGTGTTCAGAAACAGCAGCAATGCTTAAGACTACTTGTGGTATCCTGTTCAAGCACTGCCCTTGGTCTGGGGTGTATATAAAATTTTTCTTGTCTATATCAGAGCCAGATTCTATTCTATATTATGTTTATAGTTTATTTTGAAAGGAATGAGTCAGTAACAAAAGAAAAAAAAAAAAAAGAAAAAAAAAGTAGAGATGGACTTTGTGAAATGTTTCAAATCCCACTCACTCACTCTTCTGGGTTTTCTTGCATCAGGAGGAGAGTTGTTGCTCTCTGGCAGGTGCACTGCTCTCTGGCAGGTGCACTGGCTGGGCTGGGGACATTTACTTAGGGGGAGAAGGACAGAAATGCTCTAGACCACTGGTTTTTGGGCACCATGAGGACCACAAGCTCACACAAGTCTGCAGGCTCCTCAGACCCATCCTGCTGACAGACAAGCTATGCCACATGCTGAAGACTCACTGCTCTGGGAAGAAGATGCAGCTGACCCTTGCCATGGCAGCTTTCAACCTGCTCTTCATCAAAGAGGAGAGGGATGCAGAGGGTATTGCTGTGGTGCTTCCCTGTACCACAGGGACCACAGTTCTGGCTACAGAACTTTCTGGTAGAAAGCACAGGCTGGCCCCAGTGCCTCCACCACTGCCAGCCAACAGGTCCTTACCCTCCTTCCCTCTCCCTCCAAATAAAACTGCTACAAATGCCATCATTAAATCCCATGGGATGGCAGTGAGGTCTCTGTAGGGGCAAGGTAATCTCCTTGCTCTGGGCAGGAGGGTTCTCCATTGTCTTCCTGCAGGAGATCCTCACCAGTCTAACTGTGCTTTCTGGCAGGACCATGAACAGACATCTGTCTATACAGTTTCATACTGAGCTTTGCTACACTGATCATTACAGACCTGTCCTCCCTTGACCTATAGTCTTGTGTGCTGGGGAACATGATCATTGCCCTGAATCAGCTGCTGAGCATTCAGATCTGCTTAGAAGTGCATTAACGTCTTCAATATCTGTGTTCTGATACCAGGTCTGAAATGTCATTGTTATCAAGATGCCTTCCTCTGCAGTCCACGGTCTGTCCACAGGAGGGTCTGGACCCAGCTTTGAATTTTTCTTACAGAGTTGCATTGGAAATAAGAGGCAGATATAAATGAGAAGGCAGGAGGTCAGCACTCCCTAAAGGATTCCTAGTACACCCTCTAACCCTATAATAAGCATATCACCTGCATCCTGGCAGGGGACAGCATTCATGTGAAGGATCTGAAGCAGACTAAAGAAGGACTGAGGCCTTTTTGTGTGGACTTGTTCTCTTTAGATACCAGTATAGCGTCTTTCAGTAACCTTCATATCTTCTGGAAATGTTTCACTTTTTTGAACACTTCTCTTAATAGGTCAAAAAGCTTCTTTGTTTTAATGTGGCTCTCCATTTGATCCATTCTAGTCTATGTTTTGACCTTTGCTGTTTCTGTGGGGTTATTGAACTCCAAGCACATTGTGGTCACCATGAAATAAGTAGTGGTTTCAGCTAAGAAGCTGAATCGTGGTATCAGGTTCAGCTGAAGTATTGTTATGGAATCAGTTGTTTCAGTCCTCCATATGCAGTAGCAAAAAATCATCAGATGGTGATAGTTCATTCTCTTTAAAGAACATCCATTTACTACAGGACCAAACACACTGATCTGGAAAAGTGGAAAGAAGAAAAGAGAAGCCTACACATAGAAAAAAGAGTCGGGTTGGAAGCAGAAACCACTAGAGGTTCTGAGAGTGAAAAAACTTTGTGGAAGAATTTGGAAAGGATATCTTAGCATATTCTATTAATCTACTACACTATTATTACACTACTTATTTGCTACATAGCATGCAAGTAGTTTCCCCCAGTGATGGAAGAGTAAAAGAGAATAAAGATAACATATGGCCGCGCAGGGCTAGAACTAGTGGGGAGTGAGGAGTCACAAGGGGAAGGACTACTCCTTGTAGGTATTCTGACTCTTTCTGAGGCTTGCATTGAGGGGCTATTAGTGGAGCACCATGCTGTACCTGAGCTCTGCGCAGAAAAGGCTGCCTGTCACACTGTGCACCTGCCTAATCAAAAGCCAGTGATGCATCAGGCCCTGACCTTCTTAGTCTCCCTTGCTCCACATTTCCAGACAAAGTGTCAAGTCTAGTTCTTTTATCTTTTGGTATGAGGCAGTTATAAGGAAAAAAAAAATATATTTTCCAGGGTCATGGCATAAGAGTAGTTGGTACTGCTTCTGAAATACATCTAGATTAAAGAAGAGAGAACACACAGAGACTCAAGATTTTTCAGCATTGGCCTGAACTGTTACAGCTGTCTCAAAACTGAGTGCCATGAAGAAAGGATGGTCATATTCCCTTCCTTGCACCAGCTCTGATATGTCTGTCTGAGCATTGTGAAAGGTAAACCAATCGAAAACACTCATGTCTTCATGCAGTTAAGTGCTCAGAGTTGTGCTCTGAGTGAGTTCACTGCAGGTCACATAGGGAAGCAGCATTTAAGAACAAAGCTGTTCGCGTGGCCGTCAATAGATCATATCATCCAAAATGTACATGCTCACATGCAGCACTAAAACACATGTGTAGGCTAGAGAAATTTATTTAGCCCTGGCTTCATCTTCCCAAGAGTAAGATTTCCATGAATCCCTGGAATAAAGATCCTACACCACGCTGACTGTTTCTTCTGCCACTACCCTGTTGCATAGCTGCCATGTGTTTAATCCTGCTTTTGCCTTTCCCATTCCTGGAAAGCTTAGGTGAACCTGCAGCTCTTTTGCCCTTTGAGCCTGGAGCATTATGGACTTCAAACTAATGGAAACAAGGTTTCCAACATGCCTTATTTTTATATGGAATTGGAACTAAAAGCAGCCTGCCCTCAGTACCATGTCCCCTACGGTTGATAACAAACTCGATGCCAAGAAGAATTAATATCAAATACCTCTCTGGTCTGGATAAGGGCTCACAGGGTGCTAGTAAGCTATTCAGAGGAATAAAAACAGACTGGCTGAAGAATTGTACAGGGCTTTAACAGGATGATTGAGCAATAAAATTACAGATGAAAAGTCACAATAAATCTGAAGTGATTAAGGAGGAACAGGCATTCTAGCTTTGCATACACAAGAACTGTTCAACTATGTAAGCTCTCAATATGTAAGAATAAGACCTTGGGGTTACACTGAATTATCATAATGACCTCTTTAGCATTTATTTAGAACTATGTTTAAGAAGCAGGATAATAATACCTAATAAAATACAATGTGCAAGTACATCTGAACAATGTTTGTTTTCTCTTTCCCTACGTAAGTCTCAAAATTAATACAGTAGAACTGGGAGACTTTTAGTGGATGGTCAAATTATGGAATAGTTGCTGTATGAGGAACAGTTAAATGGACTATAACCTCCCAAGCTGGAAAGGACAATGAGGTCTGGAAAATATTGAGCGGTATGAAGAAAATTAACTGAGAAGGTTAATTTGGCTGTATCTCAGGAAGTAGGGCCTTGCTCTATTGAAGTCAAACTCCTTGGAATTTAGATGCAGGCAAACAGTTTTAATTTGCTTTTCTGTAATAGAAGTAAATGACAGTTTTGTGTGAGTCATTTAACAGCAAGGGTAGATAAGAGAGTTCATTACAGACAAAGAATTAAAAATACATTCTGTGTCATATTTAGAAGACAATAATCTTGTAGACCAGTAGGTAATTTGCACTGCTGTTCCTCTGAGTACTTAAGTTAATCACAGAATTACAGAATGTTTGGGCTTTGGATGGGACACCCGCTGTCTTGTCCAATACCATGTTTAAGCTGTGTCAGCAGGCTAAAGTTGCCTTGGGCTGTGTCCACACAGCTTTTGGATGCCTTCAAGGATGCAACAATCACACCAGGCAAACCTGTGGCAGTGCTCAGTCATGCAAAAGCCTCTTTATGTTCAGACAGAAATTCCTGTGTTTCAATTTGTGCCCATTCTGTCTTGTCCTGTGACTGAGCTCTGCTGAGAAGAGAATGGCTCCACCATCTTCAGTCTACCATCAGATAATGAGACCTCCCCCAAGCCTTTGCTGAACAATCCCAGCTCTTTCAGCCTTTCCTCAGATGTGAGATGCTCCCATCCTTTCATCATCACTGTGGCCTTTTGTAGAACCATCTCCAGAAACTCCATGGGTTTTATGAACTGGGGAGCTCAGACCTGGGCACAGGACTCCAGGTTTAGCCTCATCACAGCTAAGCAGAAGGATGTGCTGCTGATCATAACCTTTGGAGCCCTGCAGTTCAGCCAATTTTCAATCCACTGCAAGGTCCACTTGTCCAGCCTGTACTTAATCAGCTCACTATGAGGATGTGATGGGAGACAAAAGCATTGCTAAAGTAAAGATAACCATAATCCACTTCTCTTCCTTCATCCACCAGGCTGTCTCAACTGGCCACTGAACTGTATGTTGGTTAAATGTGATTTTCCCTTCACAATGCCATGCTGGCCACTCCCAATCATGTTGGGGAGTCTGTCCTTCATGTGTTTGGAAATGGTTCCCAAGAAGTCTTGCTCTATCACTTTTATGGGGATTGAGCTGAAGTGGGTCAGCCTGCAGTTTGCTGGACTTCTTGCTCCTTTTGAAGATGGAAGTGACATTTGTTTTCTTCCTGTCCTCAGTTACCATTCTGAATCCCTATGAGCTTTGAAAGATTAAATAGAGAGTGGCCTTGCAATGAGATTGACCAACTCCCTCATGCTGGTGGGTGCATCCCATCAGGTTCCATGGATCTGTGCATTCCCAGTTTGTTTAAATGTTCTCTGACCTTGTCCTCCTCAAGTGAGAGTCCTTGCTCTCCATCATCTTCTTTAGAATCAATTTGCCTTGATTCTTTAGAAGAGGGCCCACATTTTCCATTGCCTCAATTTTGCTGCTGATACACCTGTAGAAGCCTTTCTTGTTGCCCTTTGTGTCCCTCACCAGATTAAACTCCAGATGAGCTTTGGTTTTCTTAATCTCATCCTTTAACACATGGCTGGTGTCCCTAGAGTCCTCCCAGGTCACTTGTCTGAGATTTGTCAGGATCTCCTTCCTAATTCATGCAGACCTCCTGCCTTTGCTTGATTTCCTGTTCATAAGGATGGATCATTCCTGAGCTTGGAGGAGATGATCCCTGTACAACAACCAGCTCTCTCATACCCCTCTTCCCTTCAGGGCCATTTCCGATGGGATCCTTCCAATAAGATCCCCGAAGAGTCAAAGACTTTTCTCCTGAACTCAAGGTTTGAAACCTTACTTTGAGCCCTCCTCCCTCCTCAGATGCAGAAGCTGTCCTGGATGTTCACATCCCTAACCTGTCTTTCCTCCTTTTCAAGTATCAGGTCCAGCAGAGCACCTCCTCTTGTTGTCTCTTTGATTATCTTGTTATGAACTTCTTGGCAATGCACTCCAGAAGCCTTCAGGATTGCTTGTGCCCTGCTCTTACTGCTGCAGCAGGTTTGCTTCCAGGGACTATGAACATGACCTCTTGCAATGGTCTGAAGAAAGCATCATCTAATTCTGAAATCTGTTTGCAGGACTGCGAGCAGTTCTGGCTGACCACACACTCAAAAATGGATAGTTATTTTTCTGTAGCTGTTAAAAGCAGTGTGTTCCTCCTCACAGTTAAATACTTTATCAGCCTCTGTGACTGGTCTTCAGGCAAATTCTCTCCTCTTCAGTGTCCCAGTAGAGATGTGGGAAACTCCAAGTCTCAGGATATAGATATCTATAGTCTTATAATAGTTTACATGTAATCAAAGGATATGTATGCCAGAATATGAACAGGTAAGACTAGTTGGACAAACTTCCATCTGAAACAAACTTGGGGGTGCACAAAGTAGTTTCCTCATGGCACCAAATCAGAACATACTACATGTAGTTTGTCAGAGTTTTTAGAGCTATAGGTATTTGACTTCCTTTGAAAAAGTTTAGGTGCCACTGACGCTCACCATAGCACTGTGCAGTAGATGAAGGCGCTTTGTATTTTTATGTGCTTCTAGAATCCACCCTCAGTGCTGATAGATGATGGGCAAACATTGCTGATCCATGACCTTTTACAAATACGTCATAGAAGTGGATGACTAACAATCCCAACGGCCACTTGGTTCCCTGAAGAATGAGTAAGAATCAATTTCTTCACCAAGAGGCAGGAATTTGTTGAAGAGATAAATGCCTGAATTTTAAAGATGTGAGCAATTTCTTTAATTCTGACTACATCCTCATCAAGGTCCAAAGACCAAAGTGTTTGTTGCAGTCACGATGTGTGGAGGATCTCTTTGCTGCCTCTATGTTCAGTACTGAGAATTGTGTGATTAACAAATACAAAAACATTATATGCCTTCCCATGCAAAGAAACAGCAGTGAAATCTGGTTTCATCAAGAAATTCTATGTTACTTAACAGTAAATATGAACACTTAAGATAAGCAGGTTCCAAGAAGGTAGTGTTCAGCACTATTAAACTTCTGTCTGTCCTGCCTCTGCATTAACAAGTTAACAGTGATCATTTTATCATACAGGTACATGGAAGCTCTTCCATCAATACTGACAGCAAAATCTCCCTGCTATTTTGCTAAAGTAAACACTGACAAAATAACTTATTTTTATGTCATGTTTACTGCCAGCTTCTCTTCTGCATGCCCAGATTCTCTGCTGTGATTGTGTGGAGATTCACAACAGTAGTTGACTTTACCCTGAGGAGTTTTATTTGCTGTGCATTTCAGTATTGATGAAATATTTCCCATCTACCATACTTTGTATGCCACCTGCTGTACAGCTGGGGCACTAATCTCTGTACTCCAGTTGCACCTCTGCTGCCATTGTTGAGAATTATACTAGCAACAGGTCTGTCTTTTTTAATGTCAGGAATTTTTGTACAAGGTCTTCCCACACACGTACCCTCTACCCCAAACTTGCGTGAAATAATTTAATCTGCTATATTGCCAAAGCAGCACACACGAGATGTCAAAGCAAACATGTATTTTCTTTGTCCATATAAAAAAAGCTTATAGCATGCAACTACCCAATTAGGTTTCACACAAATGGGGGATAGCCCCATGTGCCATTTACACATGAACAAGTTTTTTTACTTTTTACAGCACAAGATCAATGGCAATGTGTAGACTGATTGGCATGCTGCCAGCCCTTGGAATTTATTTCTTTGGGCAGGAGACCTGTACAATTCATGGAAACTGTAATTCACCTTCAGGTATTGGACACCTTCACAACAGAGTCCAATACCTGAATGATTTTGGAAATGAATTTTAAAAAATACTATTCTGCAAGTAGCAGAAAAGGCCCCTTGCCCTCCCTGCCAGGATGGTGCAATCCAGAATGTGGTGTTGCAGGCAACCTGTTCCTGTAGCTGCTCCCATAACCCAGAACCAGGACAATGTGGGCAACACTCAGGCAAAGTAAAGCCTTTGGTACCATTTCTGTTGCATGTGCTACTGTTGAACTGAACTTTCTCCATGGGAAATGTGTTTAAGTCAGGAATATACAGCACAGGTGTGCAGTTGTGGGTGTCACCTCAGGAAGTCTTGCTTGGATGGTTGACTGGAGAAGCTGAAGGAGCAGGGTTTATTCACCCCAGAGAAGAGGCTGATTTGCAAACAGCAAATGCCAATACACTCAGAGGGAGGGTATAGGCAGGGCAGCACCAGGCTCTCCTCTGAGAGGCATGAGGAAGATGCAAGAGCCAATAGCCATGACCTGAAACAAGGGAAATTCATAACCAAGCAGGGGGCTGGACTGGATGCTGCTAATGTTCCCTTCCATTATAGATAATTCTGTGATTCTTGTGGTTTTGCTTTGATGGCAACAAAACCAAAATACTGGCAGGCAAACTTCAATTATTAATAGAATGATAGAGACCAGACCTGCTAGCAATACAAACTGGAAATGAGAAAATTTCCTCAAGAAGCTGCTATTCTCACAGCAGAGCTTAAAATCACAGCAAAATCCAGCAAAAATTCCTATCCTCATCTTTTAAACAGGTAAGGTTGCCCTGAACATCTCTCCCATGCAGAAATGGACTGAAGAAAGAATTCCTTTTTTTCTTTTCTATTGTCATTGTCACAACCCTACATCTTGCCACATACAACTTGGCCCCATGTTCATCTGCATCTTTTGTCCTCTGCAGCTTTGGAACTGGCAATACAAATCTGCACAAGTGATCTTTCTCATGACCTCAGTTTCCCAGGTCTCTTCTGCCTTCTAACATTACTTTCTGTATGATTGACAACATCTTCAAAAATAAAAAGAGGAGAGGGGAGCTGGGGAGAATCCCCCTTCTGCCTTGGGACAGCACAGGGAAAGGGTCACATGGGATATTTTTAGAACAGAATCCAATGGCAGTGATGTGAGGAAGGCACAGAGAAAAACACAGCTGTGAAACCTAACACTTGGCCTCATATGTACTGAGAGCAAGAGGAGCAGAGAAACAAATTGAGGAGACCAGCAGAGCACAACAGTGAGAAGGTATGCGAGAGCAACAAGGGAATGGTAAAAGAGTAAGTGACTAAGAGGCATGAACACCTGGAAAACAAATAGTTAAAAATTATTGGAAATGGAAAAAAAAAGGAAAAAAAAAAAGAAAAAAAAGCCAGGAGCAGAAAAAATTTATAAGGTGGCCACAGTATATAAACAAACACAGCTACTTCAATCATAGAAGGGGTTTAGAGACAAGAAATGGTCAGTTGACTCATCAGCGCTCTCTTGTAGATGGTTTGTGACCTTGAAGGCTGACCAGCAGCTGCCTCATCTACCATCTCTCCTCACCCCAAGATGTACAGGCTTCATAAGTGACTTTGGCTGTGGATTGTGACACTACAATAGATTTTCTAAATCAGAGGAAAACAGCAGTCATTCCTACAGTCTTTGAGCCAGGCAATGACCTACTGTCTGTCCTTTATGACCAAGCAGCATGCCTAGAGAGCAGTGGTAGCTTTATGTCTGAAAACTGATGTATGCAGCATTAGTTCAGAAGTGCTCTCTGCTTCTGTTCACTCACCAAACAAGAACGAACCAACATGACTGAGTACATGGAGTGAACAGATGTAATGCTGATACTTGAGAGGAGCCTGTTCCTAAAGATAGCATTTTAAGATGTAAATTGCTAAGATACTCAAGTCCTGAGAGTGTCTGGCAAAAACACTTGAGGCAACAACATCCAGAATTACAGTCCTGTTTTCATCTGCTACATAATCCTTATAAATGCTCTTAATTTTGCTTGTTTTGAGAAATAATTTATCTTCAATTGAGATTACTGATTCAGTGCCTTCTTAGCACTGAATTGGATTGGATCCAGCAAATAGCTGCTCCAGTAACTAGCTGCTACTCTGCCTATGATCCCTAAGGACTTGGGTATATATGGTCATTCTCAAAGAATTCCTAACTTTAGCGTCACCCCTAATGAAACAGGTCCTAGCATTGCTGCCCTCTTATCAGGGATGGGGATGACTTGAGTTCAACAAAGAGTTAATCATTTGGGATTTACCTTAGCAGGTACTCAAGGAATCAGACATAATTTATTACACAATCCTGTCCTGTACAGAAGCCTAGAAAAGCTCTCAGAGGCAAATATATGGGATAAATTTATGAATAAATTAATATAATGCAATACACTGTATGTCTTTCTCTCACAAATAGCTATTTTAATGGACAAATATTTTGTCAAAGATTTGCCTTAGCTCAAGTTATACAAATCATGCTCTTTGAACTCAAGAAATCTGGTGCTAGCTGTGTCTTCCCACAGGCATTCGAGAAAACTCTCCTTAGTCTATTTACTCTGACTAGTCTAGTTTTACACCAAGAACCTAAAACTGAAAATTGTAGAGATCCATGACTTTGTTATATCTGCAGAAGAAATATAGCCATTTTATCCAAATAGCATACTCACTTCTTCTGCATCTTGTGCTGGTTCATGCTCTCTTCCTTACTGCTGCTTTTGTTTGGGTTTGTAGTATTTCCTAACAGTTCAGTACCTCATGCAATCATTACTTGTCTGTTTATAGTGCAAACAATAAAACAGGTCATGGCAATCCCATTCTGTTCTATATTAGGCTCAGCCTCAATGCTGTACTGTTGATACTACTCACTTCTGACATGAGGATGTTTCTTTTTTATATTTGAATGCAGAAAATCAGGCCAAGAGAGATGAAATACATCCTAATCCTTCCACTGTACTGACTGTCTCTTTTGGCAATGTTAATACTTGATATGTGATAAATAGCATTCTTAAAAAACCACTGTTGAGTTGAGGGTGTGTGCTTGTGATGTGCCTACTGTGGATCACTAAGAAATTTACATTCATTGTGTAAGTCTGGATTTGAAATTAAGATTTCAAATCAAAAAGGGCTGTATGGTCACATTGAAGATCATACAGTCCTCATTCATCTCTAAGGTACTCTGTCATACACACGAGCAATATTCAGCAGCAGAATATTTTTTTACTAAAAGCCATTCTCTAGTTCTTCACCTCAGCCTCTTGCTCCCAAAGCCCATCCCTTCCTTCTCCATACCTTCTTCTCACTAAACTAGGTGCTCTAGAAACAAAAACCAGAATGTGTGGCAACACCCTGCATCCAAATACTTATAAAACAAAGCAGTGCAAGACACTACTCAGATGTGGTCAAGAAATGCCAGAAAGAAAAATGTAAAAAAGTCTCCATCTTTCTTTACAGCAGCTCAGAGAAGATGAGAATTTTTTTTTTCCTCAGCCCCAACAGTCTTACTTCTCTCTAAACACTGCTACCAAAACTTTGCATGCCCAGGCACAAAGAGGCTGCTATTCATTTTTAAAGGCTGGGATTTCATTCATGGTGTTCATTAGGCAATCTGGATTGTATGATGCTAATTCTCACTTCAGGGACCAAAGCAAGAAGCTTTTTAGGCACAGGACAAACTGCTACCTCCACTTGTCCAGTAAAGTGTGAGGACTCACAGACATGCAGCGAATCTCATTTCTGCCATTTAACTCTTTAAAGTAGCTAAAGCAGAAAGAGGCTCAACAGCCTGCATCCAAATACCTACAACAAAGCAGTGCAAGACCCCACTGGGATGTTCCCAAAGGATGCCATAGAGCAATGTGCTCCATGTTCTCACAGTGCCTGTAGCCACCACTATGGCAGAATCCTAACTGCTTCTTGTGGGAGCTGTAACAAAGGGCAGGGAATGGCTTCAGTGCCTTATCGGTGGCTGTCTTGATAAGAGAAACCCATTCACAACCAGCAGCTGCATTTCTGTGTAGCTCTGCAGACTCAGCTCTGACTCATGCCAGCATTTTTTAACCTGCCTGGTGTTGTAAATTTTTCACCCATGAGGATTAGGAATTCAAGGAGAACATGGCCACATTCTCTCTTGAAGGAAGCCACTATTGGAGCATGTGCTCGGGCACATGTCTCAGGGAGTTTGTCTAATGCAAACAGGGAAGGATATTTGTACGCAAAGAAAGTTTTCAGTGCCTTAAGCAGAGGAGGGAAGCCAGCTCTCACGTAGGAAACATTCTGTGCTGCTGCAGGTATCGTACTCACCAGAGATTCTTGGTATCGGAACGCTTTCGTTGGAGAGGCATCCCCAGTCATATCCCCAGAGACAACGTCCTGTGGAGCAGGGCTTGTTCAGGGCTGTCCTCCTGTCTGCCCTCCCCAGCAAAATCATGGAGTGAAACAGGCACAAGGCTTCAGCTGAAGTCCCTCAGAGCACCCTGAGAGAGAAGGTTACTGGTGAGGGAAAGACACAGAGGGAGAGTGTAACCAGAGACTCCCTGCCCCCTCCTGTTCTGTCTGCTTCCCTGCTTTAATCTCTCTCTGCTGTCCTGGCAATGGGACAGCTCAGTAAATTAACAGGAGGTAACGTTTCCTCCTCCTCTCTCAGGCAGTGTCATTCTTCACTCCATTTGGAAAGGGTGGGGAACCACAGAAAGAACGGGTACTCATGGCAGAGAGAGATGAAGGAAGAGAAGGATGGAAATGACGAATTAACAAAATTAGAGACAAGATCACCATCCTGCAACTTTGAAGAGGATTATTTCCACAACCTCTTTCAGGGACAATCTTGTGAAGTGTCAGCATCTGAGAGAGGAAGTTCTCTAGCAGGCCTTGGAAGATGATTCCTCATATGAATTACTGTTATGCTGTCCTCACATTTAACATAATTTTTCTTCAAGCATACCCATTATTGCTGGTTACCTCACCACAAATAAACAGCACTCCTTGCAGTCTTTGTACCTTCATGAACCTTCATCCACTGGCATAGCTAACACCCAGGATCTTTTATATCCAG
Source organism: Ammospiza caudacuta (assembly GCF_027887145.1). NCBI lineage: Eukaryota > Metazoa > Chordata > Aves > Passeriformes > Passerellidae > Ammospiza > Ammospiza caudacuta. Next base: position 32,769,470 of record NC_080594.1, read on the forward strand.
AATCACAGAATGGCTGAGGTTGGAAGGGAGCTCTGGAAGTCATCTGGCCCAGCTTCCCTGCTCAACCAGGGCCTTCTAGAGCCAGTTGCTCAGGACCACTTTCAGATGGCTTTTGAGTATCTCCAAGCATGGAGACTCAGCAGCCTCTGGGCAACTCCCTCCAGTTCTCAGGCACCCTCATGGTAAAAAAGTGCCTCCTGATGTTCAGATGGAGCCTCCTGGGTTTCAGTTTGTGCCAATTAAGGCTGCTCAACAGCATAGTCAGGAAGAGTTTGTGGGCTGTTGAGGATCCTGGAACATCTGTAGGGGTGCAAAGTAGAGAGGTCCTGCCCCCTGCCCTTTTGTGTGTCCTGGGCCTTTGCCACAAGAAAAGCAAGGAGGAACTAACAGTGTAGAAAGGACAAAACCAGGGTTTTGCTGCTGTGGGTTACTGCCTTGAGAAACAGAGCACTGAGCAGCTGTGGCAACAGCTATGTCCTCAGCTGAGTCACAGCTACTGTCTGCTGTACCCTGAGGCAGCAGCAAGCACAGAAGTTTGTGGGGAATGGAGCAGATAATATAGGCCACAGTTCTTTTCACAGACAAGTGCTTTTTTTCCCCCTGTCATCTGATATCTGTAAAGCTTTTCGTTGAGGGAAAAAGAAAAATTCTGTATCTAGGAAAGCAGTTACTTAGTGCAGCATCATAACTTCCTAAGCTGTTTCCCCCACTAAATAAAAATGAGTTATGTAAGAGCATGTGAAAGGTGAAAGTGTTGCCTTTATTAAGGTTATCCAGTCAGGGAGCTTTCCAATGCAGATGGGAAGCCAGAAATAAAACCACCCAGGACTCAGGGACAATGGGGAGCAGAGATTATGCAAAAGACCAAATGTCTGCAGTCACTGTTTGACAGGCCATTAATAAAGTACATTCACAGCTTTGGAGAGGGCCAGCTTGGAGTTTGTAACTATTACCAAGAGGGAAACAAGGATCATAAGGATTTGAACTAGGTCTGTGGAGCTATGCAAAACTTATTAAGGAAGATGGCTGGGGAGGATTAATGAGGGAAATAGATGGAAAAGGACAGCCTTCATGAAAACTAAGTTTGTCCTATCTTCATATTAAATGCTTTCTTAACTATCTTTCCATGAAATATCATTATCCCACACGCATGAGTGCTGTAAGTTTGAGATGCCAGCAGCTGGTGAGACTGGCATGAGTGAATTTGGCCCAATTGCAGTCAGATTGGGTGCAGATCGGGGACAGGAGCTGAAGCAAGTGTGGCCTCAGCAACAGCAACTGGAGCAGCCACAGCTCTCTGGACCAAGTAAATGAGTGTGTGGCATGCTGCAGCTCAGACCTGTGTGAGGGGACTTGGCACAAGAACTTGTCACACCTGGGGTGCTGGCACCCTGGTCTTAAAAACAGGAGCGGACGACTGTCTGCTCCAGCCTCTAGGATGGGACCAGCACATGTCCTGGGTCAGCTGCTAAGGCATGGAGCCCAGGGTTTCTGGGCTGGACAGGAGGAATAACTAAGCCAGACTTGCAGAGGCTTAGTTATGAAATTCCTTAAGTGTTTATTTCTGTGTGAATCCATTTAGAAAACTTAAGCCTATGCTCAGTGTGACCTTTCCCTCTCATTCTTTAAGTCACTTTACAAGTGACTGAATACCAACAGCTACTAAGTTTGTGTTTTTCTTTACCACCTGCACCTAACAAACCCTGATCCAGATCCAAATCCAAATCGAAATACAAGTATTTTTTCAATGTAGTGTGAACTTTACCTTTGTCAAAACATGGTTTCTATGGCAGGTGTTACTGTTGCTCCTTTTTTTTTTTGCAAATAAATAAATAAAGTAAAATAAAAGTTTTTCAAATAAAAACTTTTGGAGTGCCAAAGGAAAATTAAAATAATAATAAAAAACCAGCCTAAACTACAGCACTTTAGCTACTTTTCTAAGTCAGAGAAATCTGAGTGCGACTCTGAGCTCTTTGAAATATGTAGTAAATTACACAGATGTCATCTTAAGAATTTGTGCATGCAGGCAAAACGGTTCGTGCAAAAATACAGTCTGAAGACCAAGTTATAGATAGCAGTCCCATAAACAAGTAACAAATGCAGATGAACTGAAACAAAAGAATATCAAACTTCAACAGAAAAGAATTCTATGAGAAGCGGCAAAATCAGCAACAAACAGCAGGCCAAATTGCACTGAGTAGGACATAGCTCTCATTCCTAGTGAAACAGACTCACCAAAGCTGCTGATCCTGTGACAACAGTCGATTGTAACTTCTCTGGAGATTTCCATTTCATTCCCTTCCTTTTAAAGAAACTGTTCTCTGTATGCATACGCTGATGACATAACCTATTACATAACAGTATCTTCTTGCATTTCCTTCTCCTAACTTAATAATTTACTGGTGTGATATAGTGAAGAATTCTCATATCCTGAGGGGTAAGAACAAATTATATAAGACCGGTACAGTCCATGTCAGGAGTCTCAGCTTGGCATAAATTTTATATGATGTATTAGAGATGTTTAGCCAAACCTTTTGATGTTTTGGAAGCATATGCTCTCTTTCAATACCATTCTGTACATCCTAATCTTTAAGGGGACTAATGACTATTTGTACAAAATCAAATCCTTTGACTATCTATCAGTAATCACAGATAGGGAAACAAAACCAGTTCAGAATTAAAATTGTATTAACTGAATTGTTCTGTTAATAAATGTGATTCTCATGCAACACAAGATTTTTAGAATACATTGCGTTCACTGTTTTCACTCCCCATCTCAAATAAAGCCCTCGACCTTATTCTTCTGGTTTCCAGACAAAATGTGAACCTGATAACACTGCCCTGCTATCCCAGCATTGTAAGTAATTCCTTAAACCATGCTAGTAGCTCCAAACTCACCAATGAAAACATCTTCTTTACTTCATCTTCTGGCTTGCTAGAATCACTTTCTGCACAGGTAGATGTTGGTCATTACAGTGCTAATATCATACTGGATTTCCTGCACCAGAATTCTGTATTTTTAATAAACCAATGTACTCTTTCACCAAAAAGAGATCATGGAAGACAGGAAACAAATCTTCAAGGTGTCATGGATGAAACAGGGTAAATGGCAACCTCTAGTGGATTTAGAGACTGGGCATTATTTTTAGAGCTTACAAGAACAGAGCTTCTACCTTTTTATTTCACACTAATTGACTTTCTCACAGGTGCATTACTTTGATCTCAGTTTCCCCACCCAGCAGTAAGATCATGGCTCCTTTGTGAAGGGGGAAGAGAAAATTCTGTATACAGCTGCTCCCAGCTACAAGCCTTGGGCTTTATGCATCAAGCCTCTAAGCATTCTCCGGCATTCCTTCCCATGCATCTCTCTAATCCCCTGGACCTTCCTCCGCTTCCAGAATCTGACTGATGGTATCTTCACTTTCTTTTCAGCCTCTGCCTCTGAGGCTCCTTTTTTTCCACGAACTCTTCATTTTGACACCAACTTTTCCCTCAAAAAGAACAACCCCAAAATTTTCCCAAGGTGAGTATTTCATCTGCTGAAGCACAACAGCAGCCTCCTACTTGGTGGTTCTGCCTCATCTCTCCTTATTAATGAATCACTCTTTGTTTGGCCAGGGAGTTATCAAAATTCACAAGCAGCTGACAGTGGTTGCAGCTGTAAGTAGCAGGCTTCTGCCTGAGAGTTCAAAACCCCCTCTGGGATGTGCTATCCCAAGAAATGACACAAAATTCTGTTTATGTAGAACCTCCATTTCTGCAGGGATCTAATTCTCCAAATGGAAGACACCGCACAGATTAATCAAACAAAAATTCTTTATTTTGACACCTCAAGGCAGTAAAATACAAGTGCACAAAAGATATATAAAAGTGGCAGTGATAATGCAACTTGATGCAATCCTACAGAAATTTAGTCCATCAGAATGGACTGCTTCATCAATAAATCTATCTGTAAAATATTGCACCACTTTGTAGAGGGAGCACTCAGGAAGACACTGTTTATACTCCAGCCTAATACACGACCCCTAAACTGGTGTATTAGACTTCAGAGTAAGGCACCAATTGGCAAGTATGATTCTTGTTCTGTTCATCACATTGTGTGTAGGATAAATACAAGATACACATTAATGCTGCACCCTTGTCAGCTGGAGGAAACACAGCCTTCATTTACCAGGCAGAACAATAAAAAGAGCACATGCCTAGTTTTCCAGCCTCCCTCCATTTACCTTTGTGCTTCCCATTCATAATTCTATCCCGAAAAACAGATCTTAAAAGCCATACTTACATTAAAAAAAGCAAGGAACTATGCCAACTTAGTGCTGCAAAATGGAGAGACTGAGACTGAAGTGAGCCACCTGTAGTCCACATGTAATCCAGTGTCTCAGGATTTAGGCTTACCACAAAAAGAGAGCAATGCCCATCTCCCACATCACATCAAGTGGGAGTAACTGCAGTTGGACACAGCAAGACACAAATTACAGCATGAAGAGGCTGTGGAAGAAATTTCCAAAAGAAGTGATAGTTTATGCTTTTAAATGATCATGGATTAAGAAAGAAAACTCACAGAACAGTATAACAATATAAAACTCTTCCCTCTCATTTAAAAGGAAAAAAAACCTGCAGTGATAAATAATCCAAGCAACATGCTCAGACTGTAAAGAGCTGCCTTGAATATTTTTGTTAATTAAAAAGGCAAAGAATCCTCATGTACAAAGCTGTAGAGCTTCAGAGCTTCGGTTGTACAGTGCAATTTATAGACTCCTGAGAAACTGGTGGAGTGAATGTCTGTTGTGACATGTAAGTACTATGGCAAACAAATTCCTCAAAAGGAATATTCCATGCAGTTGTTCACTCTTGGGACTAAGGGAAGTTAATCTAGAATTTCTGGATTCAAAACTATTTCTGGGGCATTTTATACAGGCATATTTGTTTGGGTCTCTACATGTTTTTCTGATAATCTGGTATATCTTAGAGTTCTTTTGATAACTTGGCTATAGAAGGAATGTAGAAAAATAGACTTTTAAGTGATCAAAATGGAAAGTGTTGAGTACTGAGAACAATAACCTTCCATTTTAGGGAGGGGGAAGATTCTCCTTCATAAGAAGCCCTTTTCAATATGTAGAGCAGTCGACTGTCCTGGATGCATAACCATGCAGAAAGTACTTGAAATTGTTGAAGTACAAGCATAAGATAAGTAGCATCTTTTGACTGATTTTCCTTTCAGAAAGGCTTAACTTAAAAACTTGTACTAGTAGTCCATTTCCAGTTTCGCATTAACTTTGTTTACAAATGTCCTTATGTCTCCTTCCAAAGGATGTTTCCACTTCTTTCCAGTTCCAGTGCTGATCCTCTTTCCATCACTTTCTATACATACACACCCAATTGGGATATTAGAATTTTAAACCCTGGACTGAGTCAGGGTCAAGGAGAGTGGGCAGTTTATTTTAGAAAAGGACATAAAGAATTAGACTGGCACTCCTTGCTTGCACATGTGATGTCACAGCTCGTAAGAGTGAAAACAGATATCCACAGTCAAAGTTCAGCTTTGGCAGTATCTCTCTTCAAACAGAGCTGGCAAGGTTATTTTCCTGGTAGATAGCCAGGAAACAGGTAAAGGTCCCGACAGAGCGTGCTACAATATTCCGACATTTCCTTGCAGCGGTGGAATTCCGTGCCTGGGGCATAACCTTCTCGTTGCTTGATCTGCCTATTCACCTAGATGTGAGAGGAAAAAAATTCAAGTGACTAGAAGGATTAAAAAGACAGAAGGAAGAAGAATGTCATTTCTTTCTGCACTCCCAGATTTTTCTGTTTAATGCATTAAGTAGTCCTGTAATTATAAGAAGGATAAATAACTATGGTGCAGTTCCACAGCAGCTCAAGTTGCTGTGGTCACACTGCTTTTTTTCACTCACTCTTCCTCCACTTTTTCAATCTTTACTTTATATGAGTATTGCTGCTTTTGCAGCTGTTTTGTGCATGTTCAGGGAATGAACTCAACTAAAACAAAAGCTATTTCTATAGAAGAAAAGTAATTGTTGCAAGCAATATGAACTCTACTTGCAAGTGCACCATGTGACCACATCAGTGAAACAGGAGGAGTCAAAGAAACAGCATTACTTGGTTAAACTACTATGCAGCTGTATATAAAATAAACAAGAAGGAGGAAAGAATTATAATTTTGCTACAAACAAGGCAAAAATAAGTGCTCTAACAGTACTTTAATCCTAGCATTCTGAAGCAATGGAAGGCCCTTCTAAAGCCAGGTGGGAGTGGGAGAGTAAATGGCCTTTACCTTCACCAGCATGTCAGCCACATGGGTGTGTCGGGAGTCCTCTGCAAACACGGAGGTGAGAGCCTCCACATACCAGGAGCCGCGCTTGGTGTTCCGCATGGCCGCCGTGCCTGCCGAGAGAGCGCCTGCCATGAAGCCTTCTGGGGAACACCGACACGTGAAACCTCCTCATGCCCAAACAATTAGGGGCCCAAACAATTACCTTTCAGGCAAGCATATCCACAGATCATATCCGAGCACGTGGGCAGCCTCAGCTTCAGGCTTTCTTCCTTGTTCGCGTCGCTTTCCTCACAGCCTGGAGAATCTGACCATCCTTTGCCATCTCTTTGATCCACTCCCCGGTCCAACTCATCTGTGGTGGCAATAAACGAGGAGAGGGAGAAAGGGAGAAGAAATTATCCTGAATTACTGGATGTAGCTTTCCTGTACTGACTTAGATTTTTGGTCAGCAATGCCACAATTCCTGACAAGCAGAAAGTTTTTGCATTAACTTGAGGCTTTCTCAGCTGTTCAAAACTCATCTGAAAGTTCTTCTGCGCAAACTAATGCAGTACCAACAACTGCTGCACCTGCTTAACCTGACACGGTCTGCATGCTGATTTCTGCTCCCACCTCTTCCTGCACAGATCATGAGATAACCATGAAAGCAGGGAAGTTTCTGATAGTTCTCCACCACTCATTTGATGCCTACCCATGATGATTTTATTTTCCACTCATACCTACCTTGGAAATATCCAAAAATGCCTAGTGCACTTTGCAGTGCTAACTGTCTTTTGACTGCAGAACTCAAACAAGAGCTGTAATTTTAGTTGCTATGATCTACACCCAGGACATGTAGAAAACCTAGACCAAGTATTTCACCTAGTTCTAAAACCTGATTACAATACTGCTTGTTTCAATTAAAAGCATAAATTGTGCAGCAGAAAAATGCAAAATAATCTGAATCCAAACATGAGAGAGACCTACAGTCCACAGAGATAAAACCTGGAGTTTAAAACCTGGAGAGCATTTAATGCTCTTTCCAGGATTCATTAGTGTGCATTATGCAAGTGTAGATATTCTCAATTGGTTTTCTGCATGATGCAGAGCTTCCATTATAATCTCAACTAATTGCTTAGTGGTGGTAACTTTGATAGTCCAGCTGTGTTACAAGAAAATTAAAATTACATTTCACAAATTTTCCATATAATTTTGCCCTTTTGTTTTCTTTTGTTATGAGAATCTATTATTCTTTCTTCCTAACAGCAAAATCAGAGTCTAGTGTTACAAGGCTTCAGTGTCCACTTCAGAGGCCTTCCTCCTAAGATATTTCTCAATTTTTATTGCCAGCTCATGTCTAAATAATCTATTTGGATTTCTAACCCTTTAACAGGCAGTGGAACAGGTGGCATCTCATAATTATGCTCAGAAAGTGGTCAGTTCATAAGTCAGCAACATTGTTCTTTTCCTCTAAAAAGAAAACAGCAGTGGGAGGAGTGTGATTGTCTGAAACAGCCTAGAATTAAAGTCTCCATAGCTCAGAATTTAATAATTTCATAATTAAGTTCCTTTCTCATCTCTTAGGGTAGCAATGCGTATTTTTTCATTTTTAACCACATTTTTTTCATGCCTTTATCACCCTTCTCAAAATCTTTCCAGTTCTCTGTCTTTTTAAAAATTTAGTGTACTGTTCACAGTGCATTTTATTTCAGAACACTCAGGTAATTTTACTGTCAAACTCTATTATTCACACTGTCATCATCCCATTATGTATAAAATCAAAACTTTTTTGATTAAAGCTTCAGAATTAAACATCTTCCTCATGCATATCTTCAAACACCACTCCTATCAACTTTACTAAAACATGTAAAGCACTAACCCTTTGCATACTTAACCTCTAATTTATAGAACCACTGCCAGAGATTGATCAAGTCTGTTTAAATTGTACTGAAGCTCCCAGACAGCTGTTCTGACAATTAATTTAAGTAACTGCTAACTACCCAGCTTTTAGTATAATTTTTCACTCTTTTGAATGGACTACATCAAATGCAGATTCTAAGCAACTTTTATGCCACACTGAAACTCTTCCCATTGCTTTCTGTTGCCACTGGTTTTTGACCCATGACTGTAGGTGAACTACTTAACTTCTTTAGTAGACTCCTGCCAAAAGCTCATTGGGAATTAGGACTGTACCAATATTTCTTTATCTACATTTTAAAAATGTGTCACTAATAGAAGACAGAGCAGGCCTACAATGTAAGGTTAGAGAGGAAGAATAACTTATGTATTTCTCACCTTGTTTCAACTAGTTCCAGCTAACTTGCATGGCACAGATAGATTGACTACTATTTCAAAGTTGACAATACTATTTATACAGTCCTTTTAATGCTGTCTAAAGGGTACACATTTTTGTTGACAACTCAATTACTTTTTAACTGGCTTTCCCCTCTAGCTATTAATCAAGGTTTAAAAGAGGTTAGACAAGGCAGGGTTTTGTCTTTGCTGTTTTTTATTAAATTGAGTTTTTCCTTACAGTTTTTCAAGTATCTTAATCCTTTGTCTACTGCAATATCCTAGTTCTAAAGTGTTATGCACAGCAAGCTTTACCACTCTTCCTTGACAGCAACTTTTTGGGAATGCAAAGGCCAAGCTTGATTTGTTAGTCTTAACAGACTCCTTATGGTAACATTACAGTCAAATAAACATAATTACCTAATGAGGTCAGCTGAAAATTATGGCTAATTACACTTATTTCCACCCTGAGTCTGCCCATTCACATTTGTTCAAGAGTATCTAAATGTTCATTCACTTAAGGAAAGCAATCAGATTCAATTCATATTGTAAACATGCATGTTACAATATTCCCAAATGCTTAAAAGGATCAAGTATTTCTGACCACTGAAATACTTCATGTAGACTTTGGGCATTTCCCTGTATTGGGATTAAAGAAGAGTAGAGATTGGAGGACAAACTGTAAAGCTTGCTAAAAATGAGAAAGAAGGGAGACAACTGTGAGAAACAAGGAAAAAGCAGGGGGAAAAGCTACGAGGAAAACTCCTCTATCACAATGGAAAAGAAGGAAACTCTAAGACAGAGCTTCACTTTGGAATAGCTGCAATTTCACAGAGTCCAAACACTTGAGAAAAAAATTTTGGTCATTAGCAGATCTGAAAGGTAGCTAGTTACAGATGTCTTTGTTTAGTTACAAAAGGGAGGAAAAGGAATAATAGAATTTAAATTAAAAGGTACACAAAGCACAGAAGAAGAACAAGTTTGTAAGAATCATTAAAAGAGTTCTGTACAGCAGCATATAAGAATTCAACAGCAGTATGTGGAAAAGGGTGCAAGGAAAGGTCATCTGAGGCTGAAAACAGGCTCAGGTAAAGGAAAAAGCCAAGACCCTAAAAATAATTGGAACAACCCTGACAGCTCAAGAGACCACCACAGGAGACACAACACATCAAGGATCTAGAGAAAGACAGGACCTCAGCAAGACTCCAGTGCTAGTGTACTGCTCCATGCTGTGCTGCTATTTGTGCACCACGTGCCCCGCTCCCCCTCCTGCAGGCACAGCACGAGGAAGCCTCGGGGTATGGGTGGGACATGACAGAGTTTATGTCACCAAGGTGCTCTGGGGTCTGCAAGGCAATGCACACACCTCATGCACAGCTAAAGACACTTACAGAGCAACAGATGCAGTGGCAGCAGCGGGGCAGAGGGAGGTGAATATGGGTCCCACTTACACCTGAGAGAAGCAAAGAGCAAAGTTGACAGCAAGTTGAATGTGAGGGTGTGCATGTGTGCAAAATGAGCCTTAATGGCATGCCAAGTACATGGCTTTCAGTGCTTGGGCACTCACCTCCCCGGCAGGCCTGAATAAAGAACATTTTGGGCTTATTCTGGAGATTTGGGCAGTTTGCATTATCAAAGAGCCGGAAAGCCTCCTGCAACTGAGAGAAGAAAGAGAGGAAATTTCTTCACTGTAGCCTCCTGTAAGCCAAACCCAGTCTCAACCTTGGTTCCCTATCTTTTGCTTATTACCTCACCAGTCTTGGTAATCCTCTCCTTTATCTGCAAACTCAGTGTGTGACAAACATATCCCTTCTCCACCCTCTCCCCAGGTTCATACTTGCTTGGGTTCATGAACTCTACCTAGTATTTACACAGAGAAATAATTTCTCCTGCTTGCTATTTTTCATTTTCTAGACCTCCCCTTGCCCTTTTCTTCCCTCCAGCCCTTATTTTTTTCTATTTTAAAATATGTGAATCCTCAGTCTTTTTTTTTTCTTTTTTTTTTTTTTCTTTTTGAATATTGTTACTTTCCTGGAGATAACCTACAAGAGATCAGGACTCAGCAACATACCTGTAGTAGTTTGCCATCACTGCCATAAACCCCACCCTCCACACCATGGGAAAGCAGAGCAATAATGCAGGAATCCACATCTCGATGATCTCGCAGCTTGGAGAATCTCTCCAATGCATTCTGCATCTCCTAGAACAGGAAAAAAAAAATCCAATGCTTTCCAAACTTCCATAGGGAAAGTGAATCAATTTTCTGGGAAGAACACAAATGGCCCTCCTTGTAACGAAGAAAAACCCCTCACACCTCAAATTTACATGAAAAAGACATATACTATTAAAAAAAAAGGCAAAATATTCTTCTTTTATGCAATATTCAGTCCTAAATATAACACTGTGAAGCAGGAATTGCTTAGGCCAACAGAGGAAACCAAGTGATATTTTACAAGTGATATTTTACACTGACACTGGCATCTGGCTGGGATGTTGGACCAGCTTAACAGATACATACTCTGGGGCTTCAGGCATTCAGACACTAGTGGTCAATTCAAAATTTAAACTGAAAAACTTCAGGAACCGACAACGTGACAGATACAAATATCTTCTATCAATGTTGCAAAAGCTCTGTTCTTGAAGAAAACATTCTTTAACACGTCCTGTGTCAGTTGAATTCATAGGGATTTAAAAGGACTAAGATCAAATGATGCTGGAGAAGACAGCAACTGCATTCCTAGGGAGAGTGGCTTGATTAAGTTAGTCATGGAACACAACCAATTTTCCTATGTGAAGCACATACATGTTTTTAGTGAAGACTGAAAGAGTGGAACTGAGCTGCACAGATAGACTGGTGAATGGGATGCCAACTGACTTCACCAGTGAAAGGACATGAAAACGTCACAATAGCAAAGACTACATCAAATATTTGCAAAGTTTAACTTTTAGGAGAGAACACTGGAAAAGTCTATCTATAGTAAATTGGAGACTTCATTAATTTGTGCTTTTAACACATGCCAGGAGTGGTCTCAAAAGTCTTCCCCTTGCATTAGGGTCAGACTAGAATAGTACCTCATGTAGTTCTTTGTGATACTACTATCCACTGGAAGAGCTCAGCCTTCCAAGCTTTCTCATGTGGATCAGTATGAGAGCATCATCACGTTCAGCTTCATTTTCTATTCTTAAGTGATAATTCATATATTCAAAGCTCAGCTACGTACCAGAGACAACTACGACACAAACTCTCAGGCACACCGGTTGTGAAGCACTGGGATCACCCCTTACCTGTGCAGTTTGATCATGGCAGACAGTGACTCGGTAGCCGAGGTGCCTGAAGAGCATCTCCAGGGAAGCGCAGTCCACGTCTCCCCCGGCGCGATATTCCAGGTCCTTCTCGCTGCTGAAGCGGACATTGCTGAGGATCAGCGCTAAGCCTCGTGGCTCTGATGTCAGCTTGTATGCCTGCAAGGAAGATTAAAAACGGGTAAATTTAGACTACACAAGGAAATAATGGTGTGTTAGAATAGAACAGCTATCATTCCAGACCAACTTGATATGCCTGTGCTTGCCAGCCTCCACAACTGACAATGCTACAATACTATTATTAATAAGTTAGACTGCCTTGCCTTATTCCTCATTTCAAAAGAAACACAGCTTATCCATTTCAAATTGTGAATTAGATATTGCTAACTTTTCCCCCTTTCCTCACCCCAGCAGGGCCCCAAATATTTTTGTGTCACCCCCAACAAAGGACAACACTATGCAAAATTTAGCTAAGGTTTCTTAATTGCTGTTGGGAGCAGAGATGTAAAATAGCAATGAGTGTCATTGTAACAGCAAGGGACTGTCAGTCATTGATCTTCAAAGTTGTGCAACTGGCAAAAGAGGTTAACAGGAAAAAAACTAATTTAAGAGGGGTGCCTTCTGACAGAGAAGTTACCTCTCTGTCCCTACCATTCCAACAACAACAAATCAATAGTAATTCACTTATTAACACTCCTGCAAATTGGAAGTAAAATTTAATACCAAAGAAGAATATCAAATAAGGTGCATCCAGGCACAGATGTAAAAGGAGCCTAGTCAAGCTCACACTGGCACTGCTTATTAATCAAGTCACCCCCACAGACAGTTCCAAAAAACCCAAACAAAAACCAACACACAAACAAAACCTCTGTTTCATTACACATAGAGCCTCTGACACTGTACAACCCTAAGGAAGTGTTTATCCCACAACACAAAGTAATTTTTCCTTAAGCCCATCCCACCAATCTATTTACAGACAGAATCAACAAAAAGGAATTAGATTACATATAAACTTCAAACACCGCAGCAGAAGATTAGAAATTCAAATTGTTCTACCCACAGGTAGAATTCTAGCACATAATCCTGATCTGGTTCTCAAGCCTAAGGATTCTATTGGGTACAGCTGACAATTAAAACAGCCAACTTACTAGCTGAAAACACAGTTCTACTATCTTACAGTCATTTAGAGGGTTTGTCATCTTACAGAAAATGAGGACACAGATAAATAAACTTGAGGCAATAATACTGACAGCTCACAGAGAGCAATAGCACAGAAGTCATTCCAACAAGCTCTTCATGACCAAAAAAACAGAGGCAGAGATTTGTTTAGAGTTACAGAACCTTTTGGGATCTCTTGACACTTGTAAATGAGAACCACATCAAACGGAGCATGACTGGTAACACCTTTCATTTACACAAATAGCACAACCCTGATCTGCATCCCAGTGAAGCATTTCAACTCAATTTTAAGTGGCACATGTTCAGCTCACTGATCCAAACATCTCACATCTTGAAGACTTTCTCTGCCAACAACTTACCAAGTGCTGATGATTGTGATAAAATTCAGGAGTGCAATACTTCACTGGAGGAATTGAGGGACCATCTCCATTATCCAAGGAATGCTCTATTGGTTCTGTGCAAAGCCAAATATATTAATAAAAATTAAAGATTTCAGACACAAAACCTCTGTATTAAGGTAGTAACTTGCAAATTCTGAACTATATTTATTTATGCATATTTCACACCTCCAAACATTTTGTTTGATCAGGGCCTACTGACACAAAATGAAACACAGAAGAGAAAAAAAAGTGCTGTAACAGTATACTTGTTTTATTTATTTTAACTGACAGCTTTTATTTTTGCTTGTATGTGGGTCAGCCTTATCTAACGCCTAGTCTACAGAGTATGAAAACAGAATTCTCATCTAATTTAAGATCTTTGTGCTTTCTGCTGTTTTGCACAGTATGTTCTTACTTTCAGAGTTTGGCTGATGAAATGTTGCTAGAAAATTTCAAACAGAATACTTCTTTCCTTCATAAAAGGCCTCCCATGCTGAACACATGCATAAGTGATCAAACGAGACAATTTTAACTTTCATAAAGTGCAAAGCCCTTCTCTTTTTTTAATCTGCCTCTGAACACTTTCCTCTGGATAACAGCAGATGAGGGGAATGATAATCAACTATTTGCCATTTGCAGACAAACACTCACTCCTCTGTACCGAAGAAACTGAGCTAATGACATTCACGAGCTCTTCTGAAATCCTCTTTCAGCATTTTGAGGCATGGCTCTCCTGGTTGGAGGAACATATGCTCTAAAAAAATCAAAACAACCCAACCTAAAACCCTTGCACATAAATAAAAAAGTTTCCAAAAATTAGACACTTGCTCTTCAACACCAGAGAGAGCTTCTAGTAACCAGCATAAGGGAAAACCTGTGGTTAGGGAAAAAGTACTCAAGGCATTACCAGAAGCAACATAAAAACTAGCAAGGAGATTCATTCCAACCAATGTTTACTAGACCAGATCCCTGGCCTAAGCTGGAAATGCACGTTAAGGAGAAGCTGATTTCCTGCACTTGACAGAAGCTAAAGAAAAGCAAGTTGGACCCAGATAACACATATAAGGCCTTAAACTAATTTTTTAAGAAGGAAGTCTTGGTTAAGAAATGCTGCCTGAAGTCAGTATCTTATCAGAGTGCTAGCTCAATGAAATTCTATTACAGATCTTCAAGAAAATCTTTGCAAAATCTAGAATTTTACTGACAGGTACTGTTTTAAGCAACAAAGTCTCCCATAAGAATAAATGAAGCTAACAAGAAACACGTATTGGTTGTCTCTTCCCATATGCTATAAAGCACCCTCTTTGATCATAATATAGTCAGTTTACTGTCAAGTTTGCATTCCTGGCATGAGCAAAGTGGTGGCAAGCTTATCTCTACAATCAAATTAAGACAGTATTAATTGGCAGGAGCCAACCAGGTAGCAAATCAAGTGCAACTCACCAAGCCAACGGGGTCTCTTTGAATTACAGGACTCACTGACAGGGTATGGAAGATCTGACTCATGACAGTGTTCAAGCTACAAGACATCAATAAATCCATGAAAAAGAGTAGCATAAAATAGCTTTTTTTTCTCTACAGTACAAAGCTGAAGGTATCATGGAAGAAAGGATACATGCATTTATATACACAAAAAAATGACTAAAATATAATATTATGGTCACTTCCAAAAGAAACATCATGACAAGACAGCAGCAGCACTTTCTCTCAATGCAAGACTCCTCCCCTTTGATCATCTGCACTTCTACCCAAATCCTCAGTTTAGAATCTTTACACTGGGGTCATCTTAGCTTTCTCGGTTTTAACAAGAACTTGATTGTCTGGTGATTCCTCTATTTTTGTTTGCTGTCAAGATTTCATTGTTTGTATAGTAAAGAAAAATTGGAAACAAAAAATTAAAAGGGTAGTCTAATAAATTTTACATTTTAATAAGGGAACACTTGTGCAAAAGTATTTGATCTCGCTTCCTTTGTGTAAAATATGTTTACTGACAGTTTCCATCCTTGCCAATGCACTAAGAACATGGAATCTTTCCAAAACTCTTCCTTTAGTACAACACTAAGTACACAAAGTGAAAAGGTGAAAAAAATAACAAAAGAAAGAAATACAAGTATTTGTTTCTTCAAGAGTCTACTCAGACAATCACTGAAAACTAAACCAATGAATGTTCAGAGAAAATTTCTGGATTATTGATTACACATCCATTAAGAACTTGTTGGATGTAAGAACAGTGCAGGAGCCTCATACAGTCCAACAAAAAGAGGTGCAAGGCCCTGTGCCTGGGGCACCAATATATCCTGGGGGCCATCCAGCCGGGAAGCAGCTTGGCAGAAAGGGACTTGTGTGCTGCCAAGCCCAAAAGGAGCCAGCAGTGCACCCTTGGCACAAAGGCAGCTGGAACCCTGGGCTGCACCAGGAGGAGCGATGCCAGCAGAAGAGATGAAGGGAGGTGATCCCTCATCCCCCTCAAGGGGAACTTATCAATGTGTATGAATACCTGAAAGGAGGGCACAAAGAGGACAGAGCCAGGCTCTTTCCAGTGGTGCCCAGCGCCAGACCCAGAGGCCATGGGCACAAACTGAAACACAGGAGACTCCCTCTTAAACATCAGGAAATGCTTTTATATTGGGAGGTGCCTGAGCACTGGAGGCGGTGCCCAGAGAGGCTGCAGCCTCCATCCTTGCAGATATTCAGAAACTGCCTGGATGTGACTCTGGAAGCCTACTGAACGTAACACTTGAGCAGGAAAGTTGGAAGAGATGACTTCCAGAGGCCCTTTCCAACCTCCACCATCTTGTGATTCTTTATGAAAATGCTGTTCTTCCCAAGTTTCTTCTTCTCTGCTTTTGCTAAGGCTACTACAAATTTCAGCTTACAACAAAACCACTCTATCCTTTGTAAAAAATTGAGTTTCTCCCATTTGATAAAGATCCTTTTGTGCCCAAACCCAATCTGAAATGCAATCCATCCATCCTATTCTTTAAAAACTGCTGTACCCTTGCAATCTCATGGCTCAGGTTGGACATTGTCTTCAGGATCATTGCCTCCAGGTGCTGCTGCTTGGTTTCTCTCAGAGCTTCACAGAAGGCTGAGAAGGCATTAGGGCCTCTCTTGGGCAGCAAATTGAGGAATTCCACATTCCGGTCGAAGCTCCCAGACTTGGCCTGAGGAAAAAAAAAATCAAAATCCATACTCAAGTAACATCTGACATAAATAACTTGCAATGAATCATCAGAAGAACTCCTTTTTTTTTATTTCAGAAAAACATTTCACCACTATGCTTAGCTGTGCTAGAACCACTATTATATTCTTCCTAGTTGATTTCATTCACACTTCTCTGTTCCTATTTGCTCAATACATGACACCACACAACAAGCCAACAATTCATACATGACCACACACAGTAATACACCATATTCTCTCTAAAATTTTTCTTCCAGTTACGGCTGGAATAGTATCTGCTCCTCCTCACTGAATACACAAAGTCAACCACATGCTCCCACTACTATCCAATAGTTTATGGTCTCACACAGATAGTCAAATTCTCCAGAAAACATTAAGTAAAACACTTACTATATGCAGTCAGTTCCAGAATGGTATTTTCTATGTACAGATGAATACTTAGACCAATGAAGCGAAATATACTGGTATATGGGGAAAAGTAGCCATCAAAAAATCAAACAGTGCCAAGAAGCTCTAACTGTTAGGATATTAACAGGTATTTCCCAACAAAATGTATAATTTCTACAATAATACTCTTCCCTGTGAAATCTAAATTACACCAAAAATCACACACCAAAATACTAGGTATCATAAACAAATTTTATTTATTTAGAATTAATCTTATATTGTTTTAATTATCACTTAGATCCAAGATCTCTCCTTTTGGTGGATGATGGGAATAGCTGATGAGTTAGAGATAATTAAAGCTTAACAATACAGCAATCACAGGAAAAAAAAAAAAAAAAAAAGAAGCCTTGAAGTAAATGTGAAAATCTTCTGCTACAAAAGATATCATATCATCTGGTTTCATTCATAATTATCAAGCTCAGTGTCAGAGTCTGGGTTTTGCCCTGACACATTGTTTGGGAGGATATTGCAAAATCTTGTTGATCCAATGTTTATGAACCTATTTAGAATTTCAGACCTATATTCATTCATGACTGACTAAGAGCATTTATTTTTATCCTTGGCTTCAATGTTTTGTCCTTTCCCTTATTAATCAAACTCCTTTCTATAAATTGGTCTTGATTTGCTACAGGAAACAAACTTTCTTCCATAAATGGCCTCTTTCCCTTAGCAGTGAATGTACCTTCTCCTATTCCCACAGGATCCGGAATTTTCAGAGTACTATTGACTAGAATTGCCAATAACAATGTCTTACTTGTGCCTTCCCAGAAGTATGAAGGTTCCTTTCTCCTGGTAACACTGCTCCATTAGTCGCTGAAAATAACCACCTCCATACATTTGTATCTTGCTGTAAGCTCATTGAATTTTATTGTAACTAGAAACGTAAGTTGAGACTTGATTTCTTAAGTATCTAATGCATTTTTCTTCCTTTCTGCAGCTGCTTTAAGACAAGCTAAAGGTCATTCATCTTCTTCAGTCTGTGACTCTAAGCCATAAATGATAGTTAAGAACACAAGCTGACCTCAAGAACCAGAATGCTACTTTTACTGAAAAGTTAGGAAATTTCCAGAATGTTCATATTCTGCACTTTGCATGCACAGCAGTCAGCTTTTGGCAGACTTCTTCCTTAATGCTTCCTTAAACACTCAAAGTCATATCAGGAAGCACAGCCCTTTATCTTCAACATCACATTTAGGTTATGCTAAATAATGTTCAGCAAACATTCAGAAGTTAATAAGACACTTCTTTCATTTTATTTCCCAATACATCCCTAATTTATTTCTTTCCCCTCACATATGGGTTTGACAATCTGAATAACAGAAACTAATTGTAAATAAATTCTCAAGTCCTGTCAAAATTCCATATTAGTCTTATTATACACCTGCAGAATCCTTAGAAAAAGCATATAAAATTGACAAACATCCTAATCAAATTTATGTCACTTGTCAAAACCAATGATCCCTTCATTACTGTCTAGTGATCAACGGAGTATTTAAATCTTTCTATATATACCATCTCAGTCTTTGATTACAGTACAGAGTACTCAACTTGTTTAAAAAGCATGAAAGCTCTTGCTATTTTATCTGCAATTTTAAAAGTCCATCTCAGAGCTCTGGAAGAACATCTAATGCTCCAACAAGCATTTATGCAAGTAGATGTTGGAGCTTGCCTTAAAAACAGCCGTTTCCACTGTCCCACTTTATGCCACAATAATTTCCCCCCTGTGTTTGAAACTCCCCTCTTCTGGGTTTTCACCTAGATAATCATAACATCATTTTCACTACAAAGTAAACACAATTTTTTTTTCTTTACAATTTATTGAAAATGTATATTGTGAAAAAAACTTCACACGGTTTAGCATCTTTCTGAACGACCCAATTTAAATTCAATACTGTCAGATCCTACTATCTCCCCACATTTCTTACATCAAAGGAGGCAGCTTCTATTTGCTGACTCTTCTCCAATGCTGTACACCTATAAACTCTCTACTTACTCTTCATATTCCTTGTGAGCTCCTCATCCAGTTCAACCATCTTTGCCTTCAGTGGCTCCTTCTGGAACACAGTCCCCCTCCCATCTTCTTTTTACTTGTGGTAAAGTTTCAGTACTGGTTTGACACCTCATACTTGGAAAAAATGTCATCTCCCTGAGCTCCTTGATTTACTTCACTTTCCTTACATTACAGAAATTTATTTAAATGCTCTATTTCCAGAATTTTCTGTTTCCAGAAAATTTTCCATTTTCTTCTTTTGTTTAGCTTAAATCAAGCCAACAGGACCAGCGTAACTGTTGTCTTTTTAAGAAAAGATTATTTAGAACATAACTATTTATCGTAACTATTTATCCAGATCTTGATTTCCTGACTTATTGAGGGTGCAGGAGGATATATATAGAACCAGCCAGTTATAATATCCAGGAGAATCTATTCTCTTTCATCAGTCAATGGCATTTGGCTCCTCCTGTTTCCATTAAGGTACCTGGCGATCAGCATCACAATACATTTACAATAACAGGCTACTTAACAGCACTTCTAAGACCAGTGCTCACATTTGCCAGAGACAGGAAGAATATTAAAAATTCACAGACCTACTACAGGAAGATCAAAGTTAAGACAAAGTGTTTTCCACTCCAGTGATTCTTTTTTTTTTTTAATGCACTTTGCTCTTTCTCCATAGCACTGTTACGTCTAGGAGTATTCAGTAAACGTTCCCTTCATTTTTATCCTTCTAGTACAATGCATATTCTGCAGATCCAGCCTTCCTTCTACCTCTGCCATATTTCTATTTTTGTTGCAATTTGCAGATCAATGCCCTGCAACAGTAGTCCAAGTCACTCTGTTCTCTTGCTCAGGCTGCTACTGCTATTTATACACATTTAAGCACTTAGTTAGGTGTGTTTATTGTATTAGGCATAACTTTTCACTAAGCTACTACTCTTTACCTGAGTTATCCATCATAACACCTTCCTCCTTACTGATAATCCATTACTAAGTACTGCTGCATTCCCTTTTACTCAATTACATCTGGAGGGAAAGGCTCCTTTAGGCTTCTTCTCTTCTGTCTCAGATTAATACTTTTAACTTACAATAGCACCTCACCAAAAAGAGTACTTTCTCTGCCATTACCTTAGTTTGAGACGATTTTTTTTCCCTTTTCTTCCCTTCTCCCCCTCAGGTGACACAGTGCAGGCCATCAGAAGCCCACCCCTACTCACCATTCACACTTGAGCAATGCTGCTGCTTAACCCCTGTGGGCTGCTAAGCATCAGACACTCAGTTACCTCCTCCCCAGGTGGAATGGTGGGGAGAACCCAAAGAATAAAAGTGAGAAAAGTTCAGACAAACATGGTTTAATAGGTTAAGCAAAAGCCACACGCACAAAGCAAAACAAAGAATTCACCCACTAATTCTTGTTGGCAGGCAGGAGCTCAGCCACTCCAAGGCTAGCAGGGCTCCATCACTCACAATGGTGACTTACAAACACAGAATATTCTGAGTGGGAAGGACCATTGAGTCATACGTGAATGGCCTGTACAGGGATTAAATCCAAGACTGTGGCATCATTAGCACCATTCTCTAACTCAGTTTCCCTTTCCTTCTTCTTCTCCTACCTTTACATGCTGACCATGACACTGAAACTGGATACGGAGTGGGATATCCCTTGGGTCAGCTGTCTCGGATACGGCCCCTCCCAATTTCCTGTGCACCTCCAGCACTGCTGGTCGGGTGGGGTGAGA
Organism: Ammospiza caudacuta; assembly: GCF_027887145.1. Lineage (NCBI taxonomy): Eukaryota > Metazoa > Chordata > Aves > Passeriformes > Passerellidae > Ammospiza > Ammospiza caudacuta. Next base: position 32,790,263 of record NC_080594.1, read on the forward strand.
AGAAAAGGCCTTGGCTCTGGGTCAGCACTGCTCAACAATAACTAAAACACTGCGAAATCAACAACACTGTTTCCAGCACAATCCAAAACACAGCCTCATAGCAGCTACTATGAAATTAACTACTCCAGCCCGAACTCGGAGAAGTCCCTGATTCACTCTCTGGCTTGCACTGTTTCATGGTATCTTTGTTCTCCTCCACTGGGGATTGGAGCTATTTCAGGTGAGACTGCCTGGAACTCCCACAACTCAGCATTGATATCCTTGACAGGCCCCATGAGGCATCTAATATTATCTTTGACACTGCGTCAAAGTATGCAAAGTAATTCACATTATCTTTGACAATGACTCAAAATTAGTCAGGAAGTTATCTTTTCACTACTATCAAAACCTTATCAGTCTCAGGTTAACATTTTCTACACTCATACCCAGAAAATAGCTCATAATCCTAATTTTCAGCATCCGTTCTTTGTTATGGGACCATGAACTTTGCTAGGGGACTAAAAACCCCCTCAGCTCCTTACTTGAGCCCTGACATGCACTTGTTGTGCAGTTTCAACCACTTCCTTTCCAGCCTGCTTTCTCTGAAGACCTGCAGCTCATCCTGCACTGTGTTCTGCACATTACCATCCCTCTGGCTGGAATCCCAAGCTATTTCCGATGGACTTCTCCCCACAGCACCCACTGCACAGGGAAAGCAACACAAGCCTACAAACAAACAGCATTTGTCAGTTGACAGTGAGCCTTGCAATACAATTCACGCAATTTACAAAAACATACAGGAAGCACCAACTCTTTATGTGGAAGGTGCCACAACAAACCGGTATATAAAGTATTCATTTACTTATTTTCACAGTATTATTTTGGAAATACATATTATTCCTGCTTCTATACGTGGAAGGAAAAAGATAAGCACAAAACTACAATAATGGACTGGAAGTTACCATACGATGCACTAAGTGCAGCCTGCTGCAACTGCACACCAGAACACAGGGAAATGTCAAGAGGAAATGCACTTTGCCTTTCTACAAAAGCACCTCACAGCTCTCCTGCACGCTGCAGCTCCTCGGAGTGCAATTCCCCTGCAAGGTGCAGGTAACAGGTGAGTTTTTCCCATGCTGCCGCTGCAAAGAGCGACACCGAGCTCAGCCAGACACAAAGCTCACGGCGCAGGCGACAACCCGCGTACCTGTATCATTTCCACCATTTCCGTGGTGATGATGTCTTTCTCCACCATGTGCTCCACCAGCACATTCAACACCAGCTGCTTGGCCAGCATCACCCGGTTCTTCTTGAGAGCTTCCTGGTGGCACCGCTGCATGCCGCACGCCGCCAGCATCCTGGAGGAGCGGGGACACCAGGGCCGAGCGCCGCGCCAAGAAGCCACCCGTGCCCCCTCCCGACTTTTGGCGCGGGAGGAACCGGCGGGACCCCGCGGGCCGCGGCCGCCGCCTGACTACGGGCGGGCGGGCGGAAAGGAGCCTTCTCCCGGCGGCCCCCGCGATTCAAACGGCGGGACGCGCTTCCCGCCCTCACGTGACCGCCGCTGGAGCGGGAGCGCCTTCCCGCCTCTTCCTGCGCTGGCGGGCGCGCGGTCCCTCAGGCGTGCGGAGCTACCGGGCGCAGTAGCCAGGCTGCGCCTTCCTTGGGAAGCGTACCGGCTCTGGGCATTTTTAATTCTTTTTTTAACCGGTTTTAGTTTCTCTGCTTCCGCTGAGATGGGTTCCTGCGGCAATCAGCTGCAGTCAAAAATGATAACGTGCTGTAGTTAACAGGGAGGGAGGAAGGGTGCAGAGAAATACGGAGGGAAATACAAAGGGGTAATCAAGCGAGCACCCTAGCGAAAGCAAATTCACAGCTCTCATTAAGGAATCAATTGGAAAAATTGGTTGGAAAAGACCTCTGAGATCACCATGGCAACTCGACCATAGCACTGAGTGCCACGTCCAGCCCTCCCTTAAACAACTCCAGGGACCGTGACTCCACCACCTCCCAGGGCAGCCCATTCCAATGCTCGACAACCCTCCCGAGAAGAAACTCTTCCTGATGTCCAGCCTGAACCTCCCCTGGCACAGCTTAAGGCCAATTCCTCTGGCCCTGTCACTGGTAGCCTGGGAGAAGAGCCCAAACCCCACCTGGCTGCAGCCTCCTTTCAGGGGTTTTGGAGAGCGATAGGGTCTCCCCTGAGCCTTCTCCAAGCTAAACAACCCCAGCTCCCGCAGCTGCTCCCCATACAACTTACAAAAACAGTCATGTAAATCTTCAGATGGCTTCTGCACATTATTCTTTAGCACATAGATTTCCCGTGTCCTGGTGCACAGGAATTCCATCTGCTAAAGCTTAGCACAAGTCCAAAGGCTTGACAACCTTTACAAATGTTGAAGACAGAATTGTACTGATTGTAACTGGTGACATTTTTGGTCTTTGTTTTGGCTAGTTTTTAGTTGGTGCTGGCCACCTGAATTTCTTCCTGACTCCTGGCAATTTGATGCACTCAGGCAAGTCCTGAGTTACCCAGTTTAAGACTCAAAGTTTCTATGCCTGTGTCACATACCTGTGACACCTTTTGGTAAGGTATTTTTCTTTTCTGCTGGCAGATACAGGAGGGAAATGCAAGGAGTCATTGACATTAAAGAAATCACAGTGCCTTGATCAGCAGTTTGTGTCTCCTAATACTTCCATGACAGAGGTATCATAATTGCTTCATCAATAATGATAATAAAGTGATTCAGCTGTTGATTCATAAATGGAACTCCTCTCTCTTTTCTAAGCCAAGATTATCAAATAAGCAGAATGCAAGCAAAAGCATGGCTTTGTGGAGTGTTTCTTTTGAGAGGAAAAATTAATGATGCCACCAGGAATTTTTAATGCAGTCCTATTTATTTATAAACAACATAAAAGGTTTATTTTTTCTCCTTTGAAATATAAAGAATCAAACAATAAGAAATAATTTATTTGCTTCTAGCCTTGGGTTGATGGTTCCTCATATGAATTAAATATGCAGTCATGAGCAAGGCTGGGATGATTGCTGCTCTCCTTCACAGGAGATTTCGACCACCATTTAAATTTTTTAATGTGGACATTCAACAGATGCAAATGCATCTCTTTGCATACTGCAGACCACTTTGACACTGCAGAGCTGATCAGTTTAGCTCACTCATTTAAAAAGTCACAGCACCACTGATCAGTGAGAGCTAGAACCTGCCTACAACCTACAACCATCATGATGAAGGCCAAATGTGTCTTGGGACTGTTGTCCTCTGGTGCTCCGCTGCCCTGGCAGACAGACTGGACCTTTCCAGAGCCCACAGAGAACTGGGGGAGCTTTGGCCTTTCTGTGCATGATGACAGTAAAGTGTCTCAGGCCATCTGTTAGAGTGCATCTGTAATACAGCAGACATAAACCCTGCTCTAGAGCCATGAGGTCCAAGCAGAGGATGCTCACATGTGTATAAATCCCATCGCTGGCCTCTCTTTCAGGGGGAAAAGTTATCTCCCACTTGTCCACCACTGGCTGTGTGGGATGAGAACTTTGTGAACAACAGAAGTCACTTGATGCATACTATCAGCTTTTCAACCCTAAGTGAGAGGTATCAGGTGGTACCAGCTTCCAGATGCAGTCAGACCTCTCCCCTTAGTCACACTCCCATGTAGCACAGGTGAGGATGGGGAGCAGGTGTGGCAGAGGGACAGTAACAAAAAGCTGAGGCCATAAATTTGTGTTGCTGCAAAACAGCAAGGTGAGGAGTGCAGGCTTGTTCTCTCTGTGGGGATTTCAGGGTGGCTGAAGTCACACAGTGCTCAGCAATATTGCTGTTTGCAATGCACAGGCAGAATGTGCTTAATGTTGTTTCTATTCCTCCCCTTTTCCAGGCAGATTCTTCTGGCTGCATTCCTACAGTCCTTCGGGAGTTTTTTTGGCCATCTCATTTCTTCTCAGGATTTACTTCTCTCCCATAAAGGTGTATCTCCAGTTTGAGAATGTTGCCATACATAACACAACTTTCCTCACAGTGGTTTTATGTATCTGCCAAGTCAAAGCAGTGTGGTATTGCATTGATTTCTTTTTTGTGCAAAAAGATTCTGGTAACATCAGAAGCTGTGTCTGTAGTTCAGTTCTGGTTCAAAGAATGGTGAGACAAACGTTTAGGCAAAACATTATCAGCCATTTTACCATCCCTCTAGGAACATCCTGTATTGGAGTGAGGGTTTGGTTCTGTATTCATGGAAGGTGAAGTCAGTCCTAATACAGAGGGCTGGTGAGCATCTGCAAAGACCTCATCACTGATGGCAGTCTCGTAAGGAGGTGGTGGGGTGAGTGGCTCCAGTGGTTCAAACCTTTCTTCAAGGTCTTTGTCCTCATGGATGTCCGAAACAAACCGCTGCAGTCTCGGGGGCAGCACCAGCTGCAGCTGCGTCCTGGAGCCCGTGTCTGTGTCAGAGGGGTGCACTGTGTCTGGTGGCACTGGCCCCCGCAGAGCCTCCACCATCATCCCCTGTTGGGCAGAGGACTCAATAACGACGTTGTACGGGGGAGGCTCGCTCAGCGGCGAGGGCACGGAGCCTGGGTTGGATGTGATTGTCCATATTGCTGGTGCTGGAGCTGACATGGTCATCACCTCCTCGTAGGTGGGTGCTTCATAGGCGGCATTCACCCTGTGCCAGAGAACAATGCCAGACACACTCGTTGTTTTAGTGCATAATTTATGTTTGTAGTACAGATCATGGACTATAGGGACCGTGCTACAATCAACAAATGGGACTGAGACAGGGTATCTCATGTGGTATTGCTGTGTAGGATATTCTGCCCCTGGATCAGCTCACCTCTCCAGCCAACTAAATGCCTTTCTTACTGGGATAGAAAATAGCTTGTCTGACCATTCTCCCACACTCCCCAGAGGTAGTGAAGCTACCCACACTGTTCAGTTCAGTGTCCTAGGCTTAACCCGGTGTCCTCCTACAGTTGAAATTTATCACTAAGGATTGCTAACTGCTAGTTATCTCATGGAATAAAAGAACCTAAAACAGGACCTATTTTTTTTATTATATTAGCTATTTTATTTATTACATTAGCTCATCCATTTTTAAGAAGTGGAGAAAATTAGGTAGTTTCATTTAGTTTAAACAAGGACTACTTATTCCATGTTTAAAATAACTATATCCAAAGGAAAAAATGTTACATTGGAGACATTTTCATTTTTGGGTTGTATTTTTAAATAAAAGGATACTACTTTTCTTTAAGTATGCCCCCAAACTAGCAGGGCCCAATACAGACTTCTTTTTTTATATAGTCTTTCTAAAAATAAACATTGTCTTTGGGAACATCAAGTCATTTATGCACGTGGATAATGATTATCTGGATTATACAAGGAAGCAAGGCTGCAAGTAGAGTTAACCTCTTCAATGACAGAGGAAAACTGGGGTTAAATTAGCTGACGCTGAAAACCTGCAAATGAACGTGAAGCCAAGAACACGTGGGAGTATTCAGTCTCTAAAAATCAGGGGTTTATTAGCGTCAAGCAGGAATTTTAAGAGTGGAAACACACCCAGTTACAGGTTTCTCTTAAAGTTTGCCAAGAAACAGTTTCTCTAGAGATAAGGTTTATAGAGCTAAACCCAAATAAGATTTAGTATTGCTTCATTTTTTCTTTTTCCTTGTCTGACTCATTGTTTGGCAAGCCTCGATTACTCAAAGAAAAAATAAAATGGGCCTGGATCGGTTTAACATTGGCAAGTTTTAGTGGATCAGTTCCCAGGGGGAAGAAAATACATATTATAAAAGTTACAGGACATGCGTGGCATTGACATTTGCAACCTCCACATCAGTAATGAGGGAAAACAATCTGAAAAGAACTTTTGTCTTTGGGAATGGAGCCTGCATTTTGTGCCTCAGGGGAAGGGCAGCAAAAGAGTGTTTAAAATGGCCATGAGTGAAGTGAGAGAGTTAAAGAGGAGCAACCAGGTTGCTGCTTACCCTGCTTGGCTTTGCCTGTTTGGAGGTATTTCATTTGCGTCACGCCGGTGTTGATTCCTCAGGTAACACTCGACAAACACACTCAGCAAATAGCCGACCAGGCACACTCCCCCTACCCCGAGGAAGAAATAGCCCACTGGGTTGATGTTAGAGGAGATGGCCAGCATGGTGACCCCGATGAGAAGAGCAGCGGTGAACAGAAGCAGCAAGGTTTGGCGGATGTTCTTCCAGCGTGTCTCTAACAACATGGCAGAAGGGATGGCGGTGGCAGGCACTCGAGAACAGATGGGCATTTAAAGGGTCAGACATCTGTGGAAGATGGAGCAGTTTTTTCAAAATGAAACATGAGCATATAAACACATTTCTAAGTATTGTGACCAAAGTAAAAACATAGACACTCAAGTATGTGCATGTACATCATAAGCCTGGGAAATCTGTGCACACCAATGTAAACATATTAGAATTTCCTCTGTGTGTCCATATTGAATAGTTGGAATGCTTGGACACAGCTGCAAAACATAAAATGTATAAATGGACCATCAGTACTTATTACCAGACATATCTAAAGAGGCCTGGCTTAACAGGAATGCAGATTGAGGTTACTGCAAAAGCAAGACATGGAATAACTATAAGGGTTAATTCTGGGACGTTTGTACCTTGCATAATCAACATTCAAATACTCGTTCAAACCCTGGAAGAAAAGCAGCATTATTTAATATGCCTGCCTGCCCTGACAAATTGAGCATCTTACTTCAGTGTAGTACTAGAGCAGTAATGTAACTTTAGGTTCTGGATGTAGCCAGGGTATATGTGCTTTTGTAAAATGTAGGTGTTCATTTCAGTGTTTGCCTGTATTCTCAGTTCCTTCTCGGTTGATGTGCTTTTTTTTTTTTTCCTCTGTTCTCAGACACAATAGTCTTTCCTGTCCCCCATTCCAAACCCCATTTCTCTGAGAGAAAGAGTCAGCAGTTGTCACTGTGTGCAGTCAATACGGAATGAATACCAGGGATCTGTGGTATTCAAGAATACCATAATTAAGGAGCTGTCTTGCACTTGTTATACTAACTTACATCTATCCCACTGTTTTGGTGAAGACCTGTTTGAAGCAAAGAAGCATGACACAACAGGCATATTTTTTATGAATACGCTTCTCCAAAGAAATAAACAGTTTTATATAGCTCATGTCACATTGTGTGCTTTCCCCTAATTACAACAAAAATAGTTAAATGCATATAAGCAAAATAAACACATTTGTTTTAGCATCTACTTACCAGAAGGAGGTTTTGGTAGGTACAAGCAGTCATGGTCTAACTTCTCTCTTCATCACAAGGAAAAATGTGCACTGCTTCCCGTTCTGACCTGAAGATAGAACACCAATTAAAACTCTCCCTTCCTCCTTTTGAGTTTTTTGGTAGGGAAACTATGAAGATTTCTTTTGAAAATAAAAGAAACTAGTGAATATGGGAATAGAGCAACTGATGGGAAGATCCCATTGTACAAGTTTTGGGTGGGAAAGAAGAATCTCTGTTTTCCAGGTTCTGAATCCAAAGCAGCTTCTAGACGATCACACACCTTCTACTCTATTGCAGCTCTTCTCGGTCTGTCCCACAAAAGCAGGAAACTCATTAGGAAAGAGGGCGGAGTGAGCAGTGGGGGAGTGCTTACCTGTGTCGTATCTCTTTGATCTGCTTCACCTCAATGAGAGAAACTGCCCTGAAAATTCTGGGTTTTTCCCCACGTAGCAAAGGAATCTTGATCTCTGCCTCACAAAGCAGGAACAACTGCCTGCCCAGCCCACATCACGTGGCCCACATATAAATCTATTTATGACTTCTGTAAAATGTAAATTCATACATTTGTCCTGGTCGACTTCTGTTTGACAAATATTGTTTTATGTCCTCTTTGATTTCACAAACAGAAGGGGGGGAAAGGGGGGGCAAAAGGTTACTGTTTCACAGAGGGCTGAGTTAAAAATATTTTTACTCCCTGATGTATCTGGGAATGGAATGAGAGGTAATGATAAGCAACAGAACTGAATTCGGTCCTGAATTACTTCTGTTATCTGAATCTTTAGTGTGTGTCTGAAAACTGGAATAGAATAGAATAGAATAGAATAGAATAGAATAGAATAGAATAGAATAGAATAGAATAGAATAGAATAATTTCACTTGAAAGGGACCTACAGCTTCCCTAACTCCCCACCTGTTTCTGGCTGACCAGAAGCTAAAGCATTCTTAAGGGCATTGTCCAAATGCCTCTTAAACACTGACAGGCAATCAAGGGGTGGGATTATTCTGAGCAGCCCTTATTAGGACACACATGAAACATTGTGTACAGTTTTGGTCCCCCCAGTTTTGATGTGGTCTGAAAAATTGGATATGGTCTGGTGAATGCCTTGAGGGTTGGAGAACTTTGAGAGCTTAACAGGCTGAATTTGTACAGCTGAGAAATGAGAGGGCTTGGGCAGGTGGAGAGTGTCTGCTCACAGTTTTCCAATAGCTAGTTACAGAGAAGGAGTTTTAATGAGGGTACGTGGTGACAGGATAAGAGGCAACAGGAAAAAGGGTAAGTGCCTATAGATATTAGAAAAACAATCTTTAATGTGAAAACAGCAAAATGCTATTACTTCCCCAGAAAAATGGAGGAATCCTCTTGGCTGGATATATTCAAGACACAGCTGAGTTCAGGGCCCAGCTTTCAGTAAGAGGTTGGACAAGATCATCTGCCCTTCCAGCCTAGACTTGTCAATGTTTCTGTGTTTTGAATATTTTCTCCTTATAATTGCCCTTCTGGCTGCTGACAGATAAAGGACTTTAAGCTTTGATTGTTATCCATTCTTTGCTTTCAAGAGAATTCTTTTGAATATGGCAGACTAAACACCCACATAAAGGGGAGAAAGTCAGGATTCTGGTGTGCAGCATGTAATGTTGCAAGGCTATTATTTAGATGGAAAATATGATTTGCATTTTGGGGTTGCCTGGTGTTGAGAACACCTTAACTTCTAAGGAAGACTTGAGAAAACTGTTTTGACAGCCTCTTTACACAGGCATCATGAGTGACCCATGGTGGAATCTGCACATGTCAGTACAAAGAGCAACTGCTTTCTAACCAGCGTAGCTGGTGGTTGTTAGAACCGTTCCTCAGAGATAAGATTTACATCCTACTGATTTGAGGAGGTAATTAAAATTATCCTCCTGCCTGTTCTCCATTTCCTCCTGTCTTCCTTGCAGTGACTCAGTGCTCAGGTGATCTCTTGCTGAACCAGCCCCGCTGTCTCAGTGGGAAAGTATTTACATTTTTCCAAAGTGAATTTAGTAGGCTTAATCTAGTCCCTAGAGTATCATCTAACCATTAGTTCTCCATTAAAGGGAAGCAATAGGAATGCAGAGCCAGAGTGGTAGAGGAGAAGGGAGGAAGAGTGGGAATAATTTCCAGGGCTGTCATTTGATTGACTTGGCCCAAACCATTGTAGCAGAAGGAAATTCTTCCTTCTTTGATGGAGTAAGCCCCACAGAAAGGTGCAGAAAGAATCTAAGACCCATTTTTTACCCAGCAAAGCCTGTTAGATATATCATGGCTTACTAGCTCAGCCTGATGACTTTAGACAACTCCCAGCTCCGGTATGTACACTGACTACTGTCCAAAGGCCTCAACAATTTGACCACTGTTGAATCCCCTTTGTAAGTTCTTACAGAAGGTACTTCAGCTGTGTGGAGGGAGCTGTGGCTTTTTGCACATCTGCACATTCTCCTGTGCAGAATCTCCCCAACTGCTTTGGGGCTAGATCTTTTTGCTAAGTTAGTACAAAGTTAAAAAGGTGAAAAAATTCTTCATTATTTGCTGGACAACTACTTCTGGGACTGGAAATCCTGTATTTGATTTGTGGATAGATAGAAAGATGTTGGTTTTGCTGAAAATCTGTATAGCAGTTTTGATTGGTGCACCATTTTTAAAAATAGTCTTGGGCATAGTTATGAAATATCGGGATGAAAAAGGCTAGAAATGGTAGGTCTGTGTTGAATTGGTTGTTGCTTGTATTGATTGCATCTGTTTATTTCTGTTGGATTTCAGGGTTCAGTAACTCCTGTAGATTTTACCCATGCAGTTCATGGATGACTGCTGAATCTTTAGGAATTATTTTTATTTACAAACCCACATAAAACAACAATACTTTATGATGCAGTTGTATGTTCATTAGTTGAACATGTTTTTGAATGTGACACATACTGCTTTGTGAGTCTAAGGATACAAAGCAGGATGAATTTCTATGAAGTAACCTTTTAAATATGTTTTCTGGCAGAAAAGTGCTTCTTCATGAGGCCTTTTAGCATTTCTGAAGGAGTTCTAAAATTTTTGTCTCTCTGCTGTTTTGGTTCTCTCCACAGTCTGGTTCAGACTGTCACTGGGATCCATAACTAAGAAAAATTGATCACAAGCTGCATCAAGAAGTTTTGGTGATTAAAAGGCACAGAAAAAGCAGTGAGGCTTGGGTAAGGCCTGAGAGATATCACTCTGTGGGCTTTGTTAAACAAGGTGTTGAAGCCTGGGAGAGTAAACAAGCACATTTATCCTGCCGTGCTAAACTGTCTCCCTTTCATGTGCAGTACAGATTTTCTTTCTTACAGAAAGCTTTCTGTTCTCTTTTGTTCAGTCATACTGTGAGAACCTTCATTTAACAGTATATTTCTTTACTTAGGACTGTGAATTTCCTTTTTTTTTTTTTTTTTAATTCTTTGTTTCTTCCTGTATCTCGTTGTCAGCCTCTAGGAAGCATTTCACCTTTCCCCTGTTTCATCTCACTATCTACTCAACCTTCTGCCCCAACTGCTACTAATTAACTTAGTACCTACAGTGAGCTCAGTTATCGGCTCGGTATGCAAAGAAGCTTGCTTTATTCCCAAGGGCTTGTGACGTGCACACCATGGCACAATTAATCTGACTGTAATCTCCAAGCCTATTCTTCCTCATAACCTCGTCCTGAAGCAATTTCTGAGAATCTGAGCAAGTACTGGGTACAAAGTGTTACTGAATCACCTTTTCCAGTCTTGTCTGCCTCTCCTTTTGTCCCCCAGGTTTTGCACAGTCACTTTTGTGACTAAGCAAATTGCATCACTGCATTTTGCGTTTTGTCTAGAGATCATGGGGCAATGATGAGCTCTGGTTGATGTTTCTGGTCAGTATAATGTTCTAGGCAGGAGAAGGCAAAACCCCAAGGAAAGCAAAATGCCTATGCTTGGATATTCAAAATATGTGTGTAACTTGGGGAAAATTATTTGTGTTTGACCTGCCAGAGCTTAATGGTCATACGTTTCTTGGGAACTGGCAATCTCTGTTTCCTTCCAGCTTATTCCAGTTCTTACCGGACAATGGTTGGAAGTTATATGCGTAGTCACTGTAGGGTGGGTTTTTTTGGCATGTTTGTCTTCTACCTGCAGTGGCTTTTCTCCACAGATCAGGGCCGAGATGTGGTGACAGAAGGACTGATACTCTTAATTCCTCAGCTGTCTGATGCATGCCTGAAAAGCATAAACGTACAGAGATTGAGTCAGAGACACTTGTTATGTTGTGGAGAACTAAAGGATTTCTCTTTTCTGAAAGTGAGGAGTCACATTCAAGATGTGAAGTGTTTTTCAGGGCTGTCTGCACACTTAAAGTTCCTAAGTACTTAAATTTAACAAAACAGCACCTCCTTTTCCTGCCAGGAGAGGAACAGAAAAATAATAAGCATTTACCAAGGTGATATGACAGTCTTTATATCCTCTTTCAGACTTTTAAATTCACATACATCATGTATGTGTTTTGCTTTTTGTCTGAGAAAAAAAAAAAAAGTGAAGGCTAGAAGCTTCCTCATCTTTTTATTCTGAGTTCTCCCTAGGGCAAGCACTTTAAATTTGTGAGATATCATTAGCACTGGCAAAACTTTCTGCATCTGATTTAGTTTAATGATAGAGCCCAGCTGGGTCTAAATTATTTACTTTTTGCCAGAAGACTTTCTTCACTTGTGTAGAATCTCTGCACACTGCAGTACTTCTACTGAGATGTTATTCTATGTGGGATGTAAATTAGCAGTATGCACTTCTCTGTGGGAATCCAAACTGGTGACTGAAATGCTACTAAATGGGACACTACAGTGACCTCTCCTCTTTTGCTAATTTAGAGCCCCTAATGTGGATTAGACAGAGGAGGAGATGGCTGTGACTAAATGTGAAGAAGGAGGGCAGTTAAGATCCTACTGCAAGAATATGGTGAAAGAATCACGTGGAATACTGTGGAAATTTCCATAGTGTGGAAAGAGCAAATGAGCAGAAAGAAATAGTTGTAAGATGAAACTAAGGACTCAGTTGAGGATAGTTAAAAGAACCCAAGAAGATAATTTGCTGTCATTCTAGACTGTACTAGGTGTCTGTGAAAAGAAGAGAAAAGCAGACCTATGTATACTGAGCAGCTTTACTATGGAACATTCCTTTTCTCCAGACATAATTTCACTATTCTAAAATAGGAAACTTTTCAGCCAAAGGACATGAGATGCAGTGAGAAAAGTTAATGTGTAATTGCCACAGAATTTCTGTTCCTTATCTTCCTCCCTGGTCCTAGCGATATATTCCTGCTGCTTATGTTGCCAAACCTGTTATACACTGGAGAGCTCCCTGAAATGTTCTGAATGGTTAACAGGGCATAAACAAGTATAAAAGAAAAAAGTGCTATTTTCTCTTGTGTTAATACACTAACAGTCACAGAACCATGCAGGAAGTGACCGTATGGCCACAGGAGAGGAGAAGGGACCTCATAGCCTCTTTCTGCGTTGAAGAAAGGGGGATGCCCTTTTCCTTTCAACAGCTCTAGATGGTTTTGCTAAGGAACCACACCTGAAATAGTTGGGTTAATAGAAATTTTACTACCCAACAGTAAAATACAGCCTACTTGGGTTGGAATTCAGCATTTGTGCAATTCACTGTGGACTAAAATGTAATAGATGTGAAAAGATGAGAAAGAGGTTGAAGTGCCTGTTGCAGAATATAGATTCCTGAGCAGGAATTTGGCATTGTTTTCTGTTGCTGGTGAGACCTACAGTGTCTCTCCATAAGGTGTTCCTACTTCCTACTGTATAACATTGCACTTTCTTCAAATTCTTTTAGTAAATAGAGGGGTGGAGGAATGGGGAAAATGTTGCCAGACAGAGAAATCACAACCATTTTATTGATGAGTTGTGCTTTGGAGAAGAAGAGGACACTGCTGTTATTGGTACTGGCCCTTCTCTGAGTGCTGTGCTTTGTAGCAAGCAAAGCACAGAATCCCACATGCTCCTTGATCCCTGTTCTCAGCCTGAGGTGCTCATAGTCTAAAGCAAGTGTGGCAAAGCCACAAAATAATTTAGCTGTGGAAGACCAGAGATAGATAACTTAGTATAAAAAGAAACTCTAAGAAAGAAAAGAAAAAAAATAAGTAAAATCTATTTTAGTAAAGATGCCTTTTGCCTGAAAACTAGATCTCTAACTGGGATCCTCTTCTTTCCTTTGTTAGATATTCTCCACTCAAAGACAACACTGTTTCAGCCTAGTTCTACCACTAGTTTTTGCTCCAGCCACATGCCATAAAGGCAGCACACCTCAGAGGGAGGAAACTCAATCTGGTTCCCTTTTCTGCTTCAGGAAAAATGGGTGTCATATTTCAGTTACATCCCTGCAAACAGGCATTCACAGGGGTCAGTGAAAGAGCAAATATGTTATTTTATGAAAGCAAATAGTCACATGAGCCAAAAAGAATGTAGTTTTTATCTTGGCATGGCTCCTCAGTCTGAGATGTCAGTTTATTTAGTGATACAGACAGGTTTTGTCCAGTTCTGGCATGGATTTGCATTCCTAATGGTCACTGCCAAATTAGCAAGAGCACATCATAATGCATTTCTGGTATGTGCCATTGTCATGCTCGTAGTGTTGCAGTTTGTATGGCATCTGCATTGTCATTCTGGTACATTCTAGAATGTCATTGTGATGATATTTCAGATGTTTGTTCCTGTGGGGGCAAATGACTGCTTCCAAGGTCAGCCACCAGCTGCAGGGACAATCTCCTGAAAGCACCACACCACATCACTGCCAGTCCAGCCTGCTCCTTGTAAACGAGCACTGTGAAAGCAATACACAACCTTCTGCTTTCTCCTGAGGCGGCAGCAGTAGTGACACTGCAACTCCTGTTGTTTGTGAAGGGGAACTCTGCGTTATCAGGGCTTCTGCTGCTGAGAGATAGCTTTCTTGTTCACTGTAGGCAACAAAAAACCAGGACACTCAATATGTGGGATTAACTGCCTATCTGGTTGAAATGACGGCTTTGAGAATTTATTAGTGATGATGACTGTGCAAGTTTGCTTGTTCCACATTGTACCTGTTTCAAGAGCAAGTGTTGACTGGTTGCAAAGAGTCTTTCTGTGAAACTTAGAAGATTGCCATTGAAGGCAGAATTTCAGGGTAGAACGGTTGTATTTTATGAACATTTGTGTTGAAGTGAAGTCATATTTGATGCCGAAGATGATCCTTGTCATAGTGCCTCTGCTTCTTGAGAAGAGTTTTTAAGTTAACTCACTATTGGTGACCTCTGATTCATTTAATTGTTCTGTGAAATCCCTTGCAGATGATGAAAGATATCAGAGTGATTCATGAGAAGGTGTTAATTATTTGAAAAGCTCTCATTGACGCTTGGGGCATGAGAGATCTTAATCTTGGCTGAAGAGATTTCTTTGACTATACTGGAAGTAATGATGAGGTATATATTCTTGTCCACTGCCTCCTTTCTTCCTCCCTGCTTCCTCCAAATATTGTCTTGCTTGATCAAAAAAAGAGAGAATAGTCTTTTATCAGAATTGCCATTATATGACCTTTACTTCACATACCTGAGTGTGTGGCAGTACACAACACCCAGAGCTCTCCCAAGTTTCCAGTCTACACCTGCCTGAGATCCATTGATACTGACAAAGTCCTTGGGCTTCATTAATATTGATGAAGTTTCCAAGTCTCTGATATATGGTGGTGTTCCTTTTAGCCAGATTCTCCTGCTCATGAAGCTACTCAGCAACAACTTTAGCAATCACTAAGACTTCCTAAATTTGTACTTTAAGCATTCTTATGGCATGAACATTTGGCCATCTGAAGAAAAGATAAAGGGCCTCCATGATGAAAGCTGACTCCTTTGCTTCCTTGGGAATATTATGCTCACCTGCTGTTTTTAAATGATATTTGCAAAGTAAGGGGTCAGGGCAGAATGAGAACTGTATGGAGGTGAACTGATTTTCAATTTCTTATGACCACTGTAAAGGTCAGATGATTTTTATTTATGCAAAATCCCTGACAATTGTTTGCTTGTCTTGAGGACTACAGCTTTCTGCATGTCCTGCTTCTGCTTGCTGCTTTCCTCTTGCAATCCTACCCTGAAGTGTAGTTCCATGGCAGCCCAGCTATGCTGAAATTGTTGAGCGTGTCTCGCAGTTTCTAAAATTCTGAACCATAAGTACATGAAACTGGAAATACAGTATCTACCATGTTAACATTATGGGGTTGGAGAAGGCAGAGATATGTTAATTTCCATGCAAAGGCTTGTTTCAGAGATTATTTTTATGCTCCTATTTTATATTTTGTTAATTTGGAGGCTGAATATTTTTTCTTACAAGTTGTGTTGAAACTGATAGGTCAAACAAGCAATGTGGAATTTGGCTGTAAACATGTTTCCAAACAAAAACAGACAAAATCAAGGCTTCTTGTGAATTGTGGCTCTCTAAATGGAGAAGTTTTGGCTAGAAATTGCCATAGTAAGAGGCTTTTGTGGTAGGTCAGTAAGAGACAATGGAAGTGGTACAGCTTGAAGAACATACACAAAATGGTGGAAAAATCAAACCTGACATCCTCCAGATTAATACTGGATGTATGCTCTTGAATGAGTCAAAGGGAAAAGAAATTACTGTTTTGGGGTCATAGATGAGATACTGATATTATAAATAACCAGGCTGTGGTTAGGTGATTCCCCACATTTGACATGCCTGTGCAAAACTCTTCAGTATGAGAGAGTTGTTGTTGCTGATCCTAAACTCTCTGGTTTAACTGTTGACCCTTCTGAGTTATCTCCAGCATTCACACCAAGCCAGCTGGGCTGGTTGGTTGAGCACTAACAAAGTGTAAATATTTACTGCCTAACAAATCTAACTTCTCTCATTTTGGTAGAGTCCCATGATTGATTACAGCTCTGCCTTTCATTCTGCAAATATATTTACATCAGTTATATAAATACATTTATCAATTCTTAATATTCTTTGAGAAGGAAGTAGACATCTTGCCCTCCTTTCATTACATTTTAATTTGTGCAGCTCTACTTGCTCTTAAAAGATAGCTGGATTTTCCCTGTTCCCAGTTTTATGTCACCAAAGTACTGATGGCATTCTTTATTTCAGGTCTAGAATATATTTAAGACCACTTGCTCCCTTTGAGAATGCCTGGATACTTTTTATCCCATGCTGTGCTGGTTTGGCTGTGGTAGAGTTAATTTTCTTCAAAGTAACGGTGACACATGATAGAGCCCTGCTGTCCTGGGAATGGTTGAACACCTGCTTGCCCATGGAAAATGGTGAATGATTCCTTGTTTTGCTTTGCTTGCATGTGCAGACTCTTCTTTACCGATTAACTATCTTTATCAGAACCCATATGTTTTCTCACTCTTACCCTTTTGATTCTCTCCCCCATCCTACCACAGGGAAGTAAGTGAGCCAATTTCACTGCAATTGAATAGAATTTTTTCTTCTACTCTGGCAGTTCAACTCCCTGCCGTCTGGGAATTATACTCGATTGTTACTAACCAAGGTGCTCAATGCAGGCTGATTTTCCAGTGGTGCTTGTCCTCTTAGTGCTATCCAGGCCACTGAGGTGCTTAACAAACTGGCCATAATTTTTTTTGTGTGTGTGTGATTTAAGTTTGATGTGGAAACACTATTTTGTGAGACATATTGTTTGATAGTACTCCAAAACGTTTAGTGGGCACTTCTCTGTAACAAGTAAACTTGAAGCCATAGATTCCATTTTTACTGCATGTCTGATACACAGAATAGATGTATTTGATAAATGTGTGTATACCTATAATGCACAGCCCACACATGCCATGTAGAACTGTATGTAGTGTGTAGTGTGCAAACACATCAGGACACATATTTAGTCATTCACAGAAGCAAAATGTTCTCCATACTCTTCATTAACATTAATTTCTAGATATTTAGAGTTAGTGTATGGTTCCAAAGTGATAGATACATTCTTACGAAATGTCATGAAGTGATTCTGTTTAAGTTTTTATATATGCCAAGTATTTGTCAAAGCAAGTGTCAGCTGTTCTCTGCTGTTGTACATGCTTACACTATGGAACCCTCCTTATTCTCTATGTGTTCTTATTAACAAATAAATGATCCACTATTTTGTCTCCTAATACTCTGCATAAACCACCCTTACTGCTTTTCAGATGGCCTGTTGATGTGGAATAATTACTAGG